>NC_080452.1:6545000-6845000 GCF_028018845.1 Melospiza georgiana
CCAGCCTGGCCTTGGACACTTCCAGGGATGGAGCAGCCACATCTTCTCTTGGCACCTGTGCCAAGGCCTCCTCAGACTCCCAAAAATACATTTTCTGGAACATGGCTCTGTGTTTTCTGTGGGAAAATATCAAATATCTGTGAGGAAATGTTATATTTTTTCTATCCAGAAGCAGAACTGAGGAGCAGGAGCCATCATCAGGCTTCCCTTTTCCTCAAGACAGAAACTCAGCAGCTCTCACAGAGGAGCTGGGCATCCCTTGGGCATCCCTTGGCTCTGGGTGCAGCAGCATCACCTCCCCAAACTGCAGAGTTCAGGGAGGAAAACTTTTACTGCAGGGCAGGGGATGCAAACTTGAAGATATTTCCACAATATTTGTCAATTAAAAATAAAAAATCACTGCAGTGGGAGCTCTGAGAGCTCCAACACTGTCAAAAGATTAGAAGCTAAATACATTTTGAGTAGAAATATTAGAATTTGATGAGCCTTGTGAGTCCCTTCCAGTTTGGGATTTCCTATGATTTGATGTTTTTATTGATTCATTTACCAA
The DNA here is from genome assembly GCF_028018845.1 of Melospiza georgiana. Lineage (NCBI taxonomy): Eukaryota > Metazoa > Chordata > Aves > Passeriformes > Passerellidae > Melospiza > Melospiza georgiana. The sequence goes on from NC_080452.1 coordinate 6,545,551, forward strand.
AATATTGCAGAAATGGCCAACCCAGCACAGAGCAGGAATGTTCCTACCAGAGCAGAGGTTTGGTACAGCTGAGCTGAGTGAAATCCTGTGCTCTGATGAAATATTGATCAATTCAGATATTGAGGAATTGTGTGGGCACCCCTGGTCACATATCAGAACAAATATAAATTATTGACTCTAAATACCAAATATAAAATATTAAGTACACCAAGGCTGAACCCTGGTGGTTCTTAGTTTGGCTGAAATGGAGTAAAAGGAGAGGAAAGCCACAAGAATCGTTTAGAAATAACAATTTATAGGAGAGGAAACTGTAAATAGTTAAAGAGTTCAAGGTTTTGAAGGGAAAAAAATGCTAAAATCACAGAAAAGATAAATCACAGAATATCCTGAGCTGGAAAGGACCCACAAGGATGATCCAGCCCAGCTCTGTGGCACAGGACAACCCCAAACCCCCACCCTGTACCTGAGGGTGTTTTCCACCATGATGATCTTTCAGAGGCTCAGGACAGGAACAGGTAGCTGGACATGATGATCCTTATGGGTCCCTCCTAATTTGAGATATTTTATTATTATTTAAGGAAAATATTATGCCTTGTGTGGGGTCACAGCCTGGAGAAGACTCTTGGTATGGCCTTGCTGAGCTTTCATCAACTTTGGGCCACTTTGACAGACACAGGTATTTCATCAAAACCCCAGCACCATGACATGAAAATGAACTCAATATTGGTATTGGGGTTGAAAGGATGACCTTAATTCAATAAATAATTCAAAATTGAAAATTAATTTAATATCGGTATTGGAGTTGAAAGGATGACCTGATTTCTGCTCTGATTTCTCTTTATTAAAGCCCATCTAATTTCTCTCCTCAGTTTCAGTTGGATTATGACATTTCAAATCTCAGTGCTCTGCATGAGTTCCAGAAGCAGCTTGTGCCAGTGGGAAGGAGAAGTTAGCATCTGAATGAATCTCAGCCTCCTGTTTTGTCCTGAATGCTTGCTGTTCCCTTTTCAGATCTGGAAAGTTGCAGAATGACATATCTCTGGATTTTTTATGTTGTGATTCTTTTCTCCTAGGATCTATGCCCTGCTGGCTCTGGGAAACTTGTGACCTCTGCATTTTTAATTAGAACTCGTAACTTTTTCCATAGCAACATATTTTGATGCTGCAAATACAGAATCTGTCAAATCAAACAGCTCCTGCTCAGAAGAAATCCAAATATATAGAAATGCTGAGCAGTAATAAGATGTAGGATATGGCACAGTTAAGAAAAAAATTAAAAGAGACAATAAAAGAAGGATGGAAAGCTTTGGTTAATTTCTGAGTTTGATTTTAGTAATTAATTAATCAATACAAATTATTAAATTGTTGTGTCAGTACCCACCTGGTACAAAGGAATGAACTGGTGTCAGGAAATATTTTAGATGTGGAAAAGTCTCACTCACAGGGATGAGCAGTAGAAGCAGGTGGTGAAAGCAAAAGAAACCCCATGAAACAAAACCCAAGCTCAGAATTTTAATTTCTGTTATATTAACAGAATAATGGAATTAAATAGGATGGGTTAAGGCAAATAATTTAGTAAAACACAGCAGTTCTAGATGGACTTTTTCAAAACCATTGATTTATGGTGCATACCTTGCATGCACCAAAAAAGTTGTTCCTTCAACAAGAAAGTTTTGGAACTTCTGTCATTTGGCTTTACTGTTTAAGGGTTACTGCAATTCATTCACTGATTCTCAATTACAGACATTTTTTGGGTATTATTGTTTTTACTATATTTATTTACTTTATTTATATACTTTAAGTATATACTATTTATATACTTTATTTACTATTTTACTATATTTATTTCCTTTTTATTTATTTACTGTATTTACTATGTTTATGTAATACCATTTGGTATTATTTATTAATTAGGTATTACTGTTTTTGACATCTCTGTCAACTTTTTAAAGATATTTCTGTGTCAACAGAGAGCTGTGCAGAATATTGTCACCTATTCCTTAAATTTACCAAGTAAGGCACTACTCAATTTCCTCTTTAGCATGTAAAAATTATGGACAAAATTATTATTTTGTTTGGACAAAATGATTATTATTTTCTGATTAATCAGACTTGTGCTCACTCTTACAGTCAGTTATTTGGGGTTCATTTTCCTGCTTTACGCAAAGATTTTGCTTCAGGCTAAGAAATCATCCTGCCTTTCCCAATTCCCCCAACCCCTCACCCTTCTGCAGGGCCATCCCTGTGGAATTCCCTGTCAGGCCAGCAGCCAGGAGACATCCACGGCCTTGTTCAGGTTTTCAAACAAATGTTGAAGTGCAGGAACATCTTCTAGAAGCAAAACCACCAATGTGGGAATGGCTGCTTTGGTTTCTTCCCTCTGGTTAGTGTTAGACACATGATTACTGAGCCTTTGTCTAGTCCATCTGTTTCCACTTTCCATAAAAAATGCTGGGATGTGAAGTTGAGCTTGGTGTGTTTTAACCTTGCCTTGCAAACGGGGGGTTCCTGGGTGCTCCCTGCTCACAGAGGTTGTGGCTGGGCAGAGGGTCACAAAACCCTAACATTTCCTCACAGATATCTGATATTTTCCCTCAGAAAACTCAGATCCACAGTCCAGAGAAAAAATGTCCTTTGTAGTCTGCAAGGCTGTCTAAACAGAGTATGAAAATAGATGACATCACTTACACAATTTGGGTTTTCTCCACCAAAATGAAAAGCTCCATTCGTGTGAACTCCCCGACAATTGTCAGAGGAGGGAACTTTTTAAATGAAACGCTTCATCTCACTAATTTAGAGCAACAAAAACCACAACACTGCTCTGAAAGCTTTGATTTCCAAAAGGCATGACGTTTTTTAATTTATTTAGAAGCAGGATGGAACAGTTTCATAAATCTCCTGCCACATATACCATCCACTTGGGCAATCTGACAGCTTGTTTGCCGGAATACATGAGGCACAGAAGGAGCATCACTATATTTATGTGTGCCCAAAAAGGACACAATATTATTTTTAAAAACCAAACAGAAAAAAATGGGGAATGTTTTGGAGCTGGAGGAATGAAATTTCCTGCATTTTGCCTTCCAAGTATAGATGGTTCAAGGTTCTGCCTGTGCCATTCACTCACTCCCTTTGTGTGGCTGAAATTTTCCCAGATATTTCCACAGATGCTGGCTGCTCCTGGCTCCTGAGGATGCCACAACCCCAAAGAGTTTTATAAATCCAGAGGGGGAAATGATCTGTCTGTCGCAGCCGGCAGAGAGCCCACGAGAATGTCTGGGGGGGTTTTACCATCCAAGCTGCTGGAAAAGGAGCCAAGATGGGATCCCTGACCTTTCCCAGCCCTCCTCCACCCCACAGCCTGCTCTGGAAAAGCTTCAGCTCAACCAGGCAGCAAAATTAGAAATCTTCTCCAGGGACACTCTTACTCTTACACCAAAGCCCTCCTCAGTGAGATGAGGGATGGAAAGAGGGAATTGTGAGTGCAGAGTCCTGTCCCTCTCTGAGGGGTTCCCACAGCACACTGGGAATGCCCAGACACGCTCAGGCAGCTGTCGAGGGGTAGGAGCAGAGCCAAGCCCTGGCCTGTGATTCATGGAGCAAGAAAATCATGTTTGAGCTGAGGAACAGCAGCACTTCACTGTGAGAGCTTCAATAAGAGATGCAGGACTTCAGGTGGCTCTCCAAAATGCAGTTTATTACATCCAAGAGGTTACAGCAGTCCAGGGTTGTGGATGACAGAGCTGTGCCCACAGTTGTCAGCTCCAGCTGCAGGCAGGCCTGGAGACCCTTTGGTTTAGCTTATAAATGCATTATATACTTTTCTTTTGGTTACAATGCATTCTATACTTTTCTTTGCTGAGCATCTCAATACAGCAGAACCAATCTATACCTTAACTATTATCTCTAGCCTATCCTAACTACTGTAATTACCATATCCATGTTACTGTTCTCCAGTCACTCAAAGTCAGTACATTACAGCTTAAGCTGGAAGTTGTTTTTCGGTTTTCTTGCAGTGGAAAATTCTGAGACTTTTTTTCTACTTGCAACATTTGCTGACTTGTTTGTCGGTGCTCTCATTCTGCTTGGTAAAAACATCTTCTTGTTTAAAGTAAATTTATCTTTTGCTCTAAGTTCCCTTCTAACTAACACACCTTTTGCCTCTTTGGTTATCCAATGAGACTGGCTCAGCAATTCTTTTCTTCTCTATCAAAACTTGCTTCCATCTCTATCCCTTCATCAGACTCTACATTCAAAAATCTTTCTGCCAGCCCTATATATCTGTGAGACTTTCTTGTCAAACTTTCATCCTTCCCAACACTTCACAAGTATCCAGAACCTCTCATCCCCGCTGCTCACACAAACCTGACTGGCATTCTGTAATGGAGTTGTTTTTCCAAAATTTTTTGGACTTTTAACTGTTATTTAAGGCTTTTTGAAGGTTTGTGATAACTGTATAATTTCTTAGAGAAATCCCTGGTTATTATAGCCCCGTTTTTATCCTAAGTCACCACAACAAGATGAAATAATAAACATGGAGAATTCTCCAATGAATTAAAAAATGAGATATTGCAATGAACTAAACCCCAAGGATGTCCAACAAACTAAAAATCAGATATTACAAATAACCAGCTGCAGCACAGTAATGTTTTTAAGTTCAGGTCAATAGTTGTTGGGTTATGATTAAAGGTTTTAGGTGAAAGCTACCAAACAGTTTGTCCAATTTTTGTGACCACTTCCAGCTCCTGTCCTGCTCTGGGAAAATGCAGGGATTGGGGAGATTTTGGAAGATTTTGTCCCAGACAGAGCAGAACCTGGCCCAGAGGGAGAGCAGCTGCTCCCAGGGAGCTCCAGGTGTGTTTTGGAAGGGGAAAACAGAATCAGCAGAAATCCCCTGCAAGGTTTGGCAGCTGCTGCCCCACAAACACAGAGGTGCTGCTATTCCAGCAGATTCCCAGCCTCCACACCCTGAGCATGCCTGTTGTGCTCTCCAAAAGCTCCTCTGCAGGATTTTCCTGCAGGAATGTGGGAAACACAGGAGAAAATCCACAGTGGGTCCCAGCTCACCCCTGGAGGGAACAACCTGGGCTCAAAGTGCCTGATGAAAATCAGCAAGGCCATACCAAGAGTCTTCCCTGGGCTGTGACCCCATAAAAGTCATAATATTTTTCCTTAAATAATCATAAAATATCTCAAATTAGGAGGCACCCATAAGGATCATCATGTCCAACTATCTGTTCCATGCAGGGATACCTAAAACTAAGCCATAAGACCCATCAAAAAAAACCAAGTAAAATAATGAAATAAAATATATAAATATATAAATATATAAATTAATATATATTTATATATATTATATATTATATAAATATATAAATATATACAATATATAAATATGTACATCTATAAATATATAAATATATATAAATATATAAATATATATTATATAAATATATTTTATATATATTTATATATAATATATAAATATATATAAAATATATAAAAATATATATCTAGAATATTTTATATATATAATATATATATAAAATATAGAATATATATATTCTATATATAACATAGAATATATATAGAATATATATTATATATATTATATATTATATATTATATATATTCTATATATAAAAATTTCTATACTTTAAATATATTTATATAAATTTATAAATATATAAAATATAGAATTTTTATATCCTTATATATTTATATATTATATAAATATATAAATATATATAAATATATAATTTTAATATATAAAAATATATAAATACACATAACCAATTATATATATATATGTATATATATATGTATATATATATATATATATATATAATATACTGTATTATATATTCAATACATTACAGAACACATAAATGCAATCACCAGAACCATAAAAAGATGTAAAAATTACTCTCTCACCTTTATAAATCTTTGTATTACAGTAACTATCCTTGTTTTTCTGTGCCCTTTCACTGGTTTTTGTGCTTACACTGACAGTCTAAGGTACCTCAGGTAGGCAAGTGCTTTAAGTGCTGTGTTTGTCCAGAACTGAAGAGTATAAAAATCATGCACAGTAAATAACTGACATAAAAACAGGTTTCCCTCTTCCACTCAAACCTCTGTAAAGGCAGAAAAAAAAAAAAAAAAAAAAAAAAAAAGGAGAGGAAATCAAATATCTGCTCTCATCTGTCTTGCTCAATGTAAAAACTTCAAAACTCAAAACTTGGCTTCCTTTCTCAATAAATTCCATATGACATAGTGGCAGATAAATGTAACAAATATTTAACACAAGCTGGCTTCACACAAGCAGTGGATCAGCTCAAACACTGTTTAATTAAATATCTTCCCTTTTAATTGAATATTTTCCCTACAATCATCTAAAGGACATGGAAGTGTATAAGAGTAAGACACACATGTATTAAAGAGCTCCAGAGTATTCTGTCTTCCTCAGAAAGTTGCATTTTAGGGGTTTCTCAAATCAGAAATCAGCCTTGGTCCTACCTGGGTTCATTTCCCTCAAATCTACAGAAATTTCCCACATTCACAACATTCTACAGCAATGGGAAGAAAACTCATCCATCCTCTTTCCTGAAAGTGGAATTTGTTGCCCCCTGCTTCCCATGCTGTAAAAGCACACAGCATCACCTTTGCCATGGCTCTCAGGACTCAGTTCCATCAAATTCCTCCAATTTTTTCCCATTATTTTACTCCTTTTCCCCATTATTTTACTCCTTTTCTCATTAATTTACTCCTTTCCCCCATTGTTTTACTCCTCTCCCCACTATTTTACTCCCTTCCCCATTATTTTACTAATTTTCCCATTATTTTACTCCTTTCCCCATTATTTTACCTTTTCCCATTATTTCCCCCCTTTTCCCATTATTTTACTCATTCCCCCATTATTTTGTTCCTTTCTTCCATTATTTTACTCCTTTTCCCCATTGTTTCACTCCTTTTCCCATTATTTTACTCATTTCCCCCCCCCCCCATTACTTTGTTCCTTTCTTCCATTATTTTACTGATTTTCCCCATCATTTTACTCCCTTTTCCCATTTTTTTACTCCCTTTTCTCATGATTTTACTCCCTTCCAGACTGAAGTATTCCATATATTCCTTTCTTTCTGCATTAAAACCTTCATCCCCTTCAGCTCCCCCTTGTTCAGACCTCTCCCAGCTCCCTCCCTTCCCCTGGAGCACTGGAATCCCTGCACATGTGCCCAGGCAATTTCCACAGGCACAGAATTTATTCTGCAGGTTGCCTCACGTTAGAGACCAATTAAATCATCCAAATGTAATTAATTTTCCTGATTCTGAACAGTCAGCTCAGAGCCACTTGCTCTTCGTGCAAAATTAGGTTTTTGAAGGGGTTTTTTGTTCATTTTTGTTGGGGTTTAAACAAAAAAAAGTAATCCTGGTGCATCACTTCACATCCCTACACTTACCTTTACCTTTCATTCCATTTGACAAAAAATGTAATAACATCCTCCTGCAATTCCTCAGGGAGTTTGAAGACTAAAACCCACCATGAAAACCATGAGAAAGAATCTCCTTGCTATTTTCCCATTCCCAAATCCCTTCTGAATACCCCAAGCCCAGCTTCAGACCCCAGGACCAGCTGTAAATCAAATCTTTAATCCCATTTTTCTTCCTACCTACTAAAAGATCCATAAGGAATTTCCTTTTCTGGACCAGGACAGCCCAGCAGTGTCAGCACAGAAATTGCTTTTCTGAAACACATGGCTGTGATTTTGAGAGTCTTTCAGAGTGGAGATTTTCGTATTTTTATTTTGTTCTATTAAAGTGAGACCACCTAAAGAGCAGAAGCATTTCAGGAGGCTCAGGGGGAACTTCTGGTTCTGCACAATCCCTGCCAGGAGGGGACAGGGACAGGGGCAGGACAGAGAAATGTCCAGGGGGGTCAGGATGGATTTTGGGGAATATTTCACCACCAGGGCAGTGGTGGAGTCTCCATCCCTGGAGGATTTAAAATCCATGTGGGGATGTGGATTAGTGGTGGCCTTGGCAGTGCTGGGTTGCTGAAAATGAGGAATTCCAAGCAGGCTGAAGAGGAGGCAAAGAGAGGGGAGTGTTCACTCAACCCAGATTTGTTGTAGTTTCAGTTTCTACAGCTCCTTACAGAACTTCTGTTTGAGCACTTTAAGAAGAGGGGAATTTCTGCTGTCTGAGGTTTGAGTGCACAGAACAGACTTAAATATTTCTATCTATGCAGGAACAGCTCACCCGCCAGCAGAATGAGATCAGTTCATGGAGAATCACACCAAGGACAAGTGAAATTTTGTTTGAAGATCCTTTAAAACAAGAAACAAAAACATACCTTAGCAGTAGATTGCTTTGTCACCACTGGAACAAATAATGAACATCCTGCTAGAGTCAGGGAGATTAAGGAATCATTTTTCCTGAAGGTAACTGATTTTACAGTTGTCAGTAAGTGGAAAATAAATAACTTTTTAAGAGGGGCTCCTCAGAGAAAAGCATTTGGATTCCCCCAAGCCTGGGGCTGTAGTTGATGTTCTGTGGCAGAGGAGAAGAGAAGAGAAGAGAAGAGAAGAGAAGAGAAGAGAAGAGAAGAGAAGAGAAGAGAAGAGAAGAGAAGAGAAGAGAAGAGAAGAGAAGAGAAGAGAAGAAGAGAAGAGAAGAGAAGAGAAGAGAAGAGAAGAGAAGAGAAGAGAAGAGAAGAGAAGAGAAGAGAGAAGAGAAGAGAAGAGAAGAGAAGAGAAGAGAAGAGAAGAGAAGAGAAGAGAAGAGAAGAGAAGAGAAGAATGGAGAGGGAATTGTGGAGCTCCTCTCCCTTTGCTGATTTTAGATTTTGTCAGGAAAACAGAATACATAACATTTATCAACTTCAATTCTATGCTATAATTTTACATATTTTTATAAGGCAGTTAAATTCTTAAATAACTCAATTAACAAAAAACAGTGACACCAAAATTCACCAATGTTGTCAATAATTTCCAAAACATTTTGTCTCACTTGATGTCAATAATCCAAAATTTACCAAATTCTACATGTCATCATTTTAAACCTTTCCAGACAACTTTAAATCAGTGATGGGAACAGTGAAGTTTTCCATGGTCGATCTCAGCTGTGGAATTCTGAGCCATGTTTAGGAGATGGAATACACCAAATAAACCAGGGAATGAGGCCCTCAGAGCAGGGATTGTGCCCCTCAGCCCTTCCAAGTCTGCTGCATCCCCAGGGAATTAATTAACTTGGAAATAAAAGAGCAGGATGACAGCAGATGGGAGTACAGCAGACAAACAGAGGTTTTTCCACATCACTGTTTTAAATTTAGGTGACCAAACTTCGACCTCTGGTTCCTGCACTCAGGGTCTGGCTCTCTTTGAATGCAAGAGGCCATGTACAAATGTCACCTTTTATCTGGCCTGGATGGGAGGTGATATTTTTGGCAGCATTAAGGTTTTTTTTTCTAGAATTTCTTTATGTCCCATATTCCTCAGTATTTATTTTATAGCTGTGTGTCCCTGTCCCCTGGGAGCCTTGGTCTGAGAACTTTCTGCCGTGGTTTTGGTCGGTATTTGAATGAACATTTTGCTCCTTTTTTGTGTCATTCAGTCACGTTTTCCCCCTCCCAGGACTGAATTTGGGTTTCTTTACCCCTCTTTGGAGAACTTATTGTTCAACATTAATTCTCTGAGGCTACAGATTAACCACCCTGGCATATTTCAAGTCTAAAGTTTGAAATCCAGTGAGAAATAAAGGTGAAAAAAAGACACAATGTAAGAATAAAAATTATATTGATCATCTGGCAATGTTTCAGAAGCCACATAGAACTTGTTCTCATCTCTTAGTGGCAGACAATGAATCTTGGTTTTCTTTTCCAGGGAATGGCTATAGGGAATTATTTTTTAATACTAAAATGTCATAATACCAAATAATATCCCATTATGATAACTTCAAGCATAGCAGCCTATTAAAAGTTGAACTTAGTGATCTGCTCTGGAGCTTAATTTTGCAGAAAGAAAATCACTGTTCCTCAGGTATTGACTCCTCAGAAATGGCATTTGACTTGGTTTTTCCTTTCTGAGTCCCAGTTTTAACCAGCAGTGAGCAGCCTTTGTTTCTCTGCCAGGAAGACCCTGCAGAATTCCCTCACTCAGCACTGTGTGCCAACAAGCAGCCAAACTCCAGAAAAAGAAAGAAAAATCCACACTTGAGGTGTCTGGAGAGCTGCAGGCCATGGAACCACTTCACCCAGGATAAAAAGATGGAAAAGGAATAGCTGTGATAATAACCAGGCATTTACACATCAGTCTAAACAGTTTTGAAGAGCCACAGGTGTACTCTGGAGCACAGACTTCTCCTTCTCCCAAGAGAAAACATCCACAGAAAGCCAGGGAGTGCTGTACATCAGGATTATATCCTTAACTTCACAGAATATCCTGAGCTGGAAGGGATCACTGAGTCCAATCCAGACACCCCAAATCCCACCCTGGCATCCCTGGAGTGGTGTCCAAACCCTCCTGGAGCTCTGGCATCCTTGGGCTCTGCCCAGCACCCTTTGGGGGAAAAATTCTTTTATTTCTCTGACTGGACCTGAAATTCCTTCATGTTTTCCACCACTGGCTGTTCTCACTTCCAAGAATTCCAAGGGACCCCTGAATACTGAGAAACATTGCAATTCCGGTGAAAAGCAAAGCAAACACCTTCCAAAGAGGCTGGAACAGCTCTGGAACAGATGCTGATCTTTGCCTTGAGGTCAATATGTGCTGGTGAGTCACCAGGGCAGAGATTAGAACGCTGTGTTTGTGTTGAGATTATCTGCTGCAAACGCATCCGGGTGGCTGTCCTGGGATTAATGGGGGCTGACATTTGTGTGCTATCACCTCATTGTTATCTGCTCCTCACAGGCTTCGCTGGCAGCTCCAGAACCACCTCCCCCATCCAGCTGAGGAAGGGGAATAAGAAAGTGGAAAAGGTCAGAAGTCTGGAGTGATCTTCACCATGTGCTTCACATTTCCATCACAAAAATTAATGGAGTAACTGCAACCCCAAAGCCAAAGGACAAAAGCTCTTTCTCCTCCGGGGTGCAACCACCTCACACACAGGATTTGTGTCTGATTCTCCTCCCAGGTGTAAGACAGTAACAGGACGAGGGGGAAGAGTTTTAAATGGAAAGAGGAAGACTTAGATAAGATATTGGGCAGGAATTGTTCCCTATGAGGGTGGGCAGGCCCTGGCACAGGGTGCCCAGAGCAGCTGTGGATGCCCCTGGATCCCTGCAAGTGTCCAAGGCCAGGATGCACAGGACTTGGAGCAGCCTGTGATAGCGGAAATTGTCCCTGGCCATGGCAGGGGTGAGGCTGGGTCATCATTAATGTCCCTTCCAACCCAAACCATTCCAGGATCCTGTGATTCCATGATAAGATTTATTTCCAACACCCTCACCTGTAGCTGAAGTTTGCTGAGACATTTCTGCTTTTTCCTTCTCCTGCTGGAACTCGAGCACCACATTCCATTGGGAGAAAAGTTCCAGCAGAGAAACTCCTGGAGGAACCCTGGAGTGGTTCCAGCATGGGCAGGGATGGCTCCCACTCAGCCAGGTGAGATTTGGGGTGCTGGAGAGCAGAGCCAGAGCTGGAACTCCTGATAGAAACACATTGTCATCCCAAGTTGAAGGCAGAGAAATGCCCCAGCTGAGCACATCTCTTCCCAGCACAACAAAAGAACTCCAAATGCCAGGAAGATCTTCCCAGAGAACGTGGGGAAATGAATTTTACGTGTGCCTTTGGCCTCTGCTGGTGCCAGAGGGAGCTGCTCCCTCCAGTGACACTCACAATCTGAATTAGCTCTGAATTACCTATGAAAGAACCAGAATTGCTGTTTTTTCCTATAAAAGTTCCCAGTGGGACCCTTTGGTTTTCAGCACCAACACAAGCAGCCACTTTCCAGCAGCACAATTATCACTTCATTCCACTGCTTTACAAGGCAGAACAAAGAATCTGAAGGGGAAAAGAACCCCAGTTTACAAAATTCACAACAATAAGCTTTAATAGAACGCATTAGCTTCTCCTCATTTGGTTCTAGAGAGGACAATGTGATTCCAGGAATGAAAGTTTCAATGTCACTGAAAGCCTAATCCTTAGAAAACATTGGAAGATGAACTTTGACTGTATAGAACTTTAAATAAAAATAGAATTTTTACTAATGTATTCTTCCCAAGTGCCTGCTTCTTCCTAGCATGTTTCCCATCCCAATACTGTTTTTGCAGCTGGCAAATGACACTGCCAATGAGTCTTTATGTTCAATGTTATTTAATATATTCCCATCAGAAAGCTATTTTTACTGTACAATTTCAATATCTTCTTGAAGTGTCTTGCATGTAATGTTCATATTTTAATTTACATTTCTTTCCCATAGGATAAGTAAATAGAGATTCAAACAACAATATTGAACCAATTTAGGTTTGTTTGCTGAGAGAAGGGATCTTATAGAATGGAAAAATGCTTTGTTTTATTGAAAATAAAAAGAAAAATGCAACTTTTTCAGGCAGTTATCCTGGAGATAATGGATAGACCACCCTCCTAATGGGAGATTTGCATTTTATTTTATAGGTTTGGGGAAATGATGCGATCAATAATCATTTAAATGGTGGGATGGAATGTTCTCAGAGTCCTGTCCCATTGATAGAACAACTTTGACAGGTACAACCTTCAGCCTGAGGGAAACACCAGCCTGGCCTGGAGCTCAGAACAATTTTATTTGGGGTTTGAGGAGCAGCTCTTAGTTATACAGGTTTGCCCAGGACAGATCTCATCACACCAAGATATTCATTCCCTTCCTGCTGTACTCTACTGTACAATAATAATAATAATTAATCCACATCTTCTGATCCTTCTCTCAGACTGAGAAAATTTTTATTCACACACAACCAGTATAAAAATACTGTGACCTCTTTAACAATCTTCAAGCCAATACTTTCTGCTGAATTGGAAAAATAATCTTATGTGGCTACAGAAATGATGTTTGTGTTTTATCAGCGCTGTTCCCGCCAAAGGCTGGATTATCTGTTTCACATCCATTTAAACACAGGAAGGTTATAATGGGGCAGACAGCAATCTGGGCTTTATTGGCTGGGAAAACTGACCTCATAAATCTGATTTGATACATCTGTCCTTTGGGCTGTCTGCATGTATGCCCATGCATCCACTTGGCCATGTGCCTGCTCACTGGTGGATCAGCTTCTGTGGCTACTGCTCCGAGGATTTTCCATCTCCCCCTCCCTGCTGCGAAAATAAACGCACTGAGGGAAGTGCAGAAAGGAAGATGTTGTTCATGGGTGCTTGGAGGTGCTTAAGAGAGATGAGATATTCCAGGAGGAACGCTCAGGAAAACATTGAAAGCACCGAGAGCAAGGCTGATTGTCCATTTCTGGTTGCACACAGGGGTGTTGCTCCCACTGCCACTGCCACTGCCAGGGTGGCTGCTCCTGGATCCATGGAAGTGTCCAAGGCCAGGCAGTGGAAGGTGTCCCTGCCCATGGCAGGGGTGAGGCTGGGTCATCATTAATGTCCCTTCCAACCCAAAACATTCCAGGATTCTATGATAAGATTTATTTCCAGCACTCCAGACTGTAGCTGAAGTTTGCTAAGACATTTCTGCTTTTTCCCTCTCCTGCTGGAACTGGAGCACCACATTCCAAACACCTGCTCTTCCCACAGGGAGAAAAATTCCAGCAGAGAAACTCCTGGAAGAACCCTGGAGTGGTTTCACCATGGGCAGGGATGGCTCCCACTCAGCCAGGTGAGATTTGGGGTGCTGGAGAGCAGAGCCAGAGCTGGAACTCCTGATAGAAACACGTTTTCATCCAAAGCTCAAGGTAGAGAAATGCCCCAGCTGAGCACATCTCTTCCCAGCACAAAAGAACTCCAAATGCCAGGAAGCTCTTCCCAGAGAACGTGGGGAAATGAATTTTATGTGTACCTTTGGCCTCTGCTGGTGCCAGAGGGAGCTGCTCCCTTCAGTGACACTCACAATCTGAATTACCTATGAAGGAACCAGAATTGCTGGTTTTTTCCTATAAAAGTTCCCAGTGGGACCCTTTGGTTTTCAGCACCAACACAAGCAGCCACTTTCCAGCAACACAATTATCACCTCATGGCACTGCTTCACAAGGCAGAACAGGATGATCTTTAAGGTCCTTCCAACCCAAAGCAGTCTGGGATCCTTTCTGATCCTGTGATTCCCTGTGAGGACACAGTGGAGTCCATCCTTACACAAGGCTGCAGGTCATCCTACACCCCAAATATCATCTCCTGCATCAACATCAAGGCTTGGGGCTGCCACCTGAACAGCCCATCCCAAACCTCCTCTTTGCATGGTGATAAATGCTCCAGCAGAGCCTCAGCTGGAGGAGCCATGGAATGGTTTGGGTTGGAAGGGATCTTCGAGCCCACCCCATTGCTTTCCATCACCTCTCCCACATCAACACCAAATCATTGCCATCTGTCACCTAATCCAGCCAAAAATATCCAATTTTCTGTGAGCCCGAGCTGTGAGCAGGGACTGAGGGATCAGAACTGGCCCTGTCTGACCCCAGACTGGGGGTTCCAATCACTGCAGGTGCATGGATGTGCTGGGCTGCCTTTCCTGCAGTGGATGTCCCAAGACTAGAGACACCTGGGGGTTGCTGTGCTCAGTGCAGATCCCTGCAGTGAGTTATATGAAAAAACCCACCACCAATCCCTTTTCCCTCCTGTTTTCCAGCCATTCCGTGAGTCAGGACCCCTCATTCAGTTTTCCACCAGCAAACCAACCTAATATTGCTAGTAAGTAAAAGAAAAATCATAAAAAAGAGTATATTTTGCTCTTTTCCTTTGTATGTTTTTACAGAGGTCCAGGTACCAATCATAGACTCATTGAGGTTGGAAAAGGTCAAAATTGGCAGTTTTTGAAACAGCTCATACAAGGTCAAGAATGTGTTTGCTCCTTTCTTCCCCTCATATCAAGGACCTTTGATGTAAAACTTCAGAAGTGCTCCTATTATCTTCTACATAAAAAGTGAAATTTATGATAGAAGTAGGAACAAATTAAAAATTAAATATTCTCATTTTAGAACATTTTCCTCCTGCCTTCGGTTTTCTTTTTTGATAGACCCACAGGTAATTCAAGGATTTATAAACATTTCTGTTCCAAATATGTTGATGTAGCTGATAGACACAAGAACAGCAGCAAAATATGTTAAAAAAATTATTAAAACATTATAAATCTATGTAAACCCTAAGCAGCCTGGCTTGGAATCTGTACTGATTTCTGCTTGTTTCAGGCTCTGTTGTTTAACTTTATAGTGGGAGAGCAGAGGATTAAACCCCAGATTAGCCTCCATTCTCTGGCTGGATTTGGCAGTCCAGCTGTTGAGAAGGAAAGCAAAGAGGAATAGGCTCAGGCTATTGATCCAATTTTCTGCTCTGTTCTGAGAGAACACAGCAGCCTGAGCTGATTTTAGAACAACTCCACTTCCCAACAGCTCTTCTCGTAGTGCAGGATAAGATAAGAAGATCATGGGAACAGCAGCTGATAGACTAATCCACCCATTGATTTCTCCTCCCTGCTTACTCCCTGTGTTTTAATTGAATTTTGTGGTTCAGCATTGGTTTCAGCCCAGGCTTTCCGAGTCAACCAGAGTACAAAGTAAAGCAATGGGAAAAATCAAATTCTTGAATTTTGTCCAAATGGAATTGGACAAAAATAGACTCAAAGATTCTCATTGCAAATTGGACTCTGGAATGAAGGTTGTGTTGGGGGGGGGGGTTTTGTTGTTGTTCTGGTTTGGGTTTTTCTCCTTTTCACTCAGCTTTTGCTTGCAACAAGGCCAATGTGAAAAGGAGAATGCTGGGAAAGAGACATTTTCTTGTTCCCAGCAAGCAGGTTAAAAAATTGAGGGAGCTGGAGGTTTTGAAGAACTCACTTTTGACACAGAAGTCACAGAAGAAACTTAGCAGACAGGGACAAGTTGCTGTCAGTCACCTCTTACACAAATACTTCCTTTGCCAGCCGTGCTCCAGCTCGGTTTGCTGGCTCTCATCAGTGCTCTAATGCTAATAATTCAACTGCTGGACACCCAGAGGCATCACAGTGCTGAACATAATTCTAAAAGAAAGGGAGTAATTTAAAAATAGAGATGAACACTTCCACTGCAGTCTCTCCATGCCCTGCCTGCTCTGCTTCAGACAAGTCACAGATTTTTCCACCACCTTGAGGACAACTCCTGGATCCCTCTTTCCTTTTGCTTTACCTGAACAAGGCCCTTAAAAACTTAAAATAAGATTTACAAATCTTATTTTACAGATTTACAAATGTGGGTGGTGATTTTTTTGATCACTTAGAGCCGAGACTATGGATGATAATTTCAACACCTCCCTCATTCCCCAGCATCCCAAGCAAAGTGCAGGGAATGGAAGCCCCCTCCTCATTGTCAGAGCTGACTCAAAGTCTGGTTCCAGTCCCAAAGGACACTGTGCTGTGCTCAGGTGGCAGAGGAACCCACAGCACACATGGAAACAGAAAATCCAGGATGGAAAAAGGAAAAGCACACGCACAACACAGCTTTTCCCACTGACCACAGTGTTGTAAAATAACTCAGGTGCCACAAAAGAGCTGCAGGTATAAAATCAGTATTGGAGTCAAAGAATAAGAGAGGCATTCTTTGAATATCCTCTAAGTTCCCCTGGACTTCCAGAACTCCTGAGTAGTTGTTTTTTACAGGAAAACATAAAGCATATGTATTACATGAGATTTCCAAGTGTGAGTTCTGCCCTCAATGTAGTAACACTTAAAATTCCCAGCTTAATTCCCAAGCAGAATTACCTTACCCAGTGACACCTTGAATTTGGAACGACCCAGATTTTGGAAAGGCTCGTGGAGTGACAAATGCAACACAAAATTGTCTTTGCTCTCCTGAAAAGAACAGTACAAAGAGAACAACCCAAAACACCAACTGTCCCTTGGTGCATAACGAGGAACAGCTTCAGGACACAGCGTGGCTCTGTGCTTCCAGGGAATGCCAGCCCAGCCAGGGGAGGGTGCCAAGGCACAGCAGCATGGCAGGAGCTCCTGCAGAGCCAAACCCCCAGCAGATGGTGGGCAGCCAGGCAGGAGGCAGGCGTGATGCTCCCCACCAGGAGCTGCACGTCCCCGTGGTGCCACCCAGGGCACTGCCAGGCTCTGGAGATGAGACAGAGCCCCCAGAAACTGAGCAGTGCCATCATCCAAACTCCTTTTTATGGCAATGACTGCTCCAGTCTTACCTTCTTTATGTTTGGGAAGTGCAGGGCCTGTGCATTGCACAAGGAAAAAGAATAGTATTGACGTCCAGGTTAGAAGCAGGAACTAGTTTGGGGATCAAAAGCCCAGTTAGTAACTGTTTTGGGGGTCAGAGTACCAGTCTGTAGCTGGTTTGGGGATCAGAACCCCAATTAGTAACTGGTTTGGGGATCAGAACCTCAATTAGTAACTGGTTTGGGGACCACAAGCCCAGTCTGTAACTGGTTTGGGATCAGAACCCCAGTCTGTCCTTGTGTGGGGATCAGAAGCCCAATCTGTAATTGGTTTGGGGACCAGAAGCCCAATCTGTAACTGGTTTGGGGACCACAACCCCTGTCTGTAACTGGTTTGGGGACCACAAGCTCAGTCTGTAACTGGTTTGGTCTAAGTGGGCTTTTCCTGCCATCTATAGCCTGGGCTCAAGGTGAGCTGGCAAAACCTCGCCCTCTGCCCCTGCTTCCAGAACATTCTGTGCTTCCCAGTCCCAAGGCTGTGCTGGAAATTCATTAACCCATTGATTCCAGGCATGAACCACAGCCAACCCCAGAGTGCCACCCCATCCCCTCCATCCATGGGCTCCCATTCCTCAAGAGCACAGAGTGAGTTTTGTTTGCTACACGACTGCATTATATAAAGCTGCTGCTGGCAATATCAAAACATATTAAAAGTTTAACTAAGACAATGTGTTTGAGAAGAATTTGCTCTCTTTGGAGCTGGAATGTCCCCATAAAAAGGCATGCTCTGTACAAGAGTGAGCTGTCCAATGATCTGTGTTGTGTCCTGGAGTAAACCCTGCTCTCCTCAAACCCAAATTGGTTTGGATTCCCTCTGTGCATGCAAAGAGCAATTCCAACTCCTGCTGCAGCTGCATGGCTTAAACCTGCATTGGGGGGTGGCTGATTGTCACAGGTGGACTTTAATGTCACAGCAGGTCTGGGGACAATGCCACAGAGAATCCTCAGGACACCCCTGGGAGGGTTTGTCCAAGTGTCTCTGAAATCCAAAGTTGTTCCTGTTTGCAAGGCTTGATCCACTACAATGGGTTGGCAAAAACCATAAAAAGCTATTTTCCTTAATCCAAAGTTGTCCCTTTTCCTACAAGCCCATTGAAAACACTGTAATTCCATTGAAACACTGTAATTCCATTGAAAACACTAGAAATCAATGGAAAACACTAGAAATCAATGGAAAACACTGTTATTTCTGGCTGGTTCCTTGTGCATCCTCCCCACCTCACCTGGCCTCTCACCACTTCATCCCATCTCTGTAGCATCCCAATGCTCCAGCTGTTCCACTATTTCTCCTTAAAGCTTTGTGTTTTCTCCTAAAGCTTTGTGTTTTCTCCTAAAGCTTTGCGTTTTCTCCTAAGCTTTGTGTTTTCTCCTAAAGCTTTGTGTTTTCTCTTAAAGCTTTGTGTTCCCCAGTCTCCCCCAATCCTTGTGGTCCCAGGAAGGACCTGGAAAGTCCACGGAAGTCCAGGATACATAAAAGTTGCTTGAGAGCTTCACACACTTCTGATAATTGAGGGATTTTATTTTGCAGACTATTTACCAGAGGTGGAAATCACAGTGAAGATGAGACAAATTCTGTGATACTGAAATAAAAACCTGGTGTATGAGTGTGACGGCCCTACCAGGGGCTCACTCCATGCCTAATTTTCCTCCCAGGAAAACTGGAAAGCTTTGTTTTCATTCAGTTTTCAACTCAGAATAATTCTCACTGGCAGAATTTTGCTTTTTGCTGCAAAACAGCTGAACACACTGAGCACTCCCACACTGGCTCAGAGCAGGGGTAGTTCTGGCCTGGAGTTCTGCCTCCAGCAGAGCCCAGAAGAAGTGTAGAAAACAAGTGTAAGAAACAGGGCAAGTGCAAAGCAATTCACTGGTGGATGTGCCCTCCCAGTTTACTGCCTTTTTTAGTAGTAAAAACAAGTTGTAACATTGGCAGGGAGCCGCAGTGTTTTACACTTTCATTATCTCCATTGTTATACAATACACAGTCAGGTCCTGGAAGATGTGTAGGATATTAAATGTTTCTTGAGCTTTGCTTTAAAAGTGATTATTTGCACTTCTTTTCAACCTTCCCCAAAGCCTCATTAGGGTTTATCAATAAAGAGAAGTAGATGCTGGACAGAGAGATGATGAAGGGCAAGTCCATCCTTTGAGGCCCTGGTGTCAGGGCATGGTCCCTCCAACTGGGAAATTTTTTTCAGCTACTTTAAAATATCCCAACCCCAAAAGAATCATAAAATCATGGAATGGTTTGGGTTGGAAAGGACCTTAAAGCTCATCTCGTTCCACACATTGTGCTAGACCAGGATGCTCCAAGCCCTGTCCAGCCTGGCCTTGGATACTTCCAGGGATGGATAAATTGTCAAATGCATCCCCCCAAGACTGGTATTAAGTTTATATTCCTAATTTCACAGCAGAACTCCCTCCTGCATCCCCTGTACCTGCACAGGGAGTGCTGGAAGGAGGAGTGCTGAGTGCAGCAGCCTGGGTCAGACCCACACTGAGGGAGAGAACATTTACAACTGCCAGAAAAATGTTTCTAATTCTGATATTCTGATCCTTAGTGACAGAAAGGTGGTTTTTCCAGTGATGACCACCCAAAAAAATGGGTTCCCTCCAAAAGAGACAGACCCAGCTTCTCTGAGCCAGGTGAGAGGTGTTTGGTAGGACAAGACAGGACCTACATGCCCAAAGAAAAACTGCAGCTGGGTCTGACCTCCCTGTGTGAGAGCAGGAAAGCTTTTCCAGTATCTGCAGAATTTAAACCACCAGAAAAACAAGGGATCAGCCTCACAAAGCAGTAACACTGCACTATTTCACAAATAAAATCCAGTGATTTCCCTCTGAATTGGTGTGAGCCTGGTGCCCACTCTGGGCTGTTCCCTCACTCAGGTTAAACACACCTGGGTGTCCTCACATAGGGGAGGCCTCTTCAAGCACATTTTCATTTTAATGAAAATAACTTTGAAAAGAATTTTGAAATTAAATTTGAAATTTAAATAATTTTGAAATTAATTTTGAAATTAAAATAATTTTGAAATGGCAATGGGCCTGTGAACAGAACAAAGATCAGCTCAGCAGCTGGGGTGATCAGATTGTAGGGGCTGACAAACAGGTCCCAGAGAGCTGGAATACAGCATGGAAAAGGATTTTACTCCTGCAGCATGGAAGAAAAGGATTTCTCCACATGGAGAAGGGATTCCTTGAGGTTTTTTAATGAACATTTAGTGCAACAGATGGCTTGATGCTGTGCACATCAAAATGATGATATTGGATATCATCACTGCTTGCAAATGAATCAGGAAATATGTGAGGCTCAGAAATCACCTGCACAAACCTTGGGGCACCTCTCTGCATCCACCACTGGATCCATGAGCAGCTCCAGGCTCTGGAAGGGCACAGGGGAGTGAGGAAAAGCTCTCAAAAGGGCAAATAAAGATATTGAAGAGATGAAGGAGCTGCTTTGAGAGGCTGGGGCTCCCTGGGCTGGGGAAGGTGATGGGTGAGGAGGGGAGGAAGAGGAACCCTGGCACTGCTGAGACCTGGGGGCACTCACTGACAGCAGCACAGGCATTGACAGAGAGGCTGCACAACTCGTGGAAATTGCTGCCAGGAAAGGGTTGGAAGCAAACAGTGCCTCGGGCACACGAGTTCATGGACAACAGGTTCATCCAGATAGAAATGGAATTAGGAAAAGGGTGTGCCTTCAACATCCCTCCTGCAACCACTGGGAGTAAATCTTACCTCCAGCTGTCACTTCTGGGCACAAAGTGCATTTTAAATTCTTTTAAATCTGCTGTAGTCACTAAACTTTTTGTCTGCCCTTAAGGAAATACGAGTAGTAACAATAATAAATAATACAAATAATAACAGCACCAAAAAAAACCTAATAATGGTAAGAAATAAACAAATAAAATAACAAATAGTAATGGTAACAAACAATAATGGTAACCAATAATAAACTAAAAATAAAATTAAAATTAAATTAAAATAAACTTTTTTCCTGTCCCTAAGGAAATACGAGTAGTAGTAACAATAATAAATAATACAAATAATAATGGCACAAAAATGAAACAATAATAGCAAGAAATAAATAAATAAAATAACAAATAATAATGGTAACAAGTAATAATGGTAACCAATAATAACAATAACAAATTAAAAATAAAATGAAAATAAACTTTTTTTCTGTCCCTAAGTACATACGAGAAGTAGTAACAATAATAAATAATACAAATAATAACAGCACAAAAACCAAATAATAATGGCATGAAATAAATAAAATAACAAATAGTAATGGTAACAAATAATAATGGTTACCAATAATAATAATAATAAATAAATAAATAAAAAGAAAATTAAAATAAACTTTTTTCTGTCGCTAAGGACATACGAGTAGTAGTAACAATAATAAATAATACAATAATAACAGCACAAAAATCAAATAATAATAGTAAGAAATAAACAAATAAAATAACAAATAGTAATGGTAGCAAACAATAATGGTAAACAATAATAACAATAATAAATTAAAAATAAAATGAAAATAAACTTTTTTTCTGTCCCTAAGGAAACACGAGTAGCAGTAACAATAAAAAATAATACAAATGACAACAGCACAAAAACCAAATAATAATGGTAAGAAATAAACAAATTAAATAACAAATAGTAATGGCAACAAGTAATAATGGTAGCCAATAATAACAATAACAAATTAAAAATAAAAAATTAATAAAATAAATAAAAATATGACGACAACAACAACAACTACTACTACTACTACTAGTACTACTACTAATAATAATAGTAATCCAACCAAAACTCCAAGCCAAACCCAGCCAGTCCATTTCCCACAGAACACAGCCCCACAGAGCTCAGCTTCCAGGCATTGGTATGTAAAGAGTGAATAACAGTCCTGGTTTTAATTACTGCCCTGCACCAGTGCTAGGAACACAGAGCCATGTTTTACAGCAATTCCTAAGTGTGCTCCTTCTTGGAAACACAGAGAAGGCCTGGCCAGGGAGAATCCTGCAGATGGGATTCTTTTACAAAGTTGGAATTCAACCTAAGGAAATTAAATCTTGAATGACTGGGGGGCAATCTGGGGCTCTCCTCAAAGTGTGGCCTCTCTCATGGTTGCTGATTTATGGTAAAGCACAGGTAGCTGGAAAACTTTTCCAGGGCAGAAATGTTTGAAGAAATTGGCTGATTTATGGTAAAGCGTGTCCTGGTAACAGAGCCTGGGCAAATCCTGGATGAACTTTAAATCAGACAGGTAATTCCTGTTATTGCACAGTAATTGCTAACTCTGACAAATTACCTTTTTGTACCTCAATTCCACAGCTTGGTGACATTTTGCTAGTTAGTATTTCTGTTTCCTTTCCACAAAAGCTTTCTTAAAAACTTCCAGAAAAACCAGTGCCTGAGAAGGAAGCTTTAAGCAGAGTGTTCATAGAAAAAGAACATGTTCAGACCAAATAGCAGGAGAAGGTGTTCCATGAAAAGCCTAATTCCACCCTTAAAAAATTATACACCAGCAACTCAAACGCCAAAGTGTTTGTCCCACCCCCTCCACAAGATTTCAGCAAGAAAGCAACATTCCCTGAGAGCAGCACGTTCTCTCGTGGGGTCTGTCCTACAGCAGGAGGTCAAGGGGCACTCTGGAATGTTTTGGGGCACTCTGAAAAAAGCAGATTCTTCTGTGGGAGAATCCTTGGCCCAGTGGCCACAGTTCCTGTGGTGTTGTGTACATGAATTTGCTGTCCAGGGCCATGGAAGCATCCCTGGAGGACAAGCACAACCTGATCCCACAGCTGTGGCCCCAGCGCTGCTGCACACGAGGATCCAGCCCTGAAAGGAGGAGGAATTGTGCCATGATCATTTGTCATCTGCCCACTAACAGGGCAAAAAGGATCAGATTGTAATGCTCATCCCCTGCAGATAGAAAATCCCTTAAGCAGCTGCCAGCTGCCAGAGGTCATGAGCAAAGCAGGATCCTGCAGGAGAACCATTCCCACTGTGCCAAGCTTGGGCTGGCACAGCTCCTGCCAGAGCTCCTGCACTGGGGAGCAGGGAGGGGAAACTCGAGGCCATTTCATCCATCAGGGCAGGGAGGAGTCACTCCAGGCCAGGGATGCTCCTCTCTGCTTCCAAACCCTCTGCAGCAAGGACAGGAGTGATGCTGGAGCCATGGATTCCCAGGGGATCTGGAATTGTGGTCCAGCAGCAGCAGGAGCAGCAAGTGACAGAACCAGAGGTCACAGTCTCCAGCTGCACCCAGGGAAATTTAGGTTGGATATCAGGAAAAAATTTTTTACAGAAAGGGTGATAAAGTTCTGGAATGGCTGCCCAGGGAGGTGGTGGAGTCACCATCCCTGGGGGTGTTTAACAAAGCCTGGATGTGGCACTGGGTGCCAGGGTTGAGTTGAGGTGTTGGGGCTGGGTTGGACTTGATGATCTTGAAGGGCTCTTCAATTCTGTGAATTCTGTAAATTCTGTGAATTCTGTGAGCATGCAGACCTCCCCCAGCATGGTCCCATTTCCTGCTGCCACTGGGGGAATGAGTCCTTGAGCTGCTGAGCTTCTCTGGCAGTGCTGGCACCCCCCAAAACAGGATCCCCCTGTCAGACTGTGGGTGTTTCAAAGATTGATGCTGGCACAGTGTTGGCAGCACAGAACCAGGCAAAAATACCCAACCCCAGCACCAGGGAGGGATGGGTTTTGCTGGCTTTTTAAAAGCTTCTGTCAAGGAGATGAATGTGAAAGGTGCACCAGAGCAGGTGTTCTCCTTCTAAAAATCCATCAGAGCAGCTTCTGTCCAAGGAGAGAGACCTCAAACAAAATCCAGCATCAGCAAACTCTGACAAACAATGGTTTCCAAGGAGAACTCAGACTTCCACCAAAGCCTGGCTCAGCCAAGCACAAAAAACTCAGTCCTGGGGAAAAACTTTGCACCAACTCAGCAGAATTTCTTTAAAATATTCATTCTTTCATAGAAGAGCATGGAATAAACATCTGAGTGCTGATTCTCAAAATCCATAATTCCTCTAATATTTTAAATAGCACATATGCTCTCATTTGATCCTCTCTGCCAATGAATAGCTGATAAGTAATCATAGAATGGTTTGGGTTGGAAAGAGCCTCAAATCTCATCCCATTCCAACTCTGCCATGGCAGGGACACCTTCCACTATCCCAGGGTGCTCCAAGCCCATCCAGCCTGGCCTTGGGCACTGCCAGGGATCCAGGGGCAGCCCCAGCTGCTCTGGGCACCCTGTGCCAGGGCCTCAGCACCCTCAGAGAGAATCTCATCCTAACATCTAATCTCAACCCATTCTCTTTCAGTTTAGAGCCAGTAATAAAAGCATTTATTAAATAAAGCATGTATTGCCTGCGAGCCTGTGCATTCCAGAAATAAATGGTTGTTATCTCTTCAAACAACTGTCAGGCCAAATGTGTGCAGGGTCTGAAGCAGAATGTGAAGTTTTTCTCAGAGCTCTGTCTATATGTCACTGCCACTACAATTATGTTCTGTCTGTACCAGCACTTGAACCATCAGCAGACATTTTAGTCAGCTCAGGCTTTTGAGATGTTTTCATTTAGAGTCAAAGGGTTTCTTTCTCCTGTGCAGAACAGAACCAAGTAAAAGAGAGAGAAAGGATGAGTGCAAATCACTTCAGCAGAGCAGCACAGATGAGTGGCTGTCCCTGCTCAGTTTGGATTGCAGCTATTGGAATTCAGCGTGTTCCCATCGATTTTCCAACATGCCCAAGCTGCTCTCCCCATGTGGTATCGACTCAGCTGGGCAGCCATGAGGCAGAGACAGTTAAGAAAATATTTACAGGAGACTGAGCCCTACAGTAAATCAGTAATGAACTTGTTTGTCTGACCCATTTATTCATGACCCATAAGTGAGCTTCTGCTTTTTTGCTGGAAACATCTCCCTCATACACAACCCCACAGTGGTGCTGCAAAACCCGCAAAGGCAAAACAGACCCTCAGTTTCTCCATCAAAACACACCCTCAGTTCCTCCATCAGACCCTCAATTCCTCCATCAAAGCACACCCTCAGTTCCTCCATCAGAACACACTCCCAATTCCTCTACCAACTTTTCCATTTTCTGTAATGAACACGAGAAGAGAATTTGCATTGTGATCATTCCTCCCAATCTCTTGATTAACTTCCACTCAGCCAAACATGGGTGAGCTTCCTCCAGCTGTGGTGTAGGAATTGAATATCTCCTCTGGAGCTTGGGAGAGCTGGGGGTGCCCAACTGGAGAAGAAAATGCTTCAGAGAGAGCTCAGAGCCCCTTGAAGAGCCTAAAGGGGCTCCAGGAGAGCTGTAGAGGGTGTGGGGACAAGGGATGGAGGGACAGGACACAGGGAATGGCTCCCACTGCCAGAAGGAAGGGCTGGATGGGATATTGGGAAGGAATTGTGGTGAGGCCCTGGCACAGGTGCCCAAGGCCAGGCTGGATGGAGCTTGGGACAGTGAAGGTGTCCCTGACATGGCAGAGGTTGAACAAGATGAGCTTTAAGGTCCCTTCCAACCCAAACCAGTCTGGAATTCTGTGATCTCTCTCCACTCACTTCAGCCCTGGGAACAGCTCTCAGACAAGTTTACACAAGTTAACAGCGTTCTGCTTCCTGCAAATGTAGAAGTGTAAAAGCTAAATATTCTTTCAGGTAAAACAGACACCATCTTCCACTCTGAGTGTTTAATTTCAGCTGTTCGTAACTGTTCCTCACACTCACATCAAAGCACCCCAGGACAGGCAGGGGAAGAGGGTTGCTTGTGACGCAGCTTTTCTCATGTAAAGACTTAGCATTACAAGGAAATATTGAATGTAATGCACACACACATTTAAATAAGTGTATCTTAAGAAAATAAAACTTGTTAAGCTCATCCCATCCCTTTATACTTTTACTGGACCTCTGAAAACTGTTTGATGCTCTGTGGGTCCCTTTCTCAGTGACCTGACACCTCTCTGAAGTGCCAAGATTTTATGAACAGCAGCTGTACTTGCCCATGCTGCTTCCAAACCCACAAAGATTTCAGAAATAAATGAGGATTCATCAAAAGCAACATTTTTCCTCGAAGGCTGTTTCTTCTAAACCAAAAGAACACAGACACTTCTTCTCAAATGCCTTGTCTAAGACTTTCAGCAGCACAAAGGACACAGATTCCAGGAGGAATCAGCAGAATCATGTAACATTTTGGGTTGGAAGGGACTTTAAAGCTCATCTTGTCCCACCCCTGCCATGTCAGGGACACTTTCTACTATCCCAGGGTGCTCCAAGCCCCATCCAGCCTGGCCTTGGGCACTGCCAGGGATCCAGGGGCAGCCACAGCTTCTCACAGAAGCTCATCCAAGAGATCATGGGAGACTTTAAACTGTGGTAAAAGCAGAGAAATAATTGGATGCAAAGCAGTAATTAGGATTCATTAATCCTGTGCTTACAAGTCTCTTTATCCAGCTGCCCCTCTGACTCCATAGCACATCCTTGCCTCACCCATAACACTCCAACCCCTCACCTGGCAAAGCAAGAGAAGCCTCAGCTCAGGGAGGGTTGAGCAAGGCTTTCCTCCTTAAATCTGAGCCTCCAAGCACTGCTGAGGGAGGAGGGCTCACCTCTGAGCACAGCAATGCCCTGGGATCTGACATTCCTCCCTGCAGAGCTGCCACACCTTCTCCAGGAGCTGCCTTGGTGTTTGTTTGGGTGACATGGGAACGTCAGGGAGGGCAGACAAGCTCCTGCTCCTTCCCAGGGATCCCAGCCTGTCGCTGTCTCGGCTGTTTTAATGACCTGGAAAGGCTCAGGGTGGCCTTGGGCAGCCCACGCTCCAAAGGACGAGAAGAGGCTTCAGGTTTTTTCTCGGTCTCCAGTGTTCATTAGTTCTTTATCTACAAAATTTTCTCTCGGCCTGACAGAGGTCTGCACAGCAGCCAGCCATGAGCACACTGAGAGCCCCCGGGGCGGTCACCTATCTTTATACTCAAAACTACGTATACAATATTTATCAATTTTCCCCAATACCTTTCACCCTTATTAACCAGTGCACTTTTAGTAATAACCAATCCCAAAGTGCCAACATCACCACAGAAGATGGAGGCCAAGAAGAAGAAGAACAGGACATGCCCCAATTCCTCCATCTTACTTCTCTAGACCCCCCTGTACAGAAATCTTAAACCCTGTGTTTCACACTCTAATTAACTTATCCCTTCACCATTCACCCCAGTGAAATCCTCCCATCCTCATACAGGTGTCGTCTCCTGTGCAGGATCAAAGTCCAGCCACCAGACACTTCTGGCAACATCCCAGGACCTCCGAGCCCCCCAAGGGTGGTCTCGGTCACTCTGCACATCAGTCCTGAGGTGCTGAGATCCCACACCAGCCTGCTCAGGAGGAACGAGAATGTGGGACAAGGGGAGGATTTCAAGACAGAAATTAGTGCTGCTGATACAGATTAGGCACCAACACAATGTTTTGTTGATTACTGTGTCCAAAGGAGCTTTTAAGAAAATACAGGCAGTTTTCTTAGAACAGTTTTAAGAAAAAACAGGCAGTTCTTGCCAAGAAATACTCTTAGAGATGCTCGACACAAGCGTGCACTAACTTTTATGTAAAGAAAAGAGAAATCCTATCATTTTATAGCTCTCATCTGATGCTGTTTACTGCAGTCACAATGAGCTCTAAGGCTCTTTCCAATTTTCCAGCGCAAAGTCCTAAATCTGAGGATGTCCTAATGAGGCCAGAGGAATGCTCAGCACTGGCACAGCCTGGCAGTTCTGCCATGGACCCTGAGGCTTTGGCCAAATCCCCAGGTCAAGGTTTGCAGGAAACATCTGAAGAAATTCTCCCTGTGTAAATGAAGACACACTTTGGCCTGTGGCTGCCACCATGTGCAGAATAATTTTTCTTGGAGAAAAACAAAGCAATCTGCATAATCCTGGCAAATGGGAAAGGCAATTTCAGCAGTCACATCCAGCATTTTGTGCTGCAATTTCCTAAAGGATATTCCAGGCAATTTTAAACACACATCCCCTCCCAGAATCAATCTAGCACTGAAGGCACTTTGGCTCTGTGGGGAAGGAATTTAAGGATTTTCTGCTGGTGCTAATGAAATATGAGGATAAGGGTGGTCCAGGTTCAGAAAGCAGCACATCCCCATGGCAGAGAACTTGATTATCTCAATGCTTCTCTGCCTACTTGCTCTTCTTCTTTCCACACATCTTTCCCTTTCCCAAAGGATTTAAGGACCAGTCTCTCCAGCTGGCTGCCCTCTCCTGGATGGAATCAAAAAGTGTTTGATTACTTCCACTTAGATAAAATGCAGTGATCTGCTTTTAATTTTTTTTTCCTTGGGTCTGTGTAATCACAAAGGTTCCACTGTGCCAGAACAAGAACTATGAAATTCTAAGGGGCTGCTTCATAATCCTCAACAGAGCTGCCAACTTTTTTGAGAGTAGAGTTTTTAGCCAAATTGCCTTTTATATATATATTTTACAAAGTTTTAAATTTTTACACTTCTTTCCTGTATTTACCATTGCCTGAATCCCACTGCTGCTCCCTTGTAAACTACTTAATCCCTCTCCTCAAACACGCTGGAAAACATTTCCATATCCCTTTGTTGCTGAATGTAAGCGTGTTAAACACAGAATATTTCACTTGGAAGGGCTCTTATATAATCTTTTCCTCTGCCTCAAGTCAGGGTCAAATATTTCTTTGCTACTCTCAACCAGCGCTTGGCTGACCCCAGTTTCAGCCAGCTGATAACGGGGACCGCACGGTTTTTGTAGGGACCCAGTCCACTCCTTCCCCAGTTAACCATTAGCGTTCCTACAGGTTCGCTCCCCGCTCTTGAGAGGAGCAGAGGGCTCTGGAGATGATTTTCCCAGAGGGGAGCTGGGAGTTTCCCTGCGGGAGCCCTCATCTTTAAATCGAGGGCAAGGATTAGGATGCAGGGAGGGAAGGCAGAGGACAAGCCCCCCTCGCTGAGGGATTCAGTCGCTGCCAGCGGCGCGGCCGAGCCGGAGCCTTCTCGGGGCGTTGTGCGAGCGCTCTCGCAGAGCAGCCGAGGCTTTGAAACTTTCACTGCACATCTGTGCATCCCTGCCTGCGCTCGGCAGCCGGCCAAGCGCTGAATTCCTGCGAGCCCGTGCAGCTCGCACACGTCCACAAGCGCTAGGACCCAGAGGGAGCCGGCTCGCCGTGAATCAGAGCGGAGCCCCGAGCGCTGGATGAGGCTGCCACGGCAGCGGCGATGTGAATGGCTCACGGGGGCCGGGGACAGCGGTGTCACAGCAGCCTGGACAGCCTGGACAGCCTCGGCGAGCCTCGGGCAGCGCTGCGGCTCCCAGGTGAGCGAGCGGGGCGGGAGCGGCACCGGAGCGCGGCCAGAGCCTCCTCCGGAGCGCTGGGATGCGCTGGGATGCGCTGGGATGCGCTGGGATACACTGGGATAAGCTGGGATGGGATGTCTGTGCAGCACGGAGCGCTCGCTGCTTGCTCGCTGCTTGCTGTGGTTCGAAAATCGCATCTGCTCAAGGCAGGTTCGGCCGCACGCACATCTGGAAGGTGTTGGCGGGGCAGCTGTGGATAAGCTTAGGGCTTGAAAAGCGTCTTTAGGCAGAGCAGCTTAATCTCAGGGAAATGCAAGTGGTCTTACTCTTTTTATCCAGGTATATGGGAACTTAGTTTTATTTGCATTCTGCGGCAGTTGCGCCTATATGAAAATTCTTTGCTGGCTTTGTTCTGAATATTGAGGCTTTCTTATTTCCTTTTTTTCCCCCACCCTGTGATAATTCTAGTCTAGATAAAAACTCCTTTCTTTCTTGACTAATATAAATAAATAGGAATTCTGCTAAACCCAAGCGTGACTGACCCAAGGCAGGATCCTTTTAGCTGCAGACAGAGCAGTGCTTCAGCAGAGACCGTGTATCCTCTGGGATGTCCACTTGGGAAAGCTCACGACCTCCCTGCTGCCTGTGTGTAGTGACAGGATGGAGCTGACAATGTTTATTGATTTATAGCTGGTGATAACACTGTTTGAGCTGAGACACTGCTCACAGATAAAAACAGGGACCCCAGGCAGGGAGACAGAAGGAATTTGTGTGCTGAGAACAAAAAGTGTTTGTGCTTTGGTTCTTTCTTCAATTTAAATTCTCCTTATAAAGCTCAGGAAGTTTTAGAAAAACACCAAAAGTGAGCGTGCTTGTCAGGCTGGTTTTCCAAGTTGTCACAACTTGGAAGATGCACTGTGGCTGTTAGACAGATAATTTATGGATGTTTTCATGCATTAGAGTATCACTATAAAGTTTTTGGGGCACTTTTTTTGCTAAGCCAAACTAAAATGTGACAATTATCTGCAATAAGACAGAGAGGGAGCTGACTTGTCTGTACATTCCTGCTTGTGGCACTTCTGAGCTGGTTCAGATATTGTGGAAAACAGGCTTTTAAAATCCCCCTGCCAACTGCCATTTCAGGCAGTTTTGCCTGAAATTCAGAGGGTTACAACATTTTCTGCACTTCCCCAAGAGATTACAGGGATGGAAAGAAGGGATTTGACCGATGAATCAAATATATTGGAGAGCTCTCAAGTATGATAAGAAGGACTCTAAAGGCCTTAGAATGTATTAATAATCATAGATATGAATCATTTTAAAACAAATCTCAGCGACGTCTGGAGAGGAGCCCCCTGACACATGTGTGCAGAACCAGTGATTTCACAGCTTGATCAATCCCAGCCACTCACCCCGGAGGGATCTGGCCCTCCCAACAAGGTGCTAAAGAAAGTAACTCTGGCTCTATTTCCTCATCCTTGTAGCTCAGCAGTGCCCCTTTTCCCCACCAAAGTCTGAAATTATATTTTTAGCTGTCTTCATATAAGTTCAGTGGAGAGCTACAATGAACACAAGCATCATTTTAACCCAACATGCTAAATAAACAATTACTTCATAGGGTAACTGAGCAGCCTGTGAAATAACCACAAGATATTAATTGAAAAACTAGTTTAGTAAAAGTCCTAAAATACATTTCAGATTAGCATTTTCAAGCATCTTCTTCAAAAATACCTAAAATACATATTCAGATTACCATTTTCAAATAAAGACATCTTTATTTAATGGGATGTCTAGAACAAGGGTCAAATAGAACACATTAAAAACTAGAATGTTTCAATCAATAGAATAAAGCCCATAAATTATTTCCCTACTGCTCCATGACTTTGGCCATATAAATGTTTCTTTAAGTACAGATTCTATTAATTGGTTTTCTGTTTCCTTAAAAAATGCTTTTAGGACTAACAGAATATTGAATACATACTAATTAGCATTATTGACTTAAATTAAAGGCACTTGGAAAAAATACCGGTAATTTTAAGAAGTTAAGAGAAATGTTTGATTTATTTTTTCATCTACATTTTACAAACAAACTGCTGATAAAGAAAAGAAAAAGATAAAGGGTTACTAAAACCCATGGCTTCATTCCAAAAGATTCAGTGCTGTAACAGCAACAGTGAGCGCTGGATTGGTGGGGTTGGAAATGTTTGTCAATGCCAAATGTGGGGCCAATAAAAGCCAGGGAAACTCAACCCCTTCCAGACCAGCTACAGCAACGCTGACCTCTGCCGGCAGCTGCTCAGGCAAAGGATTTGTTACACCCGAATATTTATTAAATCTCATTCTATTCCCTGAGAAAGGGGCAACACAGAATTTATATCGTGGAAAGAAAGAAAGTAAGAAAGAAACTTGTCCCAAAGCAATGGAGATGGAGAAAGGGCTGGAGCACCAGGAGGGGCTGAGGGAGCAGGGAAGGGGCTCAGCCTGGAGCAAAGGAGCCTCAGGGGGGACCTTGTGGCTCTGCACAGCTCCTGACAGGAGGGGACAGCTGGGGGGATCGGGATCTGCTCCAGGGAACAGGGACAGGACAATAAGAATTGGCCCCAACTTGTGCCAGGGGAGGGTCAGGTTGGATATTATGGAAAATTTCTGCCCTGAAAGGGTTGCCAGATTTGGGACTGAGGGCAGTGCTGGAGTCACCAAACACCCAAAGTGTTCAGAAATGCCCAGGTGTGGCACTTGGGACGTGGCTCAGTGGTGCTGTGTGGATTCAATCTTCTTAGAAGTCTTTTCCTACCCAAATGATTCCATGCTCCTGTGGGAGCAAAAGGCCATCCACCAACGCTCCTACAACTGCATTCCTGCCCTGGCCAGAAGGAAATTCTCCCTGTGCTGGGTCTGACCTGAGCAGGGTCACAGAGGCCAAAGCATTTGAGAACATTTCTCCAGCCAAAGGCCAGGGACAGATGTCCTGTGGGATGTGTTGTGGCTTTTTCTCTCCCCACAATGCCCTTTGTGCAGCCCCACAGAATTCATTAAATATTTTTGTGTGTGTGTGTGTGGGGATGTGAATTTATTCACAAAAATTATGTGGTCAAGCAAAGCAAGATCATTTTTGCTGTTGCCAAGAGATCACAGTATCAATCACTGTGAGTTACGTGCACTCTTGTGTGCCCAGGGCCACCAACACTAAAGGAATCTGGGGGAAAGAAGATCTCAGACCCTTGATATAAACTCATTCCAACCCCAAATCCTGGGTACTGCTGGTAGTTCTGGTCACTGGTTACAAGGATAAAACAAGAAAAGTTGCAGGATGATGAAAGTCTGGAACATTTTCTGTATTTAGAGAAACTACAGAGATTATGATTTCTAAGTCTGGAGAAGAGATGGCTGAGCAGGGGTGTGAGGGAGATATTTATAGTCACAGTTGTCCTTAAGATGTAGAGAGGAAATGGCTGTTGTCAAAAACCGAGGAGCAGGAAATAAAACTGGCAGGTGGCAAAGTGGAGGCAAACAAAACAAGGTGCTCCTCCCTCTGGGCATAAGGAGCTCTGGAATTCCTCCCCACGGATATGTCACAGGGCTCAGGGAGCACTCAGGCACACTGAGAGCAAAGCTGCTGCCTGTGGCTCCATCAGTCTGTGCTTCCAGAACCATCTCTGGGTGGGAGAACAGCCCAAGGATTTGCTCCCCACATTTCCCCCACTCCCCAGGGGCTGCAGGAAGCAGAATTCCTGACCTGCTGCTCTAATTCCTTCTCCTTGGTGCTTCAGCTGTCAAATACTCCACCTACCCCACCCCAAAAAGGTGACTGTGTAGTATTTGCTGTGGGTTGCCAGTTCATTGGTGAAAGAATGGCAAAAGGTGAAATAGCATCCCTCGTTTTGGTGTTTGCTCAAGGATTTGGTGTAGGCCAGTGTTCATGGATGTTACCTCTATAGAAAGACATCAGTGATGAGATTTACAGTGATTTTCTCTCTCTGAGACAGTGGAGAAGGGCCTGTGAATCCTGGGGCATCCTGTGAAATTCACTGAAATGGGGAAATACCATTTTATCTCATCTCAATGTGGCCTTCATATGGAGCTGGCATCTTATTTGAAAATTTTTGCTGAACTCAGTAAAAATTTTAACAGCTTCCTCTAAAAATATTATGCACAAATAAATCTCAAGGAAAAAGCAGCAGGGCAATGCCTCATTAATTACACTGACAATAACCTTTCACTCTGAGAACTGCATCACCCTGAGAAATGCAGCAGGGAATGGCAATGCCAGCAGAGAATCCTGGGTGCCAAGAACCTGAGTGCATTGGCAGAGAGCTGGGGAGTCACCAAGGACATCCAGAGCTGGCTCCAGCAGCCCAGAGTCAGAACAGCTCCTGGGAGAGACACTGAGATCACAGCAGGGCTGAACAGCAGGAGAAAATCAGCAAAGTGCTGCTCAGTCCTTGGAGCCTGCACGCAGCTGGAAGTTGAGCAGTGCAAGGAGAAATCAGGCCCTGAACACACACACCAAGGAGGCTCTGCCATAATGTCTAAATTCAAGCTGCAGCAGGTAGCTTGAAATAACATTTGATGGCTCTTCTGCCATCCTTTGAGCTGCCCCAGGCCAGTGGTGACTGAATGAAACACCTCTAACCTTTCCTTATCCTGGAGGCAGCTTTTATCACCTTTCTCCTTTATTCCCCCAGGCTCCTGCATTTCCAGCAATGCTTTGAGATTTTATGGCACAGTGCTTGACACCACCAGGTGACCCAAATCGGGATGTAGCAGTCACACATTGTCTCTGGCATGGGTTTTATCACATAAAATTCCAGGATGGTTTGGGTGAGAAGGGAATTCATCCCATCCCACCCTCTGCCATAGCAGGGACACCTTCCACTGTCCCAGGTTGGTCCAAGCCCCATCCAGCCTGGCCTTGGACACTGCCAGGGATCCAGGGGCAGCCACAGCTGCTCTGGGCACCTGTGCCAGGGCCTGACACCCTCACAGGGAAGGATTTGTCCCCAGTATCCATCTAACCCTGCCCTCTCTCAGTGTAAAGCCATTCCTCCTTGTCCTCTCTCATGGACGTGACTTCCACATTTCACAGTGGCATTTCCTGGAGGAAACTGAGAGTTGGTGACAGTGCACCAAGGGAAATGGTGACAATGCACTAAGGGAGAAGGTGACAATGCACTAATGGAGAAGGTGACAGTGCACCAAGGTAGGAGCTCCCTGGCCTGGACTTCCATCCAAACCCTGACACAATTTCCCTTCAGTGTGAGAGAAATCAAACCTGCAGTGATCAGACCACTTGAGGTAGTTCAAGGCTTCTTTAATTCAGTTTTCTAAAACTGAGCATCAACACTGGTTCCAAAAATTCTTTCTCTCATTTATCTTCCTGGCTCCAAAATCCAATTTCCTGTCCCCATGGGCTCCATAACAATGTGCCAATAAAAGTTCAGATTCTGCTCCTGTTGACTTGCTAGGAATCAAAATCCTAACTGGGGTTCAAGCACAAAAGACAAACAGAAAACAACCAGAAAGTAAAACCAGTTCTTTGATTTTTTTTTTTTTTTTTTTTGGGCCTTGGTTGACGTATTATTGACAAAATCACAGAATAATGGAGTCATTAAGGTTGGGAAAGACCTCCAGGGTCAGCAGGTCCAACCTTTGACAAACACCACGATGCCCACTAAACCATAATGACCATTTATGTTATGCAAACATGAAGCTCTTCCAAGAATAAAATCAAAGGAATTAATTAAATGAATGACTAAGGGATAAAATGAATCTGGTTTGGAACTCAGGGCTGGTCATTTCTTTTGATCTGCCATATTTGTGAGAAATGTTGCTGCCTTAGAGAGGATGCAGTGAAAATTGCCTTCATTAACTTCTTAACAGCCCAGGAAATTTATAAAATTACACAGATTCTGACAGTTCTGACCTCCAATGAGTAAATTAGGGTAATACAGCCGGGAAGCAGATCATGTGTTTGATAATTTTCTATTTGCCAAGTATGGCTTTGCAAGGTGAAAAACTACTATTTTAATTTTTCCAGTTTTTAATCACTTTTATTTCCTCTGTTGTAGAAGTAGAAAGGTGATTTTTTTGTTGGTCTGGTTCACTGCTTCACTTTGGCTGTTTTATTTTGTTCCTGACACAACCATATGTGATCCAGGCTCTTTTTTAAAAAAAAAAAAAAAAAAGAGTTCTTCAGGAATCTTTGTGATGGGGATTTGCCAGGCACCTCATTGCTACGTAATACTTTGATTATGATACATTTAAGAGTTTTGGCTCACAGAATATATGTTTTTCTATTTTGAAACATAGCTTTGCCAGGCACCTCATTGCTACGTAATATTTTGATTATGATACATTTAAGAGCTCTGGCTCACAGAATATATGTTTTTCTATTTTGAAATATAGCTTTTCTTCTTTTTTCTTTGACGACTTTCTGTGCTGGATGAGTCAGGTATGAGAAAAGACCTGTGCTTGTTCACAAAGAGCTTTGCCCTGTGGTGGATGACACAGCCTGCATTTTCCCAGTGCATCATTTCCTGCCCATTATTCCATGATCCTTTTGGGACATTCTCTGTCCCAGCACCAGGCCAGCCAGGGGTTTGGGGTGGGTGCATTCCCACAGCCATACAATTATTGAGATTTTGAGATTGAATTATTGAGATTTTGCTCACCTTGCTCTGAGAATCTTCTGTTTGCTCCTGCCAGAGACATCAAGCCTTTCACCTGGTCATTGTCTTGTACTGAGAGGACATTGAAGGGCTCTCTCTGAAAAGGAATAAGGTGATTACTCTTGTTTCTGCTCAGTATAAGCAATTTTCTCCATTTCCCTCAGCAAAACTGAAGGAAATCAGTAAATGATCACAGTATCTGCATTTCTTACCTGGGAGGAAAAATTACATGAAGTGTGTCAAGAGAAACAAATCAGCACAGAACAAGCCACCAAAGCGAGGTGTGGGTTTATTTTCCATATCAAGAATCTTTTCCATCCCTTCCCTCATTATTGGGGAGCAACCTCATCCAGGGGAAAGTGTCCCTGTCTGTGGCAGGGGTGGAATGGGATGAGCTTTGAGGTCCCTTCCAGCCCAAACCATCCTGGAATTCCATGATTGGTGCTATCAGTGCTCTGAACATTCAACATCCACGTTTCTGTTCTGCCTGGATCCAAACACTCCCTGCCCAGTCCCTCCTGCCAAACCTTCCTCTCATCATTTTCTCAGGCACAGGCTGTAAAGAGGAGAGTGCAAGGGGTCACTGCTCAGCCTCACATTCCAGGACACTTTATCTATGCCAAAAGTGTGAGTTTCTGGTTTTGGCAAAGCCTCCAGAATCCAAAGCATCAGAGGGAGTTTGATCCATGAGCTCTGCCTGGGTGCACGTTCCTGGTGCTGGGCAGGGCTGTTCTAGAGACTATTTCTTTTTTCTGTGTGTTCTGAGAGAGAAAAGTGTGTGGCCCTTTCCTTCTCATTCCTTCCCTTCTCTTTGAAAGCAAAGAAATTAGAAAACCATTTAATGACCTGCAGAATTTCTCCCCTTTGTTCAGGATTTCAAATTTAAAAAAAAATTCGAGTAATTTGAATTCAGTCTTCAGCACTTGCTTGTGCCATCACTTGAAAGCCAAAGGAAATGCTTTCTGTGAAAATAACACCTCTCCTGTGCCACAGGAAAACTGATGTGAGGTTTAAAGTTTAGATTTAAAGTTCATCTCTCTCCCTTTGAATTTGCAAAAGCTCATTTCCAAGTGACATGTATTTAAACTCTGGCATTGTGCACAGAAATAAAATACACACCTAATCAGCAAAACTCCCCTCTGGTTTTCATTTTAAGCAGGGAAAAAATGATCTTGTGAGGCTTAGACCTTGATTATTGCTTTGAACCTAATACTAATGCAAAGGAACCCCAGAGAAAAGTTGAAAGATGCAAAATTCAGTCACAATAGGCTTCTTGAAAAAGATGTTTCAGTTAGAAATCTGCTAGACATATGTTATTTTAAAAAATTGAATAAAAAGCCATTTTTTTTTGCGTTAGACAATGTAAAATTTTCATGTATTCATCATCTGAGGAAAATTGTAGCAAAAATAGACAAATACCAAAGAAAAATTTATTCCTATTGCCACAATTATGTCAATAATCTGTGGAGTCCCACTTTTCAACAGCATTTAATATTTTCATACTACAAATCACATCTGGCTACAAATGTCATCTTCTGTCTCCTCCTACTCCATCCTTATCCATATTTTCTTCCTTCCAGTTCTTTTTTGTAACCACAATGATTCTTCCTGACAACTGATTCACCACACAAAAGCATTAACAAATAACACTGTAATACATACAAGGTGCACAGCAAATACCCAGACAAGGAAAATACTTGGTTACATATGGGGTGAAGTGTTATAATGACAGCTAATTTCAAATCTATCAGGTTATTTGTACTAATTGATATTGGCACAACCCACATGGAAATTCAGATTTGGGAGTTTTCTGGATATGTTTTGTGGAGCTACAGAAGGTGTGAAGCCTGTGGCACCTGTGTTCATGTCCTGCTGCACAAGAGTGATGGATTTTTAAGTGAAATCCAAACCAGAATTATGATTATGTGGGGAAAAAGATAATGGAATTTATTACAGAATCGTTAAGGTTGGAAAAGATCTCCAAGATCATCAAGCCCAACCTTTGCTTGAACACCACCACACCCATGAAATCATTCTGCAGCCCCTGTTGTGACCAATGCCCCACAACAAAAGCCAAACCCACACCCCAGGGCTGGGGGGTCCCAGCAGGACCTCCCCAGGGCATCCCAGAAACTGAATGAGTGTTGAGGAAGATGAAACAGGAAAGCCTTATAAATATAATTGTCTGGCAAAAGATTTTGAGAATATGGAAACTATAAGGGAGACTGAAATGAAAGCAAGCTTTGAGATACCTCAGTTACTGAACAACTGGAAAACAATGGTGTGGCCAGCTGAAGGTGATCCCCTTTTGATGGAACAACACCCTCTGCTTGCAGACAGGCCCAAGGGTCAGAGCAGACCCTACAGCTTGGCAGAAGGGGCCCAAAGAGGAGTTTTTAGGGTTTAAAATGTAACACAGTGTGGTAATGTAATGATTCTTATAGGCTGTATGGAAATGCTGTAGGATTTGTATCTTGTACTAGATTGGTTAGTGAGAATCAGAATATTCAGTACAGAAGAAGATTTATGGTATTGTAACGGGAACTTTGCTCTCTCTCTCATCCTCTCTGCCCCTCTCTTCTCTCAGCCCTGCTCCAGCTGTGGCTGGCAGCTCCCAGCAGGGCCCTGCACCCAGGCCCTTTGCAATAACCCACAAGTTCCCAGCCCTGGCTGCAGAGATCTCTCATCTCCATCCATCCCCACCGTGCTACCCCCATTGCTCCTACAAAGGAGCCCTCCAGAAGTTCTGGACTCAGCATTCCCAGATTCCGTGTGAAACCCAAACACTGGCTAGGACAGAAAGGGTCAAAGGTTTAGGTGGGATATAGGGAAGGAATTCTGTCCTGTGAGGGTGGGGAGGGGCTGGAATGGCTTCCCAGAGCAGCTGTGGCTGCCCCTGGATCCCTGGCAGTGCCCAAGGCCGGGCTGGATGGAGCTTGGACAAACCTGGGACAGTGGGAGCTGTCAGGGTTGGAGCTGGATGAGCTTTAAGGTCCCTTCCAACCAAACATTCCAGGATTCCATATTGATTCTTTCAAATGCTGGGTCTCACCTGAGGTCCTGCCACCTGCTCTGCACACCCAGCCAGGTGAGGAGATGTCCCATCCAGCTGCAGGGCTTGCAGCCAGATGTTGGTGCTGTGACTGCAGCCCTGCCATCACTGCTGACTCAAGGCTGTTTCACCCCGTGTGCTGCTGCCCTGGGTCACAGGAGGACTGTGGCTTGAAAACTGTGACATCAAATTCAGCTGTTAATTGTGCTTGGAATTTCTGATATTACAATGGGATGGGATAGCTACACATGACAAATATCAAATATTCATCAAGGCAAGCGGCTGATAAAATTGTGCAACCATGTGCATGCAGGGAAAATGATTCATTTACAGATGTGCTGCTGATTTTTCATCACTGCACACAACCTGGGCCACATCAGGAGCCAGACAAATGTTTAAACACCACCATTATTTTCCACCAGACAAACTCTTGTAACAAGTCTGACATTTCAGCTCCTCTTTGAAACAGTTTCTGCTGGATGTAAGAAACAAAACCCATAGAAATATCCTTTTGGGATTAATTCTCTAAACATAATGACTAAAGAGCCTACTGGCTTTGCTCTAAAATACTGCAATTTTTAGTGCTAGTACTAATAGCTGCAAGAAGTTGGCATTATTTATCTTTCTAAAACCATCTAAAAAGTTGTTTTAAGTCCTGGAGGCTGCAAATTTTCTGTCTCAGAGAGAAGGCAGCACTGCAGCATCATTCAGAAGGAAGAAAGGTGAGAGGGCAAATGTCTTGTTCCAGTCTGTTAATCTGTACATTGCACTGTAAGCCTAGGAAATGGAAATAAAAGGGAGCCCTGGTGAAAATCTTCACATTATTGCACAGAACAGGTTTTCAGGAAGCAATTAACTGTCTGACTGGGAATATCCCTGCTTTTTATTTGATGTCAAACTCATGGGTGGTATTTTGAAACATTTGATTGAGCTCAGTCAATTAGCCTTGATTATGGTTTGGCTTTTCCCTCAGAATAGGCTGATCCATAGGGAATGCCACTCATACCAGCAGTGAGGCAGAGCAGGATGACTCAGCTGATTAATCAGCTTTCTTTTCTCCTATTAAGAAGCAAGACTTTGGCTTCCCCAGCTGCTGCAGTGATCACTATCAAGCTCGTGTTGTAACTCCCACAGCTTTGCTCACCCCTGACTCACATTCTGGGACAGGGAAAAGCCACCTGCACCCCTGACTGTTGGAGTCCTGGAGGAAAAAATCCAAAAACCAGCACCTGACCTGTCAGAGAATCATGGAATTACAGATCCCATCCTGGTCTGAGCTGGAAGGGACCTTCAAACTCATCTCATTCCTTGCCATGGGCAGGGCACTTTGCACTGCACCAGGCTGCTCCAAGCCCTCCCACACCTCTGGGACTGAGGGACACACACAGCAAAGCTGCACCCAGGGATTCCTGTTCACCATAAACTCCTTGTTTGCAGGAGAAATGTTCCCATTCCTGTTGCTTTCTGATTGAGATTTGTCCCTAATTTGGAATCCACCAAGTTTATGGGTTCTGACAATTCCTTCAGACAAGCAGGTACTGAATCCTCACCTATATTTTGCCAAGTAAATCTAATAACTTTCTTAGAAACAGAGCACAGAACTTGCAGATGAGCGATTTTTTCCAATCCAAAAATCAGACTAATTTATTAAATAAGTTAATGGAAGAAAAAAACAAAGGCTACTTGTAAAAATCTTAAGTAAACGCAGAGCTTTTTTCTCTTTCTTTAATAGGTAAATGGCACAAAACACAGCCAGGGTACAGTCACAGTGTGTAATCATAGTCATGAAATGCCTACAATGTAAATGGACTTAATGACAAAATTAAACAAATCTCAATTAAAGGCACAATGATTCCAGACAGGCAAAACCCATCACTCCCCCAGCTTCCCACTAAGTAGATCTCCAAGCATGGAAAGGTTGCCAGCTATGGGGAACAGTTTAGAAAGTTAATGACAGTACAAATGGGATTGACTGGAGACTGTAATCCTGGCTCTGTAAGCATTGCCAGAGGCCTGACATGAAGGAACAAGTACTATTTCAGGCAGGCTGCAAAGCCAAGGCAAAGATTAACATCTGTCAGAATCAGCTACAGATGAGATTCTTATTGATCCTTGAATGTCACAGGAATTTAGAAGGGCTCAAAGGAACTTTAAAGAGAATAATCAAGTATCTGTGGGTTTGGTTTGTAAACCTGAAGCACCTTTCCCGGATTTCAGCTATTTTTTTTCACACAGCTGTGTGTGATGTAGCTCAGTGCTACAAGGCAGAAGAGCAATTTCTTCCAACTTAGTCAGTGTCAAGCTTAGTCTTGCAGGAAAAGCAGTGGCAGGGAGCAGTTCTGGTGCTGTTACCAACCTCCAAGACAGCTTTTTGTGTTTGGATTGTGTTGCTGTGGATTTTGTTTCTGCCTCATCCGTATCTATCCCTACTAACAAGATTAAGGCTTTGCTCACATTCTTCTAATTAAAATGCTGTAATTCTGAGAAGAAATTCCACGTCTTCTTTTAGCAGGGTAATCAGTACATCTGTGAGTTCAAGTTGCTATTTTTTAACATCAAAGCTTGCACAAAGATAGCTCTCCTCCGTGCAGGCCATGACTTTTTATCCACACTGGTTTGAAAAACAGGCTCCATTTTGTACTGGGATCAACATCACCTCCTCCAAGGGAAGGCTGGGAGAGGTGGGAATGCTCAGCCTGGAAAAGAGAAACTTCCAGGGAGACCTGAGAGCCTAAAGGGGCTCTGGGAGAGACTCTGGACAGCCTGGAGTGCCAGGACAAGGGGAATGCTGCCCACTGCCAGAGGGCAGGGCTGGATGGGATATTGGGAATTAGGAATTGTTCCCTGTGAGGGTGGGCAGGCCCTGGCACAGGTGCCCAGAGCAGCTGTGGCTGCCCCTGGATCCCTGGCAGTGCCAAGGCCAGGCTGGGCAGGGCTGGGAGAACCCTGGAGTGGTGAAGGTGCCCCTGCCAACCAAAGGCTCCCAACATCTTGTCCTGTCAGGAGCACACATATGTGGATTTTTCTGCAGCATTTTTTTCCTTGTTAAACTGAAGAAGCATGATCTGAGTGAAGCATGTCCAGGGAAGGGAACGGAGATGGGGAAGGAGCTGCAACACCAGGAGGGGCTGAGAGAGCTGGAAAGGGGCTCAGCCTGGAGAAAAGGAGGCTCGGGGGGAATTTCTGGCTCTGCACAACTCCTGACAGGAGGGGACAGCCTGGAGTTTGTGTTCTGCTCCCAGAGAACAGGGACAGGAGGAGAGGGAACAGCCTCAGGCTGGGCCAGGGGAAGATTGGATATTAGTGAAAATTTCTTCACTGAAGGCATTGCCACTGGTGACCAGAGTGGAATACCTGGGAATGTTCAAAAACCACCTAGATGTGGTGCTTGGAGATGTGGTTTAGTGGTGGACATGACAGTGCTGTGTTAATGATCTTAAAGGCTTTTCCCAGCCTTTATGAACCTGTAAACTTCAAGCTGTATCTCACTTACCAGGAGCAGCAGTGACATTTTATTAACAAGACTTTTTGTTCTTAGCTTCTCCTTGCTATATCAAAGTACCACTGACAGCTTTCAGAAGCCTCTCCTGCCCTCACTCCTTCTCCCTGTTTTCTCTAAGGTTGTGACACAGCACTTAAAGACAGTTTTGTTTAATCAGCTTCTGCAAGATTATTTTAGTGAATGTAGGTTGAGGAAACCCATTACAGCAGTTTAGTTTCCCAGTCCAAGAGCTCCCACATTAAATCCACTGATTGTTCCCACTGTGAAAATGGGGGAAAAAAAGTTCATATCTAATATAATAAAAGGTAGCAAGGAAAATAATATGTTGGTAGACATACAATGGTAGACATAATCTTCTAATCCTGGCTTACTTTTATAGGAATTCCCTAATTTCCAAGTCCACATAACAGGGAAGTCTGTGAGCCCCACAGAAAGATGAAGGATGAACAGTTCAAAGATGTCCAGTGCTATCAGTGATAGCATTGTGTTGCAATTCAGGGATTCAGAGCTGTTCAGACTCAGAGCAGGGCCAAAGAGAGTTCTAGAAAATGTGACAGAAACACTCAAGGGCATGATTTAAAGGAAAAAGAGGCATCTTTCCCATTATCATTTGTACTGAAGCAAAAATGCTTTCAACCACCAGATGATGCCAGAAAATGTAAAGACCCTTCAAATCCTCCTCACACAAGTGTTGCCAAACACAGATTTATAAGAGCTGCTGAGACTGCCAGGTCAGTCCAACTCCCTGTTTCCTGTTCTTAAGCAAAGGTTGCTGAACTTCATTTAAACTTCTTTGCTCTCTGTTCTGTGCTTGAAGGATTCCCACAGCACAGGACAGGATCTGATCTTTCCCTTACAGACACTCTTCTGTTGAGCTGTCCTTTTGCACAGAGGGTCTGTGTGGCCAGGAGAGCTGAATAAATGTTCAAAGACATTTATTCCAGACACAGCTGCAGGCTCCCATTCACTTCTCTGTGTGTTACACCCTTCAAGCTTTGTGTGAGGTGAGGATATTCCAGAGCTGACAGGCTCTAAGAGGTTCAAGATCCACACAAACAAACCCCTTCCCACATTGAAATGTCACCTTAAATTTCATTTCACCTTAAATGGCTGAGCAGGGAATTAAAACCTCCTATCTTAAAACATCCACAGCAGCTGCCTCCCCTCAGACTCTGACATAATACAAAGATGGAAAACTCCTAAACTCCTACTCCCCACTGCTGGCTGGGTCTGTGCCCAGCAGCCCACAAGGTCCAGCTGAAATATGAAATATGGCCCCAGTTCAAACTGTGTCTGCTCCCTGGGAGCATGAGCAGATTTGTTGTGCAGCAGCTGCCTGACACACTCAGGATGCTGAGAGTGCTGAAGTTTGGGCTGTGTTCCTCTGGCCTCAGGTTTGGTGCTGGGGTGGCAGCTGAAGGAGAGCTGAGATTCTCAGAGCATAGGAATGAAGTAACACCTAAATCAATCTCTGTGCTAGCTCAGTGCAAGGAAACACTCCTGGGATTAGTTTCTCTGAATATATATTTCGTTGCTAATGCACAGAATCCATCACATTTTGTTACCACCCTTCTTTGGAGCTGTCTGGCATTGCGAGTTAATGCAGCAATGAGTT
The DNA here is from genome assembly GCF_028018845.1 of Melospiza georgiana. NCBI lineage: Eukaryota > Metazoa > Chordata > Aves > Passeriformes > Passerellidae > Melospiza > Melospiza georgiana. Next base: position 6,590,059 of record NC_080452.1, read on the forward strand.
CAAACAATCCCACAGCAAGGAGTAAATACCTTCCACAGCAGATGAAAGCCAAGATGCTGAAGAGCTCCCAGGTGTGCTGCAGACAGGACTGTGTGGGGCAGCAGCTCTGAGGCAGCTGGGCTCAATGTGTGACAGGAGAAGGCAGGAGCCCTGCAGATAAAGAGTCAGAGCGCGTGGAGCAGCACTTGGAGCTGGAGAGGAAACAAAACAGAGGATGTCAACACATAGGCATGACCCAGGGCAGGAGTGAGAGAGCCAGGGATGAGATTTTTAGGGGTGGCTGTCCCACTCTCCTGCTGCTTTTTAATCCATCCACTCCATAAGGAAAGGTGCAGAAAAGGGGTTTGGTAAAGAGAGAAGGAGCTGGTACTCACATGCATCACAAACACTGGCAAAGCCAATCTTGTTTTTCTATCACTTGAGGCATGCAGACACTAAAATACAATGAACAAATAAGGACAATAAGGCAAATAAAAGCATGGGAAGAAATAGGATCAGTTTCCCAAACATCCTGAACACTTGTGCTTTGCAGTGGTTTACTCTGCTGCCAAGTAATCAAGATGATCTCCCAGGCTGAGCTCAGAAAAACACACAGGGGGAAAATGTAGGTATGGAGCATTTTGGATGGTGTCAACACACTTGCACAGAAAGCAGGCTTTAATCCTCAGCAAGTGCTGAGTACAGACATATAAAATATGAAAGCCCAGGGGTAAAAATTCCAGCAGCAGCACAGTTTACAAAGCAGCTCTGTCCCTTGATGAAAATGAAGCAGCACTGTTGTCTGGAGGGCAGGAGCTGCAAGGTGAAACCTCCTTTGCTGTTTCCTTCTTCTGGTGGTGCTCAGATGAGCCCTGGCATTAGGAGGAATATCTGAAAGGTCTAAGCAATTGTAAAAACCTCATGTTTTTCTTGGTAAACGACCCTAGATGAGAGGAGACTCCTATTTCTCCTGCAAGAACTACTTGTGCTTGCAGAGAACATTACAAGATGACACTGCAATCTGATAACTCAGTGTTTCTGTGGTTGACTTTGTTTTATTTGGTGATGTTTCCAGATTTTTTGTGGAAATCTCTACCCTGTTTCTTAGGAGGTTTTTACCCTCTCATTTCAAAACTACACCACATCTAAGAGGTTCCTGCTGTGCAGGGAAAGAAAAACCCTTTTTTCCACCTCTTTGGTAACTAAATTTTTAAGCCACCAGCAAGGAGCAAAAAAACTTCAAAGCTGAAAGTTTTTCTTGCACCCAACTAAAGCATTTGCTTAGTTTACATTTAACACTAAGACTGTTACTTAATATATTTTTAATGTTATAATGGATTACTGCATCACTATTTATTTATATCTGCTCAGTTTAAAACCCACTGTATTTCACACCTCTGTAGTGGAGTGCTTAGGAATTTTTAAAAAAATTGTTTTGAACTCAATTTCAAATGGGAAAGGCAGGTGGAGTACAAGGGTTTGGGCATTGCCACATCTCTACAATCTGCAGAAAAAACTCAGGCTTTGAAATGAGCACACAGACAAATATCTGCTCAAATCTTGGAGGTCACCTCATGTACGGCAGGGCACAAAGTTTATGTTCAGCTGTCCAGAAAATATGGAAATATACTTCTCAAATGTGCAGGATATGACAAAGAATACAGAAATCAAACAGCTAATGAGCAACAGCCCAATGATTGAGGTTTTTTGAGCACATAATTCACCTTAGGGTATGTTAGTTTAAGGAAAAATATTAACATTTTTCTATAGTTCAAAGTATTATGCCTGTGCCTTGAGAGTTATAATAAGAAGGGCACAGAATGATTGTGACTGCTCTGGGGTCAATACCTATTTCCAGCTGCAATAAAAATAAGGAATTTGTATTTCTAAAGGTGTCATTTTTAGGGGTTTTGTCATGATTTTCCTATTGTAATGTAAAGTAAATCATAAGTGAAGGAATTCAATCCCTAAAGAAGGCAATTGATTTCTGTAGGTCTCATGAAAGTAAAATAGATTTAAAAATGGGAAAGAATATCCTAGAAATTAAAAGAAAAAAAAACCAAAAAAAACAAAAGGAAGGTGGGCAGTGGAGAAGAGGAACATTGCTACTGCTTGGCAGGAATCCTGTGTTATTCTTTGGGTTCTTCACATGCTACACAAGTAAATTCTACTGACCATAACTGAGTGGGGAGGATCATTTTATTAAGTGTTTGTAAAACCACTCGACATTTCTGGATGGAAAAATCCTACACAAGCAAAGCAATATTCCATTCCAGTGTTGATGTTTCTTCCCTATCTCAGCACTCTGAGCGAACACAAGAGCACCTCCATGTCATAAGATTTAATTTTGTAGATTTTTGTCTATATCTTTAAGGGGGTTTTTTAATGGAAAAAAATCCAGCCCATCAGTTTGAATTGCTGCAGCTACAGAAGTTTTTATCAGGTGCAGCCAGGGCCTCAGTTCAGCAGAACAGAGATTTTAAAATTCTCTCAACTCTACCCTTTGCTGAATCCTTCTGTACTCTGACTTGCCAAGCACAGACACCCTTCAGCTTCCCTTTGGAGCTTCTCAGAATTCCTGCCCTATTAAAATATCATTGAGTCATTGAAAATAGTTATAAACACACTGGAAGATTTGTAGAAGATAAAATTCCTTTTGGATGTAAATAATTAATAGGACGGGAAAGTCTGAAAAGTCACGGCCATAATTTATGGCAGCTCCTTGTCCTTACATAATGTTCCTTTCCAAATTCATGATCCAGAGAAACTCTGAAGATGATGGAGTCTACCTTTGGGAATGTGATCATGATATCCCAGCTCATTTTTGTTTTCTACCTCATTTTTGGAGGCACTGCATTGATGCCTTACTCTACAACACATGCAGTTGTTAAAATCCCTGTGTTCAAGTTTGTTAATGCAGTTGTAGAAAAGTGAAAAAGGAGAATATAAATGAAAATTATGGGCCTGAATAAAAATGAAATGCTAGCACTGCTGCTGGGATTCAGCTGGTTCTTATTAATCAGGGTTTGGAAAAGAATCAGGATTTATATTCCCTTCTGAATAGCTGGAATAAGATCACTAGTTGGAAAGGTTTACTGGCCCTAAAGATATTGTATTTTTCTGCCTTAACTACTCTTGGCTGTAAGAGGGGATGTAACATCACAGTCTGACTGCCCTCATACTTTCTGTTCCCAGCTGAATTCCAGTTTGATTTTGGTCGTGTTGTGAAGTCTGAAATTCCAGTTCTTTCATTCCTGGTAATTTTGTATTGGAAACATCGGGGCCAAATATAGCAAGCCAACTATTCCCAAATTTAAATCCATTTGGGAAGGGTGTAGAGGGGAGAAGGGCAGGCCATGCTCCAGCCCCAGGAAGGTCTTTGGAGTCACTGTTTTAAGCAGCAGGAGGGAATGAGTCCTGCTGTGTTTGGACAGGGATTGTAGGGAGCAGCAATCCCATCCTGGCTGCAGCTGGGTAGGATGGAGGCATCCAACTTTATATGGATGGATTTATCCCATTTATCCTGCAGTAGTTTTCCTGTCAGTTAGTGCCTGAGATCTTTAGTCACTCCTTGGTGCCTATGAATTAGGATATATGAAACCCTGGAGTCCTATAAAAATATATATACCCAGCTCCGGGGCGATATGGAAAGTTCCAAAGCAATCATCACATGCCAATCATTGATTTTAGGATTTGCTTTCTGGATAATAACATAGGGATGATATACAACCCTGGTATGCTCCTATAACTTACTCCTAGCCAGGATTTTTATTTCTAGCTCATTTAATTTACCAGCTCCATGCCATTGAGGTTATTGACTTCAGGAGAATCAGATTCACATGCTCCTCCAAGGGCTGTTTTCTGCCATTTATTTTCAGTTTGTCACTAGTTTTTTAAATGATGTGTTTCCCTTCACTTTACTTAAAGAGATTTTTATCTTGACAGAGACAATTTCTTTATCTTTTATTTAACAACTGCCAGTTTGGTTTTGTTATCTGCAGCAGGATAAAGCTTTGTGCTCTGTCAGGGTGGCTCGGTGCATGTTTAACACTCACCAACAGCCAATATGTCACAGCAAGGGCTGCATCCTGTCACAAGCCCTTGCTGGTATGGCCACCCTGACCTAGGATCATGGGGTTTTTCCCAAAGGAATCACATTTTACATGACTGTTGATGCCTCTGAATTCCCATGAGCAAGCTCTACAGGCCAGAGTATCAGGATGTCAAACGCTGTAAAACAAACTTGAGAAGTAAAACAAATAATTATATTCTTAGAAGTTCGGATTTTGTTTTACCACTCAGGAGTTTTAAAATAAGGTTTCTAAAGGTGAGCTGTGCCTGTCCCATGTCACCAGAGCTGTCACCTCCTGTCAGGAGCCTCCAGCTGTGGCTCCAGCTGGATCTCTCCCAGCAGATGGCCTCACTCAGCACCAGATGCTCTGAGGGAATGGGGTGTCAATGAAGGTGATGGAAAGACACTTTTCATCTCTTTGGACTTCTCTACAGAGACACCAGCAGGTGAAATATTGATGGACTGGTTCAGGATGAAAGAAGGGATGAAATTAGGACCTTGCAAATAAGCCACTTCCATTACTTATACCCCAATAAATATAGAATAAACATTAAGAAGTGTTGGATTTGGTGCACCCCCACCCTACAGAATCACAGCATGGTTTGGGCTGGAAGGGACCTCAAGGATGATTTGACTGCACCCACTGCCACGGGCAGGAATATTGGGAATATTCCACTATCCCAGGCTGCTCCAAGCCTGTCCAGCCTGGCCTTGAGCACCTCCAGGGATGGGTTGAGACTCATGGAGCAATTTCCCCTTAAGCACCCCAAATTCCCAGAGGCTCAGTGGGCTGTGAACCAGCCCTGTTATTACCTTTGCCTGGGCCTGGGCTGAGTCAGAGCTCTGGAGGCAGATGCTGGGTGCACATCCTGATGACGAGGAGGATCACGGTGACATGATGATGCTCCCTGCTGCAGGGCAGAATTTTTCTCAGTCTATTGCTCTCCCTAGAAATCCTCAAAGGAACATTTCAGTGCTGGAGGCATTTGGAAAAAAGAAAAAAAAAAAGGAAGTGTATGAGACACAGGTAGCTTCCAGCTGGCTCTCCAGCAGTCATAAACCTCTTATTTACAGGCTGAGTCACTGCAGATATAATGGAGGAATGAAATGTTGGGTCCATTAGAGATTCCCATTTTCTTGCTCATCAGCTAAGATCAAGGCAAAGCTGTGCCTCTGACACTGCTCTTAGTCATAATGGCTTCAGGATTCCCTTCAAGGCCGCCCAGGGCTCAGAAATCTTTTCCTTGAGTTGCTATTGCTAAATTTTAATTCATATAACTTATATACTGGTGAAAATGTTTCCTTGAGAGATGTGCCAGAGGCAGCTTCTCTTTACCAGCAGCTTCAGCAGCAGCAGCTGCCTCCCTCATTTCTCTCTCACTACCAGAAGCAATGAGAGAAAATTAATTCACTACTTGTTGCTTATTTTGGTGACCTCCACGATCCCACTTGCTGCACTGACAGCCAAGCAGCTCTGTTTATTTTTTACACATCCCTAAAATATGCCAACAACTTCAAGAACGACAGAAAACAACATTCCAAATTGTATAATGCCTCAGATTACAACATTCTATGCTTATGTTTATTTACTGTGTTTATTTTTATTTAGAAAATAATTTACTTGCTGTGCTTGACTGAGACAAATAAGCATTAATTTATCTTTTCTCAGTGTAGGAGCTGCTTTAATGGCATCTGGTCAAGTGCAGTGAAAAGGCTGCACTGACTGCTGTTCTCATTGGAAGCAATTAATTTAGTACATTTATTAAATTCTCATTCCTAATAACTCTCCAGGCAACATTCCCTGTTTGTCCATTTTTCCTCAGATTCTGTGGGTAACTTTAACAAAAGGGGAATTCCCTAAACATATTTTGTTTGGCACTTTTTGCACGTAGAGATCCTGCAAGCAAAGAGCTTTTCAAGACACGGAACCATTTGCTTTGTGATGTGATCCATTTCTCCACTCTCCGGAATTATGGAATCCTGGAATGTTTTGGGGGTGGAAGGAACCTTATAGCTCACCCAGTTTCATCCCTGCCGTGGCAGGGGCACCTTCCCCTGTCCCAGAGTGTTCCAAACCCTGTCCAACCATGCCTGGAACATTTCCAGGGATCCAGGGGCAGCCACAGCTGCTCTGGGCACCCTGTGCCCAAACCAGTCTGGGACTCTTTAATTCTACTCTGCATGTGCTGAGACTAAAAAAAATAAGACTGAAGTGAGTTGTTCTTACCCACAGGTCTGTCATCCTGTGTACAGGTACATCCTGAAGAAAGACTCACTTCACTAGGATATTTTATGAATGTCTGGGAGTGGTAGAACAGAGGAATAGTCTATGGATGCTGAATAACACTGCATCATTTACTGGATTCCACCACAGCCAGGAATCCGGGAAAAAGACAGTAAAAGAACTTTTAAAAAAAAGTCCTGCTGAAAATAAATGCTTTTGTGGTTAAAAACCAGCCAGTTGGAACTGAAACAGTGTTTTCTTAGGGTGGCAGAACAGTTGGAAAAGTTGTTGGAATATTTTTGGCAGTGGCCAGCACATTATAGCTCTATCATTACTGGTACTCAACTCTCCAGAGTTCACTGAAAGGGTTATTACTTCACTTGTACATTCCTGCAAAAACACAGCACACTCCATCTGTAGCATGAACCTCTGGATTCTGGAACTCTGTGTGACCTTTCTGACACACTGATAGGAGTGGAAGCAGCTCAGCTCCAAAGCCTGCAACACCAGGGGCAGCCAGAGCCACAGCCCCAAGCAAGGCAGGGTGCCCAAACCACCGTGCACGTACCAGGGTGACTGCGGTGCCCTGCTCTGATGGAAACAGCCTGGGAAGGTTTCAGCTGCAGGTTTAAACATCAAGGAACTTGTACCTGGGTGCTGTAAGAGCCAAACCCAGTGGCTGCCTTTGCTGGCAGCCAGTGCTCCCACTGACAGACTGTGCAGGTGGAAAGTGAGTCCAATTCATATTTATGCATTAGCAGCTTGTTCTCCTTAGCAAATGCACTTCAGTCTGATGCAGCAGGATTTTTGCAGTGCAGGAGTGCCTTATCCAACCCCTATTTACCTTATACAACCTCTACTTCCCTTATGAAATGGAGCAGATAAGCTATTGAATAAAAAGATTAATAAAATACTATTTCTATCCCTTTCAGTGGCATGATTTTACAACCAGAAAATGTGTTTCGCTGAGAAGGTGTCAGTGTGCTGGATTTAATTGGTGAAGAAAAGAATGGTTTTCCTTTAGCTGGGGTCTGTATGATCATTGCCAATGTAGTGATTTACACTGGAGTCATTGCTGCCCTTACAGCAGCAACACAGAAAACACCTAAATATTTGCTTTTATGTGCCTGTGAGTTTTCTATCTTCAATTCTTCTCAAATATCAGCCATAATCAGATAATTGTCTGGCAATCTATGACTCTCCTCCTGAATTTAACTGTAACCAGATTTGCTTCCCAGGGTAGATGTTGGAGCTGTGAGCCCTGCTTTGTGCCTGGCTGCTGTGCAGTGCCACCAGATATTGCTGCCCCTGCAAGGTGTCTGAGAGGAGTGGGAAGCAGTGGATCAATAACCATAATCTAGTAAAGGTGCTGAGTAAAGGCAGCCCTGTCTTAGAAATGTTCTGCTCTGCAAAGTCTGGAACCGCTTTGGACAAGCAGAACAAGTTTCCCTCGCTGCTGTGACAGGGAAAAGGCACAGCTCAGAAAGCCAGGGGGGCTTGTCCCTGTGCCCCCGCTGCCATGGGGGATGGCACTGAGAACTCTTGATTTGTGGCTGATTACTGACACAAACCCTTCTGCCCTAGTGACCCACAGCACACACAGCTGGCAGGAGCAGCAGGGCCCCATGGCAAGGAGCAGCCCAGCCCGGCTCAGCTCTGGATGAAATAAGGACCTTGCTGGGGGAGCAGTTCTTCGTGCAGTGCACTCACAGGTAAGCCACACTCTGCCCCAGCAGCCTGGAGCCACCCATGGGCCAGGGTAACTGGCCCAGCACAGAAATGAGGTCAGCACAGTGGTGTAATTTTGGCATCACAATGCCTGTGATAACCTTTGTGTTGTCATCTTATTGCAAAGCTCTCATACCTTCTCAGTGATTTCTCATGGTCACCTCCTCGCAGCACTGACTCCTCCTTCACAGCACAACCAACAAACTCCAGCTCTCTCCTCAAACAGCTAACCCACTCTTTTGTAGCACTCATCTTCTTACTGGACACAGCTGTGGCCTGTTAAGGGCAGGCCTGTTCCTAATCTCTGGTGATTAGTACAGCTGCAGCTCCTCAGGTGTGAGATTACCTTCTGCACTGTCTTTATTTTCTTACATTCTATCCCTGCACACCTTTGTGCCCAGGGTTCCCATCTCACACCCACAGACCCCCAGCACTGGAACTGGCAGCTGCGCATCCCCTGCAAGTCCAGGTGGCTGCACGAGGCATCCCCTGTGAGCATCTCCAGAAAGCACCATCAGAAGCTCTAATAACTAATTATGGGACAAAATTTGGAGAGAAAATCATAGAATCCCAAAATGGTTTGGGTTGGAAGGGACCTTAAAGCTCATCCTGCTCCAAACCCCTGCCATGGGCAGGGACACACCAAACTCCCCAAAACAGCCTGTAAAATACCTCTGTGTGCCAGCAAAAGGGTTCACAACCCTCACAGCCCAAGGCACACCTATTCTTTAATGTTAACTTCTCTTGCCTGGGTTGTCATCAAGTTGAGTTCGCTTTTTTAATGTGTCACTTTCTATTCTCCACTAACTCACTAATTGATAAAAAAATACCATTTTGAATGCTCAGAAAAGTTACCATGTATCCCAAATACATTCTGTCTGTTTGGGCCACACTGCACAGAATGATTTAGCACAAGGAGAGGAAATACAAGGCAATTAAAGTAAAAAGGCAGGCAAGGTCTTTCTGCTTTTGTGTAAATGGCCTTAAATCAAAAATTTCAGCACAGGCAACACAAAAACCCAGGGAAGGGAGGTAAATGTAGCTGCATTTTAAAGCAGCAAATCTTGCATAGCACAAAACCAGAACCAGCTCTTTGCTGACATTGCAGCATCCCTTTCCTATAGAAGGAAATAATAAAAAAGGGCTTTATGCATAAACACAATACACTGAGGCTGCTATTGGCATGGCGAAATTGTGCCTGGATTTTATTCTGCAAACCTTTTCCATTAACATTTCTGTCGGGAAAGCTGACTCTCGAGAGATGTAATGAACCATCTGACTTCAGTTTGGTTGTGGAACAAGGGGTTACTCTCTGGAGGGTGCACAGCCAAGCTCTGAGCTACACCCAGCTCTGTTTCCTTATACAGAGGATGACGAGTGCTCCAGCACGAGCAGCACGTGGGAAAGCAGCAACCCTCAGCCTTGCTTTAAACAAATTAAAGTGCCTTTGGAACAGTGAGGATTTGCTCTGTGACAAACATTTGACTCTCCTCGTCATCATCTTGTCCCCAATGCCTCCAGCCCAGCAGTTGCACAGACAAGTGCTCACACAAAGGCTTTTGGCCTTTCTCTTCCTTCCTCCCCTCCAGGGCTCTGCTTCTCCTTCCTCCTCAGTCACTGCTTCACTTGGTGTCTCCTGCTGGTCCCCTGAATCTTTGCTCAGCCCTGCACAAACCTTGCTGTTTATGTCATTTCAGCTCCTCTCTGAGATAAGACACACCAGATCCTGTGGGACATCTTAGGGTTGTTCTGCATTTTCCACAGGATTATGCTCTGGCAGAGCACCCTGCTCGAGTCCTTTAGTGCTGCTTGGGATTCTAATCTGACAAAGCTCCACAGAGGGGGGGAACTGCAACCATAATTGACCCACACCCAGCAAAAACACAGAGAAATTCTGGGAAATCACAGTGGAACTGCAGAGCCTGATTCCTCTGGTACAAAACCCTGTTTGTCCAGTGGCTTTGGGGCTCCCTGCCTGCTGGCCAGCCACGGCACAGCTCGGGGCCAGCTGAGACATGTCAGGAAAACAAGGCAAAGAGACGGGGAGGAGCCTCACTTGGGCTTTTCTGTTTATACCCTGTCTCTGCTCATTAAGTCTTTACAGAGGAAATACAATGTCTGCCCTTCACTGCAATTCCAGAGCATTTCTGAATGTCTCTCATTCCCAACATGTGGCTGAATTAGTAAGCACATGGTAGTTGCCCAATGAGGTATTGCTGCTGCTGCTCTTCCTGCATGAAATGGGTCTTAGCAAAGCTTTAGACATTTGGCTTGCATTTTTCCACACCCAAACAGATGTGCCTGTCCTCTGGATTGAAGGAGGACCAGCACTGGCACTGTATTTGCTCTGCAGGGACTTTTGGGGCTCTTGCTCATGGCATTCTGAAAATAAACAGGTGATTCCCTGTCCAGAATTCCCAGTACTTAGGCCACAGTGGCTGTAGCTGTGCTGTATCTAAGCAGAGGTAGTTTGGCATCCACAGTGCTCCCATATGTGCCCTTGAATGTGGGAAAATCCCATCTGCCCTTGTGACACAGATACCTGAACTCTTCAAGGAAGGGGCCTGGGCTTCATCTGCCCTAACTCAGTGATGTGGTGTGTCCTGAAAGGGCAGCTGGAGAGCTGGCAGCTGCTGGAGGCTGCCTGGCCACATGGCAGGTGAGTGTGGCTGCTGAGGGTGTGACAATGGCACCAGGTATGGGCTTGCTGGCCCCCACCATAGCCCCAAGGACACCTCTGCAGACAAATTTAGGGAATGGACAGCTGTTCTAGCCAAGGGACTGCTTCTGCTTTCACTCCCGTGCAGCCAAGAGACCAGCCCTGGCCAAAAAGGTTGCTGCAAAACTCACTAGAGATCTGACTCCTGGGAACATGCTGTCACCATATGGTCTCCACATTAATAGCACCAAACAAGTGCTTCATAAACAGTGCTCTAACGACAAATACCAGAGGAATTAATAATAATCTAGCTATTATTTTCTAATGTTCTCGCTTTATTAAGAACACTGATGCTGTCTGAATGAGCTCTTCCGGAAGAACAACATCTGGCACTCACATGAATACCTGATGAAATCCATATGATCCTGGGTAGCTGATAAATTTATGGCCAGAACAGCAGCAGTTTGTGCCCTCCTGCCTCACAGTAACAGTGCCCTTCTCTCTCATTACAGGTTAGAATGTAATGTCCATGTGCTGTTCTACACTCTACAGTAACAGTGCCTTTCTGTCTCATTCTAGGTCAGAATGTAATGCCCATGATGTTCTACACTCTACAGTAACAGTGCCTTTCTCTCCTGTTCTAGGTTAGAATGTAATGCCTATGTGCTGTTCTAGATTCTGACTGCAATAACAGTGCCCTTCTCTCTTGTTCTAGGTTATAATGTAACACTCATTATGTTCTACACTCTGCAGTAACAGTGCCCTTCTCTCTTGTTCTAGGTTATAATATAATGCCCACGCTGTTCTATGCTCTGACTGCAGTAACAGTGCCTTTATCTCTTGTTCTAGGTCATAATATAATGCCCATGCTGTTCTACACCCTGCAATAACAGTGCCCTTCTCTCCTGTTCTAGGTCAGAATCTTACACCCATGATGTTCTACACTCTGCAATAACAGTGCCCTTCTATCTTGTTCTAGGTTAGAATATAATGCCCATGCTGTTCTAGATTCTGACTGCAGTAACAGTGCCCTTCTCTTTTGTCCTAGGTTAGAATGTAACACCCATGCTCTTCTGACTGCAGTAACAGTGCCTTTCTGTCTCGTTCTAGGTCAGAACGTAATGCCCATGCTGTTCTACACTCTGACTGTAGCTTTTTTGATCGGCACACAGGCAGCTCCCAAGTCAGAGGACAATGCCCCACTGGAGTTTCCTGCAGAACATTCCCAGCTCAGCACCCGGAGCGACCGACACCGCATTGCCCAGGAGGCTCCGCAGACGTCCCACGGCCACACCGCGTGGAGCCTCGGCACGAGAGAAGCCCTAAACATCACCGTGGACCCCAAAATCTTTCGGAAGCGGCGTTTCCGCTCTCCCCGGGTGCTGTTCAGCACGGAGCCCCCGCCGCTGGCCGGGCAGGGCCGGAATTTGGGATTTCTCAGCGGCGCGGGGGCTCCCAACAGGACTGCCAGGAGCAGGAGGAGCACGCACCCCGTGCTGCACCGCGGGGAGTTCTCGGTGTGCGACAGCGTCAGCATGTGGGTCGGGGACAAAACCACGGCCACCGACATCAAGGGCAAGGAGGTGACGGTGCTGGGCGAGGTCAACATCAACAACAACGTCTTTAAGCAGTATTTTTTCGAGACCAAGTGCAGGGACCCCAAGCCGGTGTCGGGCGGGTGCCGCGGCATCGACGCCAAGCACTGGAACTCGTACTGCACCACCACCCACACCTTCGTCAAGGCCCTGACCATGGAGGGCAAGCAGGCGGCCTGGAGGTTCATCCGCATCGACACCGCCTGCGTCTGCGTGCTCAGCAGGAAGGCGGCCAGGCCCTGAGCCCGCGCCCTCCGACCCCCCTACCTCAGCCTGTAAATTATTTTAAGTTATAAAGGACTGCATGGTATATTTATAGTTTATACAGTACAGAAAGAACCTCATTATTTATTAAACTCTTTTGGAAACCTTTGGTGTTTTGTAAGTTATTTACTGGCAGAGCTCTTTAAAGTGAGTGTTTGTTTTAGCGTCATTCACCTCTACAGCTCTGGGGTGTTGAATGAGCTTTCAGCAAAAAGAAAACATTTTCCACACAGTTTTCACACGTATTGCTCTCTTCTACAAGAAAATTTCCCTGCCAGTTTATTGTAGGTTTATTTTCAATTGAAATTTTTTTGTCCAAATACCAAGAGACCGAAACAGAACTTTCAAAACTTGCTTCCAGTATTACTAATTATCCATAAAGGTATTAATCATATCTAATTAATCATCTTAGTGAAGTCCTGGTAGAAAAACTAATTCTTCATTGTTGCCAGATCAATTTATAAGTAAGAATTTATAAATTCTTTAGAAGTAAGAATATTACTGCATATTTTCAAATTGCCCACTGTTACTTTCATTGCAAAAATAATCCATTCTGAATTACTTTGGAACATTTGTTTACACAAGAATAGAATCTCAAAGTATGTATTTTTGTGTTAAAATGGTATTTTACAGCTCATTACTTCAGAACTACATCGGAATATGAGATTTCAAATGTCAATATACTTATATAAATTTAAAAAGTTCAAGTGCCTTATAATCCAAATTCGATAAATTTTCTCAAGCCAGCGTTCCGGTAATGGGACCTGCCATAAGAGCAAGACTTTTCATGCATGACAGACTAAAACCCAAAAATAAATAATAAAAAAATCACTGAGGCTGTGTTTTAGCAAGGACCCAAAATAACCCTGTGCTCAAGATTTCTGCATGGCGGGGACATCGACCTCCAGAAATACCCGGCAGAGCCCCAGGCCTGAGCTGGGCGTTTCACTGCACTCTCCAAAAGCTGCAGATCCTCTCCTTGTTTCCCTTGGAAGAGCAGCTGTTCTCCATTGCAGAAACTGTTTCAAAACAAATACCATCAAGGTTTTTCAGCGTGGTCCCTTCCAAATCCTAGAGGGCACAGCCACCCTCGGCTCCCCTCCTGCACGGTTCTTGCTTTAATGCAAAAAGCAGAGCTGACCTTTGCTTCCTCCACGTAAGCAGCGCAGCAGGGCAGCAAAATCTCCAGAGAAAACGTGCTGGGGTAAAACAGTGCCAATGGAATTAACCCAGGCCAGGCAAGAGGTGCTTCCTGGTGGGACAATGCCAGTCTGTGTGACGTGGAGGGCACAGCCACCACCCCTGAGCATCTCTGCTCTGCCAGTTTTCACTCCCCTCCAATAAGGTTTTATGGTGTGGGGCAGCAATGTCCCACTGAGAAAGTATGGCTCTCTCCAGAAGAACATATTTGCAATATTTTTGTGAATAATCACTTATCTGAAATGCTGAGGAGGAGGCAGGCTCCTGGCTGTCCTGATCCTCCAAATAACAACTTGTTTTGGAGCAGGGGAGGCAAGGAAATCACAGAGGTCTCAGGTGCCCTGACCCAGCAGCAGAACCCTGTCACCAGCACAGGAGGGATGGAGGGACATCAGTGACACACAGTGTTCTGAGGCAGAGGAAAGCAGGGAATTCGAGCAGGCTGTGCTCCTCAGTGCCCTTAAAGCCAAGGTGACAAATTGCTGTAGAACTGTTTTCTAAGCCTGACACAATGGGAGTAGAGAAGAATGGAGCTGCTGCTCATTCAGAACTCCTAAGTTTATGGAGACTGAGATTATTTTACCACTGACATAAGAGAACTGCAATTGAAAGTGTCTTCTGAATGCCTTTGGTAATTCCAAACATGTGTACGACCTGGCATTTCTTCAAAAGCCCTGAAAGTGATGCCTTTCTTCCTCAGGACAGCTGGAAAGGGACTTCTGACAAGGACACTTGGTGATGGGTGGGGGGGGTGGCTTTAAAATGAAGGAGGGCAGATTTAGATGGGATATTGGGGAGAAATTCCTCCCTGTCAGGGTGATGAAGCCCTGGCACAGAGCAACTTTGGCTGCCCCATCCTTGGAAGTGTCCAAGGCCAGGTTGGACAGGGCGTGGAGCAACCTGGGACAGTGGAAGGTGTCCCTGCCATGGCAGGGTTTGGAAGAAAATGATCCTAAAGATTCCTTTCAGTCCAAACCATTCTGGGATTCCATGATAATTAAAGCAATATTGGGAGCTGCCATCCCTAATTAGAGATCACATCAAGAGGCTACACAGCAGAGCAAAGGGGGAAATCTGTTTGTTAATGTCACTTTAGGGAGACAAGAAAACAATTTCAGGATTTAACTGCTCAGCAAGAAATTGCTGGGTTCTGAGTGAGATCTCAGGAGATCAAACCTAACCCACAACTGCAGGAGAAGGGATGTGGGACAGAAGGGCCAGGTGACACCACAGCTCAACTCCCACTGCTGAAACAAAAGCTGCAAAAGCACCCAAATCAGCCTCATCTGCTTTGTTTCTGCTTTTACAAGTGAAAGTAAATTATCTATTTACTTTCACTTGTAAAAAGCTGCATTAAAATCTGTATGGTGAGTCAAGACTACAGCTCAGCATGGAGAATGGAGCTGATGCCCTGCTCAGCTTTTTGTGAAAGGTGACAATAACTGAAAAACCTGTGAGGAAGGATCTTCATAGACCAACTTTGTTCAACACTAACTGCTCACTCACAGCTCTCTGCATTTCCCAGCAGTTCCTCAGGTGCCCTCAGCTTTTGGAACAAGTGCTACTCACTGAGTGCTGAATTCTCTTCCCACTGTTTAAGAAAAGAAGTCTACCAGTTTTAATTATATATACATATATATATATATATATATATATATAAGTATGATAACCAACTGCTTCCCTAAAGATGGAGCATCCTCATTTCTTCTTAAAGACCTACTTCTAAATATAAGGACTAAAAACATTTGTGGCTAAGAAAAAATAAAGCTACTTCATCTGAAAGGAGATCAACTATAGAGACTGCTATGAAGCAGTTTGATTGGGAGAATTACATCATTGCTAATTCAAGAATCTGAAATTCTCTTTAGAATCTGAGGACAGAAAAGCGAGATCCTTACATTTAAAAAGCAAATCAGATCAATCTGGTTTCACCTTTAGCCAAATGCCACACGGCTGACACCCACAATTTCACTCCTGCTCAGTGGGTCTGACTAAGGAGTGGAGATTAAATTTTGCCTGGAGGAAAACAGATCAATCTCTAGAGAGATGGATCACAATCAGTTTCCATCAGCCAGCATGGGACTCATCCTCTAATCACTGCTGTAATTAGTTTGGTGGGGCTTTTTTTGAGGGGAGTGTGGGAGGTGGCAACAACCCATCTAAAACCCCACAGGTTACTCAGTCACTCCTGCTGCTGAGGGGATGCCAAGAAATACCAGAAAGCCTGGACTGCCAAAAAACCCATTCCAACCCCTACACCTGCAACCAGGCTGCACTTCATGGGGCCTGGGTGATTATTTTCACTCAGTGCAATACAGACAGGAAATGTTGACACTGACAGAGAAGAGGTGGTTTACATAACAGTCCTGCTTTCTCCCGGTTTCCTCTCACCCCTTACATGACACTGCTGCTCCACTCTCTAATCCCTTGTTCAAACATGTAATTAAGCAGCAGCCACACCCTTGCCAGCTCTTCCCTAGCAAGCTACACCTCAGGAGAGCAATTACAATCACTGGGGAATTTACTTGCAGGGTTTGGAATCGCTGTGTGTGTGTGTTTTCACTTTTCTCGGTCTGTTTTTCTGAGGGATTCTGTGCTCTGGAGAAGTCAGTGTCTCTGTGCCTACGAATGTTCTGCTGTGGCATCTCCAGCCTGATATAAATCATTGGGCCTGATATTCAATCCTGAATCCTTTGGTCAGTAAAACCATCAAGGATTGTACATAGACACTTCAGTATCACCCTGCTTTGGCAAGTGAAAAGGAATCAGCAAAACCTAAGGAACACTGAATGCAGCCGAAGGCAGAACAAAATATGGAATTAGCACTGAGCAGCAGTTTAATACATAGAGAAAACACTCCAGCAGGACGCCTGGCATGGGGCTAAAACTAAGAAAATACAGAATTATCCAGCTTCTAATCTGGCCAGGAGACATCATCCATTTGTTTTAGACAGCAGAAGGGAATCCTAGCAGGACCAGTATCTTGTTAGAAACATGGATGTTCTTTGGTTTGGTTGGTGTTAAAGAAGCTCAGATGAACACCTCTTTCCTGTATGCCCAATTTTATAGCAGAACTCAGGCCTCAAATTACCAGATAAAATATTTATTCCTTATCCTTACAGTGATAACTGTTCTGCAATTATTGTTTTTACTTCAACAATCTATTCAGCACTTTCTCAGCATTCTTTTGAGTTTTCCTTCTTGTCCTTCTATATTTCAAACACCAAATAATCCCCAGGGAATCAGAAATTCGTAGCTTTTGGAGGGTTTCCCTAAACTCTCTGAGACATGAAGAGGAACAGTGGAGCTGCCAAGTTTTGCTGTGCACCTTTGCTGTCTGAATGATGGGGACACTGCAATCTGACAATTAAAGTGGGTGGGATAGAGTAGGAGGTTATTCAGTTGTGTTTCTGACAAACTGTTCTGGAGGAAAATTTTTTCTTCCTCTGCACCAAAAGAAAAATAAAACCAATCCAGACCTGCTCATATCTAAGTCAGTTGTTGGGAAGGATGAAAGTTTGACAAGAAAGTCTCACAGATATGTGTGCTTGGCAGAAAGATTTTTAAATGTAGAGTCTGATGAAGGAATAGAGATGGAAGCAAGTTTTGATAGAGAAGAAAAGAATTGCTGAGCCAGTCTCACTGGAAACTAAAGAGGCAAAAGGTGTGTTAGTTAGAAGGGGTTTTTATGGCTTAGAGCAAAGGATAAACCCACCCAAACAAGATGTTTTTACCAAGCAGAAAGAGAGCACAGGCAAACAAGTCAGCAAAGTTATAAGTAGAAAAAAGGTCTCAGAATTTTCCACTGCAAGAAAACTGGGAAACAACTCCTAGCTTAATCTGCAATGTACTAACTTTTAGTGACTGGAGAACAGTAACATGAATATGGTAATTACAGTAGTTATGATAGGCTAGAGATAAAAGTTAAGGTATCGATTGGTTCTGCTGTATTGAGATGATCAGCAAAGAAAAGTATAGAATGCAGTGTAACCAAAAGAAAAGTATAGAATGCATTTGTAACCTAAACTAAGAATCTCCAGGCCTGCCTGCAGCTGGAGCTGACAGCTGTAGGCACAGCTCTGTCACCCACGACCCTGGACTGCTGTAACCTCTTGGATGGAATAAAATGCATTTTGAAGAGCTGCCTGGAGTCCCACATCTCTCATTCAGGCTCTTACAGTCAGTGAAATGGATTTCTGCTTCAAATGTGAATGGCTTTTTCTTTTGAAGCATTGCTTAGGCACACATGGCTTTTAAATAGAATATTGCCAGCACAAACCCCACCAGACCCACTGTGCAAAGTGGTGCCTGTGTGAAGGCTCCTTCTGCCTGGAAAAGGCAAGCCTGTACTGAGCACACTGACTCACGGATTGCCTCTATTTTATCATCCCTATTTCCATAATCCAGCACACACGGGGGGGCCCTGACAGGCATTTAGCAAGATCTTGCCCCCAGGGCTGTGATCCAAGCTGATGGGTGCAGGAGTGACTCACGGGGCTGGAAAGCTCTGGGTAACCTCAGCCCAGGTGATGCCTTCAGCCCGGGATGAACACAGATGCTGGTGGCACCTCTGTGCAAAACACATCTGCTGTTGTTCCTGATCAGATGTGTCCTCGGGGGATTTTGTTCCGTTTCCCTTTTTTCCTCTTGAATCATTGGATTTGGGTACATTCCAGTCCTACTGCACAGAGTCCAAGTCTGAGAACAAGTTAAGCTGTGGCAGGAAGGAAGGAGTGTGCACAGCCCCAATTCCCTGGTGACAGGTCTATTAAGCAATAAATAATGAGCCTTTTATTACAGGTTCTAATTAGAACAGGGCTTGTCTGATTTAGGAGCTCATTCCAAAGTTCAGTTTGATCTGTTGTAGTGACATTCAAGCTCTATTTGTTTTCTTTTTGGATTGATGATGCACAGGAAGAAAAGGGAAAGGAAAAGTGTTCGTGTCACCAGCTGCAAAGGATTGCTTTGGTTCTAGGCTCCTTACAGAGACTGGAACCCAAATTTCTAAAAACATGTGCATTCCAACCCTTCAGACACTGTGAGTTGACATTTTAAGTGGGGTGGAACATGCTGGACACACGCAGGAGCTGCTCAACAGGGAAATAACAAGAGAATGTGCTCAATTTGCTAGACAATGCACTATATCAAACCTATAAATGTAAAACCCAAGCTTCTATTTTGTTTTCTCACACAAGGTCCAGAATGCTTTTCAGAAAGTCATGGAAAACATTTTCTTATTAAGGTAGTAAAAAGCCAAGCAGACAGATTTTGCACAAATTTTTTAAGAGCCTTTACGTCACTGACAACAATTATAAGAAATTTTAAGCCACAAATATTGTTTAGCAAACAGTAAAACTGGAGGCTTTGTTAAAAATATTCTGAATCAGAACAGCTGTAATGAGCTCAAATGAAGAAGTGAAGGTGACCAGAATGCAAAATATTGTGGAAAGTCCCTTGTCCTTCATTAACTTCTCAAGACTATAAATCAGAATAGACAAGGAGAGCAGAAAAGAGGTTTTGGAATCACATCCATAAATTTAGATGATTAGTAGCACAGGAAAAGCAGTATCTAATGGGAAAGTGCTGTTCTAAACTGGGACTGTTTACTGGGGAATGATGGAAGCCCAATCCTCTTGTTCTAGGAAGTCAAGAGTTCTTGAAGTTCCCTTTCAAATTGCGCTCCCAAAGCAGATCCCCGAAGCCAAAGACAACAAACTTGGCCAGGGTTATTGTCAGGCTGAAGCAAACAACTCCTCAGCTGTGTGCTGCAGGAGCTGTGAGCCCAGAGAGCCCAGCCAGGCACCAGCAGCATCCCCAGAGCCCAGCAGGAGCTCCTGCAGCATTATTTGCCACACTCAGCTCTGCCACAGAACTGCAGAAACCCTTCGTGCCACCAGGCCAGGAGCTGATGCAGAAAAGCCATTTCCAACTCTTCTTGCTCCACCCTGGCCACATCAGCACAGTGACCTGCACAGAATGCAGCTCATTATGCATTGAAGGGATTGATACAATTAGTGACTAATTGCTGACGTGGGAAAGAGAAAGAAAACAAACATTTGGGTTACTTGCTCTTGACATTCTTCTGTTGGAGTTTCCATGCTTCATCCATGCTGCTGCAGTAAGAGAGAGCTCAGAGCCAGGAGAATAATTTATTTAAAAATTACCAGGTGGTAATAAAGCTTCTGGGAGAAGTTAAAGGTTTTCTGTGGCAATAAAGCTTCTGGGAGAAGTTAAAGGTTTTCTGCTGTGCCCTGAGTGCAATCACTTACTCTGGTTGCAATTTCTACAGCCAGCACAGGGAGGAGAGTGGAACTGAAAATTAAGGCTACACCTTCCAGGAGTAGCAGATCCTGCAGAAGCTCAGCACTGGTGACAAACCCCCATTTTCATACAATCATGGAATGGTTTGAGTTGAAGGGACCTTAAGGCTCATCCCAACCCAGCCCTACCATGGCAGGAACACCTTCCACTATCCCAGGTTGCTCCAAGGCCTGTCCAACTTGGCCTTGGACATTTCCAGGGATCCACAGCTTCTCTGGGAATTCCATTCCAGCCCCTCACTACCCCCACAGGGAAGAATAGCTTGCTAACATCTGATCTAACCTACTCTCTGTCACTTTAGAACCATCCAATTAAGTTACATCAAGAGATTTTTCTTTCTGGAAATGCAAGATGGAGTCCCCAGCATCTCAAGTATAACCAACCCAAAATTTTCTTGAAAACTGCACTTGAAATACAAATTGCTGCTATTTTTCCAATGTATTAAAGACATTATAGGTCCTAATTGTCTGATTTGCTTAAAAGTAGCCAGACATTTATTTGGAGAATTTAAGATACAGATTGTCTTATCTACAAGGGATTTGGGATAAATTGAAAAAAAAATATTATTTATCTAATCTTCCCTAAACTCAGATCACCTTCAGCTTTATCAAACTGCTTAGACATTGTCTGATGTGAGTGAAGAGATGATTCATTTCGTGATTAATGACTCCCAATACAGCTGTCATCAGCAAGGCTTAAACACCAACTTCAGAACATCAAAGCCATGGAGCGCAAACAGGGAGAATCAAATTAATAAATGGGATTTTTGTAAACTGGATTTGCTCTGGCTCCTTTAGCACTGGGCTGAATAATGGTGTTGATTGTAATAGTTTATTCTTAATGTTCATAACAACCCATCATTCTTCAGACAAGTATACAGCACTTATCTTCCCATCCATCAAGCAGCCCTGCGTTTGTGTTAACCAGTTGTAACAGGATCTTGTGTTTGAGCATCAAAGGTGAATCAACAAACACTTCACACTGTCACTTTCTCAGCATGGCTCAGTTTCTGTTTTGGTTTAGACAATTTTCCCCATCCCATTCTTATTTCTCTTTTATTTTAATTTTTTTTTTTTTTGTGCTCAGGATCTTGCTTATTAATATAATTTCTAAAATGCTCCTCAACAGCAGCAGCTCTCATTCTTTTTTTTTTTTTTCCCTATTTTTTGCAATATATTTCAGTTACCTGCTTTGCACCTCGTGCCATAAACCTTCACTTATTTCTCAAATTGTCACCCAGGAGATGCTGTGACTCTTCCCTAAGAGGTGACCCTGCACAGGGTGGGTGTTCCATCAATCTGAGCCTTCAAACCAGGTTTTATTCCTTCCCAAAGGATCTTCCCTGTCAATACCCTAAAGTGAAATGGCAGCTGGAGGCAGGAGCACCCCAGTCAGTTTCTGATGAATGGTGGCTGGGGGAAAAAAAGACATTTTACCCTGCAGAGCTCCTGCAGAACAGGCTGCAACAGCACCAGTGCTCTTCCCTGACACAGCCTCTGTCACTCAGAGCTTCCCCTCAGGTATTTATTAAATTCTCTGCTTTTCAGCCAAGCATCAGTTAGAGCTGGAGGTAAGCCCACCCCTCCAGAGGATTCAGAACAACCCATGGAAATAATCAATTTCTTGGCCATTGGCCCTGGATGTGTGAGAGCTCTGCAGTCCCCTCCACTGGAAAACTGCTGAAGAGAGCTCTCTGCAAGGCTGGCCCTTTGCAGACACCTGGGGAATGTGAAGGAGCTCCTAGAGAGGAACTGAACAATGTTTTATTTACTTTATTTATTTATTTGAGGCAGACCTGGAAAATGAGCAAAAGCACATGCACTTATAGCATTTATTTTGTGTTTCACGTTTCCCTGGCAATCTCTGTGTAGGTACCACATCTCAAGCATCATTGTAAAGCCCTAAAACACCCTTTCAAAGAAAAAGTACATTTTTGAAAAGGCTTTTTTGTTGGTTTATTGAAGGACTTTGTTTGTTTGTTTGTTTATTGATTAAATAAAGCAGCCACAAGGATAAAAAATGTTTCTGGGCTGGCTCCAGTTGCTTTCCTGGCTTTTTGCCAGTGATGTTCAAATCAGGGTTTGTTCAAACTAGGAAACAGTAGTTTTGCCATTTACTCACACAAAAACTTGGGACCTCTGGTATTTTTTTAGTACACATTGCTAACAGGGTTCAAGAGTACCCTCTCCTCTGTCATGTGGCTCTGGCTGTGCATAAACATTGCTTTGAGCAATAGGGGCAAAACTAGAGACTTCCCAGAATGATTTGTTGCATTCTCACGACAGTTGCGATCCCAGACTGGATTAGATCCAGTGGGAAAATGTTTAGACAAAGTCCTGCAGCAAAGAACACTCCTGAGAGATGGGCCTAGGACACAGGGCAAGGTTACAGCCAGGCCTGGAGGAATGTGCCACAGGGAGGTGTCTTGGAATGCTCTGTCTGATTTTAGGGAGCAAAAAAAAATGGGAGCATCCAGCAAATGTGCAGCCACATTCATGTTCTTCCCTGGGAGGGTGGGGAGGCCCTGGCAGAGAAGCTGTGGCTGCCCCTGTGTAGTGGTTTTGGTTTGTTAATTTGAGATTTTTTCGATTTTGAGGGTTTTTTTGGCTAATAGTTTAAAGAGTGTGGCAGGTTGGGTGTTGGTTAATTATTAATGTATTCATATTATTTTTATAACAACAATATTCTATTAATGCTATAATATTTATATGGTATATAATTAATTATATTATATATCGATATATAATATATAATATACAATATATTGTATATTATATATTACATATTACTTAAATATTCTATATATCATATATCATATATTATATATAATATATTATATAATATATTATATATTATATAATCTATAATCTATAATCTATAATATATATTATATTATAATATATATATAACTATATATATTATATATAGTTATATATATAATATTATATACTATATAATATATATAATATAATATATATTATATATTATATAGTATATAATGTATTATATATAACTATATATATAACTATATATTATATATTATATATTATATACTATATAATATATATATAATATATCATATATTATATATATAATATATCATATATTATATATTATATATTATATATTATATATTATATATTATATATTATATATTATATATTATATATTATATATTATATATTATATATTATAGCAATATAAAATAATATTTTTTAATATTATTAATGCATTGATGTTATTTTTTGGTGTGAGATAGGATTAGAAGAAGGTAGAATACGTTTAAAACTTTAAAAGGGTATAAAGAAAAAAATATTGATAGTAATTAAAAGAAAGAGTAATAAGAATTGGAATAAAATGAAGATCTCACTTCCAGAGATCCCTGGAAGTGTCCAAGGCCAGGTTGGAGCAACCTGGGACAGGGGAAGGTTTTGAGGTTAGAATGGGATGAACTTTAAGGTCCCTCCAAACCCAAACCACTTTGGAATTCTAAGATCTGCAATACCAACCATTTGGTTCAGCTCATGTTACCCAAATATCATGAAATGGAAACCATAAAGAACAAGGAGAAACATGGGGAGAACAGAAAAGGAAGGTACCACTCAACCCTGTCTTCAAACACTCTCTCCTGACTCACTAGATTTTAGATTTCAAGAGCTTTAGCAGATATTTAGTTTAAGACTACTCCCAATTCAGTGATCCAGCAGGACAGATAAGCACATCAGGACTGAGAGCTGGAAAGTGCAAATGCAGCATGAAATTGGAAGCAGGAACATGGTCTTAGCACCTCCCCTGTGCTGCACCAGCCAGAGCTTAACCAGCCTCTGAGGCCTTAAAAACTTAAGCCCCTACTCATTTATCCTCATCAAGTACTTTAGAGCAACATTTCCTAACAGTTGCTTGGGGTTTTTGCCTCCTTCCTTCTGGTTTCCCCTTACTTCTTCTGTGAGAGTTGTTTGGACTCGTTCAGTTTGCAGATTCCACTCAAGGCTGTGCTTCTCATTCAAGACATTTCTACTCTCAAAGGCATTTTTGCCTTTCCTTCACTTTGAATGAAGACTCTGCAACCTGCACAGCCTTGCCTTTTTAGCCCCTTCCAATGAGTTTTATTCATGTTTGCTCCTCACTGCTCCAGCAGATTGCTCTGCAGGTTTCTGCACACATCCACACAACACTGAAACAGTGATTTCTGCCTGGAAATCTGACACACATACTGTTAGAAGTTCATGAAACCTGCATTCCTGCAGTCATATTGTGACAGCATGCTGAGGAATACATTTCCTGACTCAGGTGACACCATTACTCAGCTTTTCCTACCCTCTTTGATTGCTGGAATATTACCTAAAGCTGTTTAGAAGATAGAAGATGTGTGAAATTGAAATCATCTGGAGACAGCTTCTTGTCTGCCACTGCTGACAGGTAACATTACAAGAACTAATTCACTGGTGTTGTTAAATGCCTGTTACTTTCGTTCACATCTTTGCTGTGAAGGCACAGAAGATCCTTTGTCAAGCAGAGTTTAATCAACAGCAAAAGATAGAATACGTAGGAATGACTTGGTGGTGCTTCAATTATCTTCCATTTTATGTTTATTCTTAGTGTTTAAGTTGCCTTCCTCTCTAAACCAGAGATCAAAGTGAAATTTCTTTTATTTATTATATATATAGATAAAATAAAGGTGTAGCACAAATGAGGTGACTCCTCTAAAGCTGCTTCTGAAGGAATCCTGCAGTCAGCTGAGAACATTTTCATTTTGTTTCTTCCATTTGATCTCCTCAGAAACATATTTTTCATATGATTCCTCACATTTTACTCCCATTTTGATATATATTATGTATATACTTAATTATCAGTGTGATGGAAGCAGCAGAAGGTGGTGGTGCTCCTCCATGACAGCTCTGACTCTGCAGGCAGGGGCTCAGGCTCCAGCTGAGGGATGGTTTGGAGCAGTAACAGAGGAAAGCTGAGCCCACTGCTCTCAACATGGCAATTCTGGTGCCTTTGGGACAGTCTGGGCCCAAAAAGAGGGGGAAAACTTCAAGGCTCTTGGTTGATTTTATCAGCATAGGAAAAGAAAATGGGAGAAAAACAGAGATAAGAGATACAGGACCCCTGAGCCAACAGCAGCAAACCAAAAACCTTCTTAACTTTGCCCAAACCAGCTGCTTTTAGCACCTAAACAGGATTTTGGTATTACTGTAAAAGTAATAATCTGTGTTCCTGTTTAGCCTCTTCCTTAATAAATATAAGACACTGAGGGAGCTGGGAATGAGCAAGGAATCAAAGAAACATTTCAGCCTCCTGTATTGGAGCTCACCACCCAAACTCTGCATGGATCTGAGGACACACGAGTGTCACCAGGAGTCTGGGAAACCACATCTGGGAGAGGCAAATGCACTTCAGTGGTGGTGGAAGGTTCAGCAGCTCACTCCCATCCTCATTTTGCACAAGGACACAGCAATGTAATTCCCACAGAGCTGCTGGAGCAGGAGGCAAAGTGCTACAGAAAGGAATCAGCTCAGAGCCATGGACAGACCTCCCCTCTCCATCCTCCCTGCCAAGGCTGGA
This sequence comes from Melospiza georgiana, assembly GCF_028018845.1. Taxonomy (NCBI): domain Eukaryota; kingdom Metazoa; phylum Chordata; class Aves; order Passeriformes; family Passerellidae; genus Melospiza; species Melospiza georgiana. Next base: position 6,615,669 of record NC_080452.1, read on the forward strand.
ATAAACAGAATTTATTGTTGTAATCATCCCTCATCACGGCCTGCACACATCCTGTACCATCACCAGCATATTCCATAGGCCTTGTGCCCCTCTTTCCCTAAACTTTTAACCATCTTTTAATTTATAAATAACATTTAAGTTCATATTTCAAAAGCATGCAGGCTCTTGGATTCTATAAAATCACCAAGAAATCACCTTTACTTCCCACAATGTAGATCCAGAGCATCCAAAGTCTGTTTGCTTGTTATATTAATAGAATTCAGAAAATTGCTCTACAACATTCCTAAAAAAGAGAATCAGCCAAAGTTAGACTTGGCATCTGCACAAGTCTCAGTTATTTTTTGGAATACTTTGACAACACTCTTATGTTATTGTCTCCGGGTTCATTTTTCTGTTCATGTATTCCCCAAAGAAGGAAAGAATGGTATTCCTGTTCTCTGAATAAGGACACATCTTGCTTGTCAGAGAGATTTAATTATTTATTTTCCCTTCTCCTTCTTGAATTGCTGGATCTTCAGGATCAGGAGGTTTCAGGTCCTTCGAAATCTTGCTCTTTGGAGAAATTCATCCTAACTGCCTCAAATAAACAAACAAGAACAGAGTTTTACCTGCAGAGCTGGCACCTTCAATTATTGTCCTTTCAGCTGCTGACTGCAGGGAGAGCCTTTGGAGAGCACAGAAAACCTGTTAGGTTCCTAAATCTGAGTTAGTGGCACAGAAAACCTATTAGGTTTCTAAATCTGAGTTAGTGGCACAGAAAACATGACAGGTTCCTAAATCTGAGTTAGTGGCACAGAAAACCTATTAGGTTTCCAAATCTGAGTTAGTGGCACAGAAAACCTGAGCTGCTCCGTGCTGGCAGGAGCACTGTGACAGAGCTCCAGCTCCACAGGTTCCACTTGGCCTCACCTGGGTGCACCTGGGGACAAAATAAAGGTGTAGGAGGAACGAGGTGACTCCTCCAAAGCTGCTTCTGAAGGAACCCTGCAGTCAATTGAGAACATTTTCATTTTCTTTCTTCCATTTGATCTCCTCAGAAACATATTTTTCATATTATTCCTCACATTTTACTTCCATCTGGTTTCAGCTTTTGATTAGAAACTTGGAAGCTCAGCCTTAACAGCTCAGTGCAGAGACCTGAGCTGCTTCCAGCCATATTCCTCCTTGGAGGATCTGAACTCAGCCTTATGGTTCCTTTTACTGAGGCTGTAGCCTCAGTAAATAGTTTGCAACTCTTGGAAAGAGCAAAAACTCTTGCAAACAGAGGAGGGGTTTGTTATCCTGAAAGAAACAAAACCTGCAAGACAGATGATACTGATTGAAAAATCTTTGCTATGCAAAGTGGTGCTTATGGGGAGGTTGCAAATTGCCAGGTTTATCAGGCAGGACTCAATGCACATTGAAATGTTGGTTGACATCTCACCAGGAATAGAGCCCTGATATCTGAGCTCAGCCCAGAATTCATTGTATTGATCGTATTGATGGGGCTGTAAAATTGTAGAACCACAGAATGGTTTGGGTTGGGAACTTAAAGCTCATCCAGTGCCACCCCTGCCATGGCAGGGACACCTTCCACTGTCCCAGGTTTGCTCCCAGCCCTGTCCAACCTGGCCATGGACATTCCAGGGATCCAGGGGCAGCCACAGCTGCTCTGGGCACCTCTGCCAGGGCCTGACACCCTCACAAGGAACAATTCCTTCCTTATATCTGATCTAAACCCACCCTGTCTGGGTCCTTCCCTCTGCAGGATCAGGAGAAGCTGGCAGTCATCAGGGAAGGAAAGGCTGGTGGATGGTCACATTTTTACACTTTTTTTTTTTTTTTTTTAACTTAAAAGACTTAAAACACCCTGAGCCAGAGCAAATCTGTGTCTTTCCAAGTGTTTGCAACAGGGCACAACTGACACACAACCGGCAGGCACAGAAACACCCAAGGGATGTGGGTGGGAAGGAAAAGATTTGGGAATGGTGACCCTCCCACACCACCTCAATTCCTGCAGAAGTGCTCAATTCTCAAGGACCTGTGAAAGTCACAGAAGAAAGCCAGATGTAAGCCAAGATCAGAGGTACCAGAAATCCTGATTTCCAACAGCTTTTGAGCAAAAGCAATTTTGCAAGGCAGCCTTAATCACCACAAGCATCCATGAGAAGTCACCTACCTGGCCTGCAAGTGCAGGGGAGGGTTGGAAAAAAGACACTGAGCTACTGACTGTAAGAATCAAGGAAATGGGTTCAGACTTCCCCTGTTTCTGAGCAATCAAACAGCACAGCCAAAGACAAAAAGCAGGATTCCAATCACAAGGCTATGAAGGAGAAAGTTTCCAGATTCATCCAGCTTTTGTCACTTGGATTTTCTTCCCTACATTCTAAGCTTTTTTCCTACATTCTGATACCATCTCATCTGGGCTGTGCTGTTATATTATTCTTTGCAGTCTCTGCAGAGTTCACAGTGAAGTCTTGAGCCATGTGTAGGACATATGCAGGAGATGTCATGGAATGATCTCATGTTTACAGCTCCAGGAGGGATCACAGAGCTGAAAGTTGGTCTGGGTTGTGCCCTGGTGGTCCCCACCTTTCCTGGGGCTGTGGGTGCTGATTGTCATGGTCACCCCCAAGCTGGGACCTGTCCACATTAACCAGGGGCTGCCTCCTTCCCTGCAGCATTTTCTGCTCAGCTCACAGCATCTCCCAAATTCCTCCCTGCAGACCTTCCCTGGCCATTTGCTCACAGTGCTGCCCCTGTGATGATGTTTATTTCTGCACAAATCCCTGATCTTCTATGCTGTGATTAAGTTGTGGCTACTCTTATAGAGGTTTTCCCCAATCTGTCATTTGTAATTAGAGTTCTGTCCTCCCCCATTCTGGCAGCATTTTACAGCTTGGTTGTCATTCATAAATTCCTGACAGAGCTCCCATTACATTATCCAGGTTATGTAAAAGAAAATATTGGCCAACACAACATCACCCAACTTCACCTGATAGGCACTAAGAAGCACAGGGAACTGGTGCAGATTACCAAAAACACCCAAGGAAGAGAACTGACTTCCAGAAAATTCTCACAGATCTTGACTCCCATCCATCTTGTTTTCTTCAGCCACACAGCTCAGAGAAACAATTCCATATCTAAAATCTGAAGTGTTGCTTTTTCAGTAACAGGTCAAAATTCTGAGTCCAGATCTGTTGCCAACTCTGCCCATGCACTATTTTTAAAAATTACCTCTTGTCCAAATCAAGTCATATGGCATCACAATATTTCTTCCTGCATGTTTCTCCACGTCCAGAGCACTGTTTTGCAATTTAATTGGAAAGCTGACAGTTCCAGACATCCTAAATCTCTACACACTCATCTTCTCCATGTTTGACCTCAACAACTGGAGGTTCTCTCCTGTGCTTTTACCAAGAGCTTTGAGCCCTGGGGAGAAGTTTTGCTCTCATTCCTTCCTTTGTGCCTAAATCATCCCCCAGCTCCATGTGCATCCCAGCAGTTTGGGTCAGACTCACCCTTATTGTCCATTGTTCTCTTATTCTTGCTCTCTTCTCTTTTTCTTTCCTTATTCTGAGTCCTCCCTGATGCAATTTCAGTTGTTTTGCTAAGAAAGCTCCTGTCAGGCCACACATGCATCAGCACAGGAAGCCCAGGAGAAATTGTGGTATTAAATGGCTTAAGTGCAATTAACTGAAGGATTGTCATGGAAACAATCTAATTTAAGCTAAAGAACAAAGTCACTAACCTCAGAATTTCAATAAACTTTAATTTCTGTCCTCTATTCCACCCAAAAACATTTGGGAAGGAGGGAGTTCACCAAAAACTTCAAGTCATGGTATTTGCATTAACAAAAAAACATAAAATTAATTTTAAAACCCAACAACAACAAAAAAAAATATTTGCAAAACCCCCACTCAGCAGAAGGAAAGGAATTTCTTCTTATTCCAGGCATAGAAAGCTCCTCCTAGGGAGGTAAAATTTATTCAGTTTTAAAGGATTTGCTCCTTTTAGACAGAATAGTTCCCCTGTACACAGCACTGTTACCATTCAGGAGGTCACTACAGAATAACTCCTTTTATTACCCATGTGCTCTAAATTCTGATTACAGCTAAACTGCAAAAAATCCCCTTCAAGATACTTCAAAGAGGAGCTTTACAAAAGTGATAAAAATTGGAGGATTTGGGTGCTCAGTGTTTCTAGTGGTGTGTTCTAATGCCATAAATACCCAGGATATCCATGGAAAGCATGGAAAGATTAGATCAATATGTCAGTAGTAAAAACCAGATCTGTGTCTCCATCCACTCCATCCCACTCAGCTTTTGCATTCATCTCATTAACAGGTTCCAAGCATAACCCAGGAGCGCTCCAAAAAATGCAAAGGCAGCATCTGCCAGGAGACATCCTCCCCCTCTCCTCGTGGAAACAGGGATGGAGGTGCCTCCTTGCTCCTGGAGCCACATCAGAGGAGCACACCTGGCATTTGAATGGAATGCAGGGAGGTCTGAGGTGGCTCCTGGATCCTGTGAGGGCTTGTCCAGCTCTCCCAAGGCTTTTTCCTCTGCACACAGCTTTGTCCTTGCTGCAAGGACGTGCTGCACGTGTCAGCCTGTCAACAAACAAGTCCTACCTCACTGCTGCGAGCAGGAAAACCCCCACTGAGCCTGGGTACTCGTGAGGAAACACGTACTGAAAGGCAGAAGGGGTAGGAATGCAATTTAACTGTAGGTTTTTGAAGAGTTGCTGCAGGTGGGGGTCTCACAAGGGCACAGGAAGGGGAAAGATGAGAGGCTGAGGAATAGCAAACACAGACAGAAAGGTCACAAAACTGGCCAGCAATTCCCTGGGGCTGGGGGAGAGTGATCCTCAAACAAATGGGTGTTCCACAGTACATACAGAGAATCCACGTCCTTCAGAAGAAACCTGACTTACCAGAAAAGTCTGTGAATTGCCCAGAAATTTAACTGCAGCTCGTAGCTTTGTTTCAGCGATGACAGAGCGAAGCTGGTGAGAGCTGGAGTTTGGTTGTACCTGTCAGGGCAAAAGGAGAATTGTTTGAAACTCAGCCACTCCAGTGCCTCCTGCTTCAGAGGCAGACAGTTCTGGAGCTGAGTTTGCTTTACAAACACATCATCATCAACAGGAAAATCTGCAGGAAATGAGTTCTTACTGGGGCTGTGCAGCAGCACCTGAGCCCACCGGGCTCTGCACAGGCAGGGAAGGTGCCCAGGAACTGCTCTGGGCTCCAGGACCTTGAAATGTGGGCTCACACCAAAGGTGGGGAGGCCTTGATCCCTGAGAGATCAGAGAATGATGGAATTTTCAGCTGGAAAAGCCTTTTAGGATTATCAAGTCCAGCACTGCTGTGTTCACCACTAACCCCTGTCCCCAGGTGCCACATCCACACGACTTTGGGACAGTTCCAGGGATGGTGATTCCACCACTGCCCTGGGCAGCTGTGCCATTCTCTGATCACTCTTTCAGTGAAAGAAATTTCCCCAATATCCAATTTAAACCTCCTGGCCCAGCCTGAGGCCGTTCCCTGTCCTGTCCCTGTTCCCTGGGAGCAGAGCCTGACCCCTCAGCTGTCCCCTCCTGTCAGGGACTTGAGCAGAGCCAGAAATTCCCCCTGAGCCTCCTTTTCTCCAGCTAAACACACTCAGATTTCTGTGGGTGTTTTCCACATTGGGAACCAGATCAACATACGAATTTTTTTAAACCAAACTTCTGTAGATGGATTACAAGCAGTGGGGTCTTCACTACCTTCCCAGCCTTCAGTATTTATTATGGATACTTGGATACTTTACAGAAAGGCTGTCAAGTGCTGTTGGTTCCATTCCTACAAAATCAATAATTTTAGGGCATCACACTCCAAATGAGGACAGGACAGGAGCAAGATTTTACAGTGGGAGCAAAGTGCAGCTCAGCTCTCCAGACATTTGCTCTGTTTGAGACTAGATTTTCTTTCAAACTCCCAAAGTATCCCACATTTCTGTGGTTGATCCATGTACAAGGACAAAACACTATTGCAATCAACCAGCAATTTTTACATTATTTCCTCCTAATTGCTTATGGTACCTACAAGGAGAATTTAGAACTGGAAATTCACAGCTATTCCCCCCCATTAGGCTGTTGGGGAAAATCTCTGATTGTTCTACCAACCTAATATTGATAAATCCTGATAATTCCCATGTTCAATTCAGCCCACTGCTGCTCCTGGATAAGCATCCTACTACTCTGACCTTTATCTGCTCAAGAAGAAGCAGCTCAAGTGCCCTCTAGTGTGGCTTCAGAACATCCAGTCCATGCTTTTGGTATTAAATCAGAGGGTTTGTCTTTGGTTTGAAGCATTTCTATGGATCCATAGAATTTCATGACTTGAGACAATGTGAAAAACAGGTTGACTGCAAAATTGATGGTGATTGTGATATTTTTAAATAAAATTCCTGAATTATAGTTATGGCTACTTTCACTTTATCCCCAAAATAGCAAAATTACTCAACATGTCTGATATTTTCATGACCATTATATCTGCTTGTGGAGTGTTGCTGTTATTGGATGGTTTTGCTTGGTATAAAAGGGTTTAGAGCATCACCATTCCACAAAAAAAAAATACAGTACTTCTATTTATTTTTCCAGTTTATTATAAGCCCAAATATTTATCAAAGTTGATTTTATTTTTCTACCTCCTGCATTTTTAGTGGCTCCAACAAACATTTCCTGAACTGCTCAAGCTGATCCTTACTGCTCCATTTGAATTACTTTCTGAGCTGATTCAACGTGAAGAAATTTGGCCCTTTTAAAGCTATTCACAGGCTGAATAATGAACGTGCTGAGATCATCTCAGAGCACATGTTTCTGGAAGCTTTCCTGGCTGGGCTGCACAGGCTTTGAAATAAGCTTCCTGTTTTAGCTAATTCTGATTTAGCTGCAGTCGTGTGCGCGCCATGTGAGCGAACAGACTCAGGCACCAAATGGGTTTGTTTTTTTCCAGACTGAAGGTGGAAATGGGAAGAGCACGGGCTGGGGATGGATGTTGTTTCAGACATCTTGCACAGTAGTGAAATTCTCAGAGCTGACTTGGAAGAAATGGCAGAGAAATAAATGGATGTAGCACCAATGGCCTGTCCACTTTATGGGCAGCCAAAGGAAACAGCTCGGGAATGTAAGGGTAGGAATAGGAGCAGCACATCCCCAGTTTGGCCTGCTGGAATTCACTGATGTTTGTTTTAAGAAGATCAGAAGAAGAAAATGTAGAGTGAGAATAATGGAAATAAGGGCAGGCTGAGCTGTGGGATGATTTCAGGGGAAGAGTCCTGTCCCTTGGCTGGTGCTTACACAGATTGGAGCGCTGGAAATGGGTTCCTCCAGTTCTCCTCTGCACTTCACAGCCAGGCACGAAAACTCCAATACCTTTCCCCTAATTTTCCCTAAACACTTAATCCTACTCCACTCTTAACAGCCTTTTCTATTACTTCTGAGACCTGGGAAAATGTAGAAGTCTATTTAAAACACTGGCAGGTTTCCAAGCAGCAGCAGCAGCTGTGCTCAGATCGGCTCTCCCTGATGGAAATTTTCTCTTCTTGTACCCAAACAGCATCACACCACAATCCCATCAATAAATTCCCTTCAAGTGTTCCAGCCAGAAGCAGAAAAGCAGCACTCATGTGAATGGGATAGAAAATGAGATTCTATCATGATTGGAATAAGGATCCATGTGAAATAGGAGTTGTGTCCTGGTACTGCCATGGTTTTCCTTCACACACCTGCAAATATTTTTCCACACCGCAAATGTTTTAACAGTCCTGATGAGTGTTTCTTACAGGGGTTAATAGGAACTGAGGAAGGAGAGGAGGTTTATAAAACTCAGTGAAGTTTTCTGTATTTAACATGCAATAAATAATGATTTTAGACATGGCTTGATTTGATTTAGCATAAAAATAGACATTTTGGTCTTAGTGGCAATTTCTTGAGATTAACATCAGTCACTCTTAGCATCTGATTTCAGTCTTAAAGTCAAAAGTCCTTGACTTTTCTACCCAGATCCACGAACAGTTAAACACCTTTATGAGTTGCCAAATATGTCTGAATTAGTCTGAGTACATTTGCTCTGGAAGGACATTTTGTACCTCTCTAACATGCAGTTACAGATGCAAAGGCTTTGTATAAATAGCACAAGAATAGCTTTGGATACATCATTTTTTCAAGTTCCTCCTCTCCTCAGTTCCCCTGCTTTCTAGCAAATTTCCATGGAAAATGGAAAACTCAGCAGCATTTCTGTTTATTTGAGAAGAAACCATTCACACAACAAAGCTCATTTTGGATCTTTCCCTTCTGGTTTGTCCTTGCAAAGGAGTAACTTGGGGTAGAATTCAGAAAAGCTCTTTGGCCTCCTCAGTCATTGACTGGGATTCTGTCCTCAGCAGCTCATTCTGCAGAGATAATTTTACATTTAATCACTGATGAGGCCCAAAGTTCCCCCTAAACTGATGTGCATGTGAAGGAGCTGAATTAAAACCATTGAATTCAAGGTGCAGCCCAACAAAGAAATTGACTCCAGGAGTGAGGAGGAGGAGCAGGAGAAAGGCACTGCTGCTGCCAGTTTAAGAGTGGAGCCCTTGCCATCCTATAGCCTGCAGGACAGATTAAATCGCAGAGAAATCTTCCCAGAAAATTAACAAAATCATTTTTTGTAAACACGTTGGACTGATGATTTCTTTGAACAGAAACCAAAACTTCCTCAGATAATTGAATGCTGTGTCCAAATATTCTTCTGATACAACACAGGCAGAGTTTTTCTGTGCCAAGAGAAAATCACATTTCATAGTAAGGGTAGAGCAGGCAGCATGGAGGTGCCCCAGATATAACAATAACCAAATGTTAATAATGATGAAGCTTTTAGACTCCACAGTGTTATTTGTCTGTTTGTTTTAAAAACTGCCTTTCTTGATGGAAAGCCATCAATATTTAGAGAAAAAGGAAAATAAATGGGCTTTCTAGGCTTCTTCATTTTCCTTGTTGTCTTCTGTTTAACCAACAAACAAATTTACCTCCTTAAAGGCCATAAACGTGTTCCGATTTCCCTTTGCCTTGGGTTCCAGGGAGTGAAACCGAGCACCTGCTACAGCTCATCCATCATCTGCTGTCCTTACACTGAAACTTGACAAAACGCCTGAACCTCCATCAATTCCCAGCTCGAAGCAGTTTTGTGGAAGCAGACACACTTCTCCTTAAGGATCGCTGCTGTCTGCTGGGTACCACCACAAGGAGATGCAAACCCTGCAAGTGCCACTCAGCCCCTGCTGTCTGTGAAATGTTCATCTCCTGCCAGCTGGAGGCAGCTCTGAAGTGCAGCCGGGCTCTGCTGGAGGGAGCACACCCAGCAATGCCTCCTTCCCTCCCTCCCTGCCCGGAGCTGCCCCGGCTCCCTGGTGGAACTGGTGGAACTGGTGTTGCTCACGGTGCTGCGAATCGGGCCAGTCCCCGGTGGCAGTGAAAGCAGAGAGGACGTGGCACGTTTCACCACTCACTTCTCTGATTTCACATTCCAGCCGCGATGCATTTTTGAAGTACCACAGAAATGTGCAGTTTAAAACCTGTCTAGTAAACTTCCTTGATCCTGAGGCATAAGCTTTGAATTTGAGCAACTTTCTTTTTTTCCATTGCCCTTTGGAGCAGTTTCCTTTTCCTACTTGGCTCAAGCAATTTTCAAGTCAAGACAGCAGCCACAGCTTGTTCCCTCCTGTGATGCAGATTGTGAGTCAGGGCCTTTGGGACCTCCTGCTGACTGCATGAAATTCCACGTGCCCCCAGGGGATTGCCCCAGGGGTATTCCTGGAATGGCTGGCAGTGTTTGGAGCTCTGTGCAGCACCCTGGGTTTCTGCTGTTGCCGCTTTCCAGGCTAAGGGCAGAGCTGCACGCCCTCCTCCAGCTCCTGGGATCGTTAAGGTTGGAAAAGATGATGGAATACAGCTCAGAGATTAGCAGAGCTTTTTAATAGGCTTTCTGTAATAAACAGACCCAGAGCTCTGTGAAATAAGTCACTCTTAGACCCTTTTATATGTATTAGATTTTAATTCCCTGAAGAGAAGAACAGATTATATGGGAGTAAACCACAGGGCTGAGCTAGGACCAGACTCAAGAACTCACAGTCTGGGATCACTGCAGTGGGCCAATTTCTGCAGAAATTCTCCACTCCACACTGGTTGTGTTACACGTCCCCTGGACCCGTGGAAACCTCCTGGGTCCAGAGGCAGTGAACACACAAAAGTTGTGGAAAAACAGCCTTTTCTCTGTCACTGGGCACTGAGAGCAGGCAGTGTCTCAGGTATTTGGTCTGTAAGAATGAGGACAAAAGTGTCAGTCGTTCTCCCTGGGAAGGCTGTAAATACAGGAGAAATATCCACGTGCAAGCAAGGACCTCCTTCTCCTGGGAACTGCTCCCACTGTAATCCACAGCAGAGACTCTTTGGCCTCAACAAAATGAAATAATCCCTGTCCAGCTGTCCCAGACCCCCTGTGACTCACCATGGAATCAGTTCCATACCTCATTTTCCATGCTGACCCAAACAGCCAGATTAACTCAAAAAAACCTCAGCCATCACACGTAACAGAATTCCTTCTAATTAAACTTGAGCAACACTCCTGATAACCTGTTTTTCCTTAGTGTTTTTCACAGTTTGACAGACCATGTTGTTATCTTCCAGGCCAGGTTTCCTGGGAAACAAAGCATCTTCTTACTTTTCTAATCATTCCAAGGAATGATGCCAAATTAAAACATTTCATGAGCGTTCATTACATTTTGTCAGAGATGGTTCATGGATAAATCAACGTCAACTGCCCAGAATGTGCTACTGATTAATGGGGAGCAGAAACAACCAAGCTTGCTTTTTCAAAGTCTACTTCATGTCCAGAAGCAACATTAACCAGGGACAAAAGCTCCTCTCTGGCAGTTCTGTGTTTTGGTCAAGGAAATGCTGAGAATGGGATATTGCTATGGCAAAATGTGTGAAAGGGCTCTCCCCATGCACACCAACTCCTGCTCTTGCCACGTGAGAGAATCCCAGAATGGTTTGGGCAGGACAGGACCTTAATGCCCCCCTTGTTCAATCCTGTGCCATAGGCAGGGACACCTTCCACTGTCCCAGGTGCTCCAAGCCCTGTCCAACCTGGCCTTGGGCACTCCCAGGGATGGAGCAGCCACAGATTCTCTGGGTACTCTGTGCCAGGGCCTCAGCACCCTCACAGGGAACAATTCCTTCCCAATATCTCATCCATCCCTGCCCTCTGGCAGTGGGAATCCATTCCCCTTGTCATGTCCCTCCATCTTTCTTGTCTCTCTCCATCTTCTTGTCCAGCCCTTCAGCTCCTGGAAGGCCACAAAATGGTCACCCCAAAGCTTCTCTTCCCCAGGCTGGACAATCCCAAATCTCAGCCTTTCCTCCCAGCAGAGCTGCTCCAGCCCTCTGATCATCCTGGAGCCTCCTCTGGACTGGCTCCAGCAGCTTCAGGCTCCTCCTGTGCTGGCCCCAGGGCTGGGGCAGCTCTGCAGGTGGGGTCTCACCTGAGCAGGGCAGAGATGCTGAACTGTGATGTGGGAGCTCCTTTCCCTTGGCAAGGGAAGATTTAGGGGGAATGTTTTTTTTGGAACAGCCACACCTAGAGGCTGTGCAGGCTGAATCTGTTGCAAGAGCCTGCAAACCAGGTCAGCCTGTGTTCCTGCCCACCAGAATCACACACAGTGATCACCTGGGTAAGTGTCAGGCACCTCTGCACCTTGCAGAGGGACTCAGCAGCAAGAGTTGCTGAATCCAAGTGGGATTGTGCAGCTCACATGTGCCTGAGTAGAGAGAAACCAGGCCCAAGAGCAGCAGGAATCTACAGAGAGAGAATATAACTGGTGATTGGATGATCCCCTCTCATTTGTTTAGTGGAGAGCTGGGAGGGGATTCAAAACGCCAAGCTGGGACTGGGAAAGGCTTGTTGGAATATAACAGAAAAGAAAACTTTGTGTTCGATCTTCCTTCCCACTTTGGCCTTTAAGGGGTGATGCTAGAAATAATCTCCAGATCATGCTTGCTGTAGAAATGACAGGATTCTGGGATTTTACACCTTTGCAATGCATTTTCTGAGAAGCAGCTTTCAGAGACAGGCCGGGGTTTGAAGCACAGCATATTCTGAACGCTCCTGAAAAAAGAAAACAAGGCCAGTGCATTTGCCAGGGCATCCAAGCAGTTCCCAGCAGCCCCTTGTGAGCTTTGCAGACTGACCCAGCATGCAAGTTCTCGATGCAAAGCAAGTAAATATATTAAAAAAAAAAATTTAAAAGCATGGAAGGAAACAAAGGAGCAGACGATTTGCCCAGACACTTGGAGAAATACTCTCGCTTCTGACCTCCTTTGTATTCCAGGGAGCAATTCCTGAGCTGCATTCAGAGACAGAGACAGAGTTGCCAGGCCCAGAATTCCGGCAATTACTCAGTGGAAATGGAAAGAGCACCACGGATGCCAAAGGTGTGATGCAAGTTTCATTGTCCCTGGAAGAATGGGAGTCCTGTATGGGTTTGGGGCTGCTTGCTTGGAATTTAAAATCAGTTGTAGCTCCACGTAAGTGAAATATTTAAGTCAGGGAATAAGATTATTTTTATTAAGGAAGCTCCTCTCACTCCCTGGCTGATGTTGCTCTGAAGGGCTATTTTGGACCCTGAAAAAGGAATTTGAGTTTATCATGCACAGAGCTGAGAAACACGAAGCACATAGGACAAGGAGGAATGGCTTCCCACTGCCAAAGGGCAGGGTTAGATGGGATATTTGGAATAAATCCTTCCCAGTGAGGGTGGTGGGGCTGTGGCACAGGTGCCCAGAGAAGCTGTGGCTGTGCCTGCACCCCTGGAAGTGTCCAAGGCCAGGCTCGATGGAGCTTGGAGCAACCTGGGATAGTGGAAGGTGTCTCTGCCCATGGCAGAGAGTGACACTTAATGAGCTTTCAGGTCTTTCCAACCCAAACCGTTCTGTAATTTTATTCTTTAATTCTATGAAATCTGAACAATCCTCTGCAGAGCTAAGAAACACTCACGGGAGTTTTGCTGTTCATAAAGCATAAAACAGGAATTGTAAACCACTTAGGAAACAGTCAAACACTGGAAAGGAAAAAGAATATTGTGCTCTCCTGATATCTGAAAGGTTAATCGTTACCAGAGAACCATTTGGAAGACTGGAAAACAGAGGAAGGGTAGGGCAGATCTGGAAGGGAAATGGTAACATTCACCCCCTCCCTTTACACAAATACATTTTTAAATATTTTAATTCTCAAGTCAGGATGATATTTATGGGAATAATAACTCAAGTTTTCTTTTAGTAATTGAAATTAAACAGCACTTGCTCTAGCAAGAACAGTTTCTTATCCATCTGTCACTACAAGTACAAGTAATTCCATGTGTTCAGCAGTATCTGAACACCTAGTGCTACAGTTGGATAACACTTGGCTGAAAAGTTTCCTAGCATGGTCTGCAATCAGAAAATAACCAAAACCAAATAGTCTTTGCCTCAGGATCTGCATGATTTAAATCTAACTGCAAAGAAATTGCCAGACTTGAGGCCTGTTACAAATATCCACATGCTTGTTTTATCTGAGAACCTCAGGGGGAAAGGGCACTTTGATAACAGAAGGGTCTTTAATATAAAAAGCAATAAAATCCATGGATTTTGAAGCTGGACATGTTCCAGATGGAAATGTTAGTCCTGTCCAGGAAACAGGACTAACTACAGCAGCTGACAGAATAACTTTGTGAATTGTCTAACGAGCAAATGCCTCCTTCGCAATCTGTTGATCCTACTGACAAAAATTCAAAAACTGAATTTTTCTCTTACGGTATTGATTTGTTCCAAATAGGCTGCGAAATGAGACCTCTGACCGCCTTGGTGCTTCCCCGCAGAGATGCCCTGGTGAGGGAGCCCCGCAATTAGCGCCGCTGCTCTAATGAGCGCTGAGCGCGGCCGTGAGGGACGCGCCGGGCCCGGCCGAACCGCCAGGGGGCGCTGCCGCCCGCGGCACGGCCCGGCCGTGAGGGCCCGAGCGGGACCCGCGGAACCGGCACGGAGCTGAGGAACGGCCTGGGATCATCACCCCCTGCCCGGCACGGACAGCCCCAAATCCCACTCTGGGCATGCCTGGGAGCGTTGTCCGAACGCTTCTGGAGCTCTGGCAGCCTCGGGGCCGTGCCCATTCCCTGGGGAGCCTGGGCAGTGCCCGGCATCTTCCGGGGAAGAACCTTGCCCTGATGTCCAGCCTGACCCTGCCCTGGCACAGCCACAGCCCTTCCTTGGGTCCTGTCCCTGTCACAGAGGTCGGAGCTGTCCTTCGGGAGGAGCTGCAGCCCCCAAATGAGCTCTGACCTCAGGCTCGTTCATGCTGAATAAACCAATTGCCCTCAGCCGCTCCTTGTGCGGCCCCTCAAGACCCTTCACCACGCTCATGTCCCTCCTTTGGACAGCTCCAACAACTTTACATCCTTCTCATGTTGTGACACCCAAAACTGACCCCAGCACTGGAGACAAGGCTGCCTCATTCCAGAGCAGAGCGGGGCAATCCTTCCCTCAGCCAGCCTGGATGCTGTGCCTGGTGCCCCCAAGACAGGGATGTCCCTCCTGGCTCGGGGCACACTGACTCAGATCCAGCCTGCCATTGCCAGGAGCCCAGGTGCCCCCAGGACAGGGTGCCCCATCCCAGAGCAGAGCGGGGCAATCCTTCCCTCACCTGGCCTGGATGCTGTGCCTGGTGCCCCCAGGACAAGGATGTCCCTCCTTGGGCACACTCACTCAGATCCAACTGGCCATCACCAAAACCCCTGGTGCCCCCAGGACAAGGATGTGCCTCCTGGTCAGGGCACACTGACTCAGATCCAGCTTGCTGTGGGATCTCAGCACCTCAGGACTGATGTGCAGAGTGGCCGAGATCACCCTTGGGGGGCTCGGGAGTCCTGGAACGTTGCCAGAAGTGTCTGGTGGCTGGACTTTGATCCTGCACGGGAAACGACACCTGTATGAGGATGGGAGGATCTCACTGGGTGAATGGTGAAGGGAAAAGTTAATTAGAGTGTAAGACACAGGGTTTAGGATTTCTGTCAGGGGGGTCTAAAGAAGTAAGATGGAGGAATTGGGGCGTGTCCTGTTCTTCTTCTTCTTCTTCTTGGCCTCCATCTTCTGTGGTGATGTTGGCACTTTGGGATTGGTTATTACTAGAAGTGCACCGGTTAATAAGGGTAAAAGGTATTGGGGAAAAATTATAAATATTGTATACGTAACTTCGAGTATAAAGATAAGTGACCACCCCGGGGACTCTCAGTGTGCTCATGGCTGACATGCTGTGCAGACCTCTGTCGGGCTGAGAGAAAATCTTTTATATAAACAATTAATAAACACTGGAGACCGAGAAAAGATCTGAAGTCTCTTCTCGTCCTTTGGAGCGCCGGACTGTCCAAGGCCACCCTGGGCCTTTCCAGGCCACCTAAACAGCCGAGAAACCGACAGCTTGCCACCACAACAACCCCCAGGTGCCTTTCCATGGCACTGCTTTCCACAGCCTCACTCCCCACTCTGCCCGTACATCCAGGGTTACCCAATCCTGCAACTCTTCAGGTGCAGAATTCAGCACTTGCCCTTGTTAAACTGCACATGGTTGGTGACTGCCCAGCCCTCACGTTTATCAAGCTCTCTCTGCCTCTGAGGGAGTCAACAGCTCTTCTCAATAACAGTTTTGTGTTGTCAGCAGAATTTCTCAGTATGCCTTTGAGTCCTAATCTGAGTCATTTATGAAGACACTGGCCCTAAAACAGAGCCCAGCAGAGCCCCATCAGTGACTTTTTGCCAACCCTGTGCCCCTGGGCACCTAAACCTGCCTGAACGTCCCCGGGCACCTAAACTGTGTGACCCCCGGGCACCCAAACCTGTGTGACCCCTGGGCAGTGCCAGAGGAAGCTGCGAGCTGCCTCCGGGAGATGCCAAAAACCACGTGCTGAAAAGCAGCACCCTGGGATTAATTCATTGCAAGAATTATGTGGGAAGGAGACCTACTACTTGTGAAGGCCGAATGCTTCATTCCTACACTTTTAGAGAAAATCAGCATTAAAATTACTAGAGAAATAGAGAAGCCTAATAAAAGACTTCTAAAATAACTATTTATTTTTGTTGCCATCATGATCCAAGGCAAAACCACTCTCTTGTTTTTCCTCTGGTTCAAATGTATCAGAGGATAATGAAGACTTCTGCTACTGTTTGATGCATCTCATTGTCTTGAAGTTATTTTGATTATTCAAATGCATTCATGTTTTTGTAATTTTAGAAGGAATGCATTGGACCTGATAGGTCAACGCCATCCAGCAGAGCATCACGGAAGCAAAAAAAAGGGAAATTGTGGGGTTTTACTCTGAGTTATAAGGTAGATTCAATGTTTGTTTAAAAAAACCAAACAACTAAACTAATAAACAGTATTGCATTGTAATTCATTGCAAATGGAATAAGATATTCTTAATTAAACTCTGTCATTGCAATTCAAATAAACTGTTTGGAATTATTTTTCCAAAATATGGCCAGGCTTAACTGCAACTGAAAACGAAGAGGAAAATGAGTGAAAAAGGAAACCGCCTCCAACGTCCTTTGGTATTATTGTGTAATTAGAGGAGTGTAATTTGAAATAACAACACCAAACATCTTTTCCCACACATTTTTGCACAGTTTCCATACACACCTCAGGGGAAATGTATTCAAAACCTGAAAATATTTGAATAGGTAGAAGTCTACAGTTATGACTAGAGCACAAACTAAAAAAAAAAAAAAAAAAAAAAGGAAAAAAAAAGAAAAAAAAAGAAAAAAAAAAAAAGGAAATAAGTGTTTTATTTGTTAAATAAGGAGAGGAAATGCTTAACGTAGAAACCCCTTTTCCAGAGACACAACCTTACCTCCTGCTCCCCTGTCTCAAAGCCCCACAGGCAACTTTGGACTCAGAGTTCCTGGAGACCTCAAAGGAGCAGCTGGAAAAAAATAAGATGAGAAAGCTTTAAGATTTTGACAGCAGAGCCAGCATTTTGGGGTCAAATTAGAGAACAAATAAATGATTGGAAAATGAACTCGAGGGGCTCTTCGCTACGGCCATGAACCAAGGCAAGTTTAACCACATCACGTTCTTGCTCCTGCCTGTAATTTTGCGGGCAGCATCTGCAGGATCCGAGCGCCTTCGGGAGACACACACGGAGGGATTGCACCGAGCGCGGGGGCCAGGGGTGCCCGGCCCCGCCTGTGCCCCGCCCGGGCAGCCGCGGCCGCGGGAAGCGCCGGGCACGGCGCCGGGCACAAAGTCCGCCCCGGGGCGGGCCCAGGTCGGCGGATCCGCCCGGCCCCGCACCTGCCCCCGGGGCCGCCCCGCCGGAGTCGGGCCGAGCCGCGGCTGAGCTGCTGCCGGAGCGCCCGCCATGGGCGTGGGCTATGGAGGGATGCGCTGCGTCAAGATCCTGCTCTTCATCTTCAACCTGACCTTCTGGGTGAGCGCGGGGCGGAACGGGGCCGGGCACCTGCTGCAGGTGCCGGGGGTGCCGGGGGTGGAACGGGCGCGGCTCCCTCCGGGCAGCCCTGCGGGAGCGGCTGCCCGAGATGAGGCTGCGCTCCCGGCTGCTGCTCTTTCCCAGGGAGATGCGGCTCTGCCGGGGAAATGAAGCGCCGGCTCGGGGTGAGATGGCATTGCTGAGCGGAGACAGCATCTGTCTGAACTGATCGTTTAAAGCAGCGATCATTGCCCCGGCAACCACGCGGCTGCAGGAGGAGGCTGGGAGAGGTTCCCCCAGCACAGTGCGGCGAGCAGAACATTTTACACCATCACGGTGCTTTTTACTAATACCATTTTAATAAGGGAGAAAACAGCTGCTACAAGATCATCCTAAAACAGAGTCCTCGCATCGCCCCAAGAGGTTTAGGGAATGCTGTGTCCATTCTCTCCTCACTGCACCTTTTCAATAGTCTCACAGTTCCACCAGCTGAATTCACGCTTTCTCTTCTCTCACTTTCCCTCGTGCACTGTTCTCCCTTCAGCTTTCCAGAAAACAATCAGCAATGTTATCTTCTTAAATGTCTTTTTCTTTCCTTCTGATTCACTGGGGTCTTTTTAAAAGAAGCCACAAAGTCATCCTGTTCAGCCTCTCTGGACCAAGCAGTTTTGGGCTTTTGTCTCCTTTATGCTTGAAGCACAGTTAAACCAAAGGCTGTTCCCTCGTGGTGACAGCGCTGCATGCTCCGGGGACACAGTGCTGCTGTGCTCGAGCTGGAGGGGCAGTGTGATTGCTGCCCAGCTGCAGCTGCAGGGCAGCAGAAGGACAAAGCTTTGTGTTATTTGTTTCTCAAAAGTGACAAGTACTGTGTTTTGTTATCTGCCGTTTCGCTGAGATGGAAGGAACCATCTCAGCTGGCTGGGACATTCACCCCGAAGTGCCAGGGGCACTCTACAGCCTGGAGAGGCCCTGGCAGGCCAAGGCTGGCAGCAGGGAGGTCCCCATGCTGTGACAGGGTGGCAGGGGACCCTCACCCTCTGCTAGGACACATCTGTGAGGAAAGCTGTGATCCTGAGCTCTGCAGCTGTACAACTGCCTGCTCTCTTGGCTTGTGGAGCTGTGCCAATGGATCGAGTGCCAGGGAATGCAGGACAGGTCAGGGGAGCACTGTGCCAGGCTGGCACCCACATGGGAAGCAGCAGGTGCTTGTGAGCCTTGTCCAGGATGTGCAGGTGCCACAGGCTGAGAATCTGGGCCTGGACAGCAGCAGGACACTGTGCCTGGTCCTGGGGGTGCTGGAGGTTCCTGCAGGACACACAGCTCTGCTCCTCAGGACACACAGCTCTGCTCCTGAGGGATGTTAGAGCTGCCTGCAGGACCCACAGCTCTGCTCCTGAGGGTGCTGGAGGTGCCTGCAGGACACACAGCTCTGCTCCTGAGGGATGCTGGAATTGTCTGCCAGGACACACAGCTCTGCTCCTGAGGGTGCTGGAGCTCCTGTAGGACACACAGCTCTGCTCCTGAGGGATGCTGGAGCTCCTGTAGGACACACAGCTCTGCTCCTGAGGGTGCTGGAGCTCCTGCAGGACACACAGCTCTGCTCCTGAGGGGTGCTGGAGTTCTCTGCCAGGACACACAGCACTGCCTGGCAGGCTGATGATCTGTCTGGCACGTGGTGGGGCTGAAACCTCTGACTGTAGATCTTTTCCCTCAAACAACACGCTGTGACACTCCTTTGTGACCTGGTCTTGTTCACATTAAAGGGAATTTTTCCTTGCATTTGACAGCATCTGTCACTGGTTTGTAATTTCTGTGATCCAAGATATCTACCCAGTAACAATCCTTGTACCTCCTAGTTTTGGTGGGGGTCCCCTGCCCCACTCCATTCCTCATGACAATTCAGGCCCAGTTTTGATAATTAAATGACTGACAAGGTTTGGGAGTCTCTAGTAAGTTCAGAAGCACCACTGCACTGAGGAGCTGAAAGAAAGAACTACATTGCACTGTAATAGTAATTTGTTGTTTCAGACCCTGGCAAGTGCTGCATGAATTTTCTGACAGTGCAGTTCTGAGCTGTGGGATTCCAAGAAAGCACAAGGTGCCAGGACACTGCTGTGATGCTCTGCAGCCTTTGTCACTGCAGCCCTGACTGCTGTGTTTGTGTTGCAGCTGGCAGGACTGGCTGTCATTGCCTTCGGGCTGTGGCTGCGCTTTGGTGGGCCCATGGCTGAGTTTGCTACAGACAAGAAGTCCCCAGAACTTTTCTTCATGGGTAAGTGACAGTGCTGGGAGGGCAGCAGCCTCCAGGGTTGGTTGCGTGCTGGGGCAGGTGACACACCTTGGTCAGTAATTTCTGGGCTGACCTACACAAAAGTGGATGTTCTGGTGCTGTGTGCCATGTGTGTGATGGCTTCTGACCTTTCTCTGCTTGACAGCCACTTCCTTAGCCCTAACTAATCTCCTCTCCTGGATTTGATCCAGTCCCCTCATACCCTAAGTGAATTGTGCTAATACTCTCAGAATAGAAGGCGAGACAGGTCAGACACTTGTGGGGCTCACCAATATATCCCTCCAGAGTTTTGTGTGCAGCTGCCAGCCAACAAAACAAGTGTCCTTTCAGAAGGTTCCCAGAACCAGGACAGCAGCAAAATTCTGCTCAGCAATTCTCCATGTGGAGGCCTCAGTGGGACCAAAGTGCCAAAGCAAATCCTTCCCCAGCTGAACAGTGATATTACCTGGTGTTCAGTCATCTCAGGAGCTGTTTGTCCAACCTGGGCAGGCATCAGCTAGTTCCTGTGCCCACAGAACTGGGATTAGTCACATCTGTTTTTAGCATTTAAGATAACTTTTTCTCCCTGGGATCTCCAGGTGGGTTTTTGGGACCTGTGCTTCATATTTATAGATACCCTTAAATAGCAGCTGTCTGGGACTGCCAGCAACTGCAGCTCTCTGTCATTGGTAACTGTCACATATTTTTATACCAGAAAAATTGGATTTTTTCTGTTTAATACATCACCCCTAGAGATGGACCCAATAAAATCCCATTGGTGCAAACATTTTTGCCATCTACAAATGCCAAGTGTGAGTGAATACCCAGTCCTGCCCTGGCCATCAAGCCACTGTGGCAGGGTGGAGGCTCTGGGAGGTGACAGAGGTGTCCTCCAGCAGTTACCTGTCACTCCAGGATTGTGCAGTTGCCTTAAATACCCCAATGCTCTCAGTGGAGGCTGACTCAGACCCACCACAGCCCCAGGCCCAGGTTTCTTTAACATCTGCAGCCAGGCCAGAGGCACAGAACTGCAGCCATGGGAATGAATGGGGAGAATGTGATGTTCAGCAGTGTTTCCCTGGGATTTTGTGAGGCTGAATAAAACCATTCAGATGAAAACATTGTTTGGGACCTGAGGGTTACTGTAAAACACGCTGCAGCACCTCCACTGACACAGAGAGCCAGGAAGTTATGATTTGCTTTTTCTCTTACATCTGAGCTGCTATGACAGCAGCACATTAGATCACCAACTTCATTTCCAGCTCCACTTTATACCTGCTGAATTCCCTGTGCTTCCCTCCCTGATCCACTTATGTTTGTCCCAGGAGAGCAAACAAGACAAAAGGATGTTCTGGCCTTCAAAATCACGTGCTGCTGGAAGGCAGAAATTGCTACATCCTGTACTGTGAATAAGCACCAAAACTCCAGTACGGCCTGGAACACACAGTGTAAACAAGATATTTTTTGTTGCATGTGTATTGAAATCTCCAAAAGATGTAGTCTGCTTCTGCCCTGAATAGAAATTACAAAAGTTGTTCAAAGTTGTTAATTTTGGGAAGTCCTGAGGAATGTTCTTGTAAAAGTTTCATCAGACACCATGACATTCAGCTTTTGGGCTGCCACACGTATTTATAGAGCTGCCTGTTGAAATGTGTAACTGTGAGAGGAAGTGCTGAGGAACAGGGCACAGAGATTTCAGAATTCTTTCAAACTTACACTTTGGACTAAATTCTCAAGTGAAGTTTTGCCCTTTTCTGTAACAGGCACTGAACAGAGCATTCCTATGAAAGAAAACCAAAGAGTTTTCTGCTGTCTCCTTCCCTCCTTACAAACCCTGCTAAATGCTGTGACCCCTGAGCATCTGATGGCTGTGCTGGGGCTGTCAACACTCTGGGGCCAGGGCCATGGTGAAAGAACAGGGAAAAGTTCAGTTTCAGTGGGTTTGCAGCAGACAAAGCTGCATTTGAAGGTCATGCTGAAGAGCTTTCCCTCTCGAGGAGATTTCAGCTCGGAGTCCCCCCTGGCAGTTGTGTATCGGGCCTTTCTCAGAGTGTCTGGGACTGTTGTTTATTTGGCTCTGTGTGTTTGCTCTCTAACATGCTTCCTGGGTGGCAGCCAGGGCTTTGCATAGGAATTCTTAATATGGAACACTGTGCAGCACACCAGGAGCAGCTGCCCTGAGGGCTGAAAGAGCAAGCAGATCAGCAGTATGACTTAAAATATCAGCATATAGCTATACATCCAAAAAGAATTTCTTTATCTCAGTTCCACTGATGGCATTTGTGGCTCCTTGTGATAACCCAAGGCCCTGGGATCACATCAACTTTGTGCCAGCGCTTGGAACAACAGTGCAGGTGCATTGAAACACTCCACAATCACCATCTTCTGAAAAACAGTTCATTTTCTTTCTTCTAAAGGGCAGCACATTCTGCTCTTTCTGTACCTGGACTGAGCTGCCAGCCGACTCTAACCAGCTTCTCTCTTCTCCTTCCTTGTGATTGTTTTTTTCCTGGATCTGAAATGTTGGGTTAGTGTAAAATAATTGATAATTCTATCCTTGCATTTTCCATTAGGCCAGAGTGAGTCTCCTTAAATAGCCCTGTTCTTTACCAGCAGCCCAGCTGTCTTTTCTGCCCCTGGAATAGTTCAGGCCATGACTTGGCAACCAGGCCTGTTCATCTTTTCCAGCCACTGAGATGTTTTTGTTGGTTGGAGAACAGCTTACAGGCAGCAGTGCTGTGGGCAAGCACATATGTGTTCCTAGCTTTCTGTTGCTTGTGGTTTTGTGTTTGGGGATCCATATTCCCCACTGCAGTTTGCAGTGAAAAACCTACAACAGAAAAGGTTGGAATTGGAGCACTTTGACCCACACAGCCTCCAACCATTTTACCAGACACATCTTACACCTGGAGGCTCCTAAAATTGGGCATCCTCTCCCTGCAGTTCCCAGTTCCCTCTACAATGGGATACATTTTTATGTTACTCCATCTCACAGTGCAGTTTTTGTGCCTCTGCTTCAAGTGATGAAGCAAAACTGTGGCTTCCCTGTTCAACTGCAGTTCAGCTCTGGTAGAGTTCACAGATCCCTCTCTTGAGAAAGAAAAAAAATGAAAAAGAAAGGATAATTTCATCAAAGGACAATAGCTGGCAGATACCTTTTTATCTGAGTTGTCTGTGGCACTGCACAGATCAAATGGAGAAAAGATCTGTGGAATTTCGGGAATTCCCTCAGATTGCTCATCCTTATGGAGACTCCTGTACCAAGACTGGGAAATTTTTTACTGGGCAGGAAGGTCTGCAAGAGTCAGAAGGAAGTCAGATGCTTGTGGGAACCCAGGGTGTCAGCATTGCTGTCTCACAATTAATTAATTTCTTGTAGTACTGCTGGTCTTAATTTTAAGAAAAACTGAAGCACAGTAGTACAGACCAAGTGCTGCTGAGTGCAAGTAGAGTGCTTGTAAAGCAAAAATTGACATGGGGACTTTTTAAGGACCAGTTTCAGTTCTTCCATCTCTGCTTTTCGTGGACAAAGGGCAACCAGCAGGACAAACTCTGTATTCCTCAGAAATGAAGTGCAGAGGGTCCCATCCCTGCCAGCACCAATAAAAGTGAAGTGTGTGTACTCAACAAACCCCCTCAGGAATGGTAACAAAACCTGATGAATGCAAACACATCAGTCTGGGTGGCTCTTTCTCAGCCCTGAAATGTTGCTCCTCCTGCACAGCCAGAGCTCACAACCCTCCTATGCTCTGTTCTGTTCTCTTTGTTTCAGTCTCATGATCCAATCTGTGGTCCAGGCATCCATCAGGGCCAAAACAGCTGTGGACAAAAGTTTTAGGGTGATAGTGGCTTTTCCTTGGGGTGAGAGCAGGAGTGATGCTGCTGGCTTTGAAAGGTACGTGGATGGAGCGTGCCTTAGGGTATGAAGTCATGTCTGGAGCTGAAGGATATTAGGAGCTTTTCTCCATAGCAGTGGATGCCCATACAAACAGGAGCTGGCTGGAGTTCCATCCATGTGGACTGCAGTTCTCTGCTCCTGTGCCTCACTTTGTTCAAGTTCTATTCATGTATTTTGGAGTCAAGCACTATACCCTTAGTCAACAGGATTTTCTCTGCTAAATCCAGCACCTCTCAAACTCTACCAGCCTTTAAAATGAGAGCTGTTGGCAAAGCAGGCCCTGTGAAGAGATGTGCAGCCACAAGAAGAGCATTAAATGATCCTGCCATCATGTATTGGAGAGGCTTTTAGTCTGTACTTAAGACTTCAGCAATGAAATTGTCTTTCTTCCTATCATCTGTGTGCAGCTTTCTTTTTTCTGTTGCTCAGGAAGAGTGGCTTAAAGAGAAAAGGCTGATAGTGGCCCTGAGTGGAAAACGGAAGCTGCTCACTGGAAATTCACTTTAAAAACATGACACCACCACTACCACCCCCTGAGAAAACCTTACTAAAAATGAAAGTTGTTCCAAGGTCTTTGGTCTCTGTTGTGGATTACAAAACCTTGCAGCAGTTCCTAAGAGTTAGCATTTCTCCTGACAGAATAAAGGCAAGAATAAAGGCAATTCTCACCAAACAAGCTAATTTAGCCTAATGTGACAATGCGTCCGTCTGCCTCAGGGTGATTGCTGCATATTTGCAAGATGCTGAGGTTCAGGAGGCTTTTTTTTTTTTTAATCACTTAAGCATGATAATGCACTTTATGCTTTTTGCCCATTAAATTGTCCTCCTGGGTGGCTTCTCCCAGCCAGCCCCACCCCAGAGCAGCAGCCAAGGCCGCAGTTACCCCATCTCCTTCTCCTCCCTCGAGGCAGCTGGAAGCCACCGTGGTTGCTGCTCATTGCTGTGACTGCTGAGCCCCTCGGGGAGCTCCAGGCTCCAGGAGTCCCTGTTCTGCCCAGGGTGCCCAGGCCCAGCCCAGAGCTCACCCAGCAGCGCTGGGAGCTCTCTGCAAAGAGCCACCTGCAGGTGACTGGGGACAAACCTGTCACTGGTGCTGTGGGAAGGAAAAGGGCATCAAGGTGCTTCCCATCCCTGCATGCCCCCAGGACGTGGCTGGTTACATTAATGTGTAACCCCAGAGGGTGCCCAGAGCAGCTGGGGCTGCCCCTGCATCCCTGGCAGTGCCCAAGGCCAGGCTGGACAGGGCTGGGAGCAGCCTGGGACAGTGTGAGGTGTCCCATGGCAGGGGGCTTGTAGCCGTGAGATTTTCTGAAAAATCCTTTTCTTAGGATTTTTCCTCCTGAGAAGCTGTGAGGCCTCAGGAACAAAATGTGAACAATGGTTATCTGCTGCTGTGGAATGCAACAGGTGCATCTGGGATTGGTCTCATGTGGCTGTTTTTAATTAATGGCAAATCACAGTCAGCTGGCTCAGACAGAGAGCCCTAGCCACAAACCTTTGTTATCATTCTTTCTTTTTTTATTCTTAGTCAGCCTTCTGATGAAATCCTTTCTTCTATTCTTTTAGTATAGTTTTAATATAACATATATCATAAAATAATAAATCAAGCCTTCTGAAACATGGAGTCAGATCCTCATCTCCTCCCTCATCCTCAGACCCCTGTGAACACGGTCACAGGGGCTGGAACTGCATCATCTTTAGGGACCCTTCCAACCCATACCATTCCATGATTCCTCTCTTTGGAGCAGCACCCCACCCTCCAAGGTTGCTCAGGCTCCTTTTTCACACTGAGTCTCTTTAGGAGAGCTCTACATGCTCTGAAGCAGTTTCTACATAACAAGCAAACCAGTATAACCCATTACAGCTCCTGTAAGGGAAATGTCCTGTGCTGTGTTTCGCTCTGACAGAGCTGTAAATACGTTTGCACTGTCCACTTTGAAGTCATTGAGAGGAAAGCGTTCTGTCTGCTGGAAAAAAAACAAACAAACCAGCAACCAAAAAGCCCTCAGGCTCCTTTATGGGGCTTGTCAGTTCAAAAACATCTTCAGGAAGGTTTGGATTGAGCTGGCTCATGCACACACAGGATTATGGAGTGTCCTAATCTAGAGAGGATTGCAGAGAATCACGAGAGGATTTCAGAATGCCAAATGACTGAGTATTACACAGGCAGAAGAAATACAGTGTCAACAAAGTGATGCAAGTGGTAACAGATAATGTAAGCAGTACAAACACTGACAGACTCTAAATTAGCTACAACCACACAGGAACATGATCTTAGACTCACTATCAGTTGCTCTTGACAACAAAGTGCTTTGCTTACTGCAGCCAAACAGGCAAATAAACGTCAGGACATTTGAAGAAAGGAATCTTAATGTCATTGTGTACATTTGCAGTGCTCTGTGTGGTTCTAGTCAAAAAGGATGAAGTGAAAGTAGAGAAAGTACCAAGACTTTTGGCCATGTGCTTCTGACCACAGTGTGCACTCTGAACAGCTCCCGTGTGAGGAAGTTTTCCCACACTTTTCACATCATTAAATGGTAGAATCCACTGCCTGGGGTCTGTGAAGAGCAGCCAGGGCAGGACAGCTCCAGCTGGCACAGGTGACACCTGAGTTCAGAGGGGTGGGCCCTGACAGAGCCTTTGGGAACAGCTTTGGGAGCAGCTTTGGGAATGCACTGCCCCAGTGAATCTGGTCATAATTATTTAGGGTTCATGTGAACAAGATATGTAACAAGGACTGGTGTTCTGTGGGAAAGAGAAGAACTGAACTGGGATGTTCCATTACAATGAGGCTGCTTTTAAATTGAAATTCAGGATTTGTGCATCAGCAGTAGCCTCCAAACTGGGCTGGTGCCTCTAATGGTTCCAGGAAGATTAACCACAAAATCTCTGCTGAATTCACACCAGACACTTAATCAGATAAATCCATTATGCTCAAATTAAGGGTATGTTCCACTTCTCCAGAAATTCATGCCACTTTAGAGGCCTCAGCAGCTTTTCTCCAGTTCTGTAAATGTATTTTATAAATAAATATACAATGGAAATTTCTCGTAACAATCCTGTTTCAGGAGCTGAGTTTGGTGCCACACATAACCGTCCCTGTCTGGACTTTTTTTTTTCCAACTCCTACGTGTGTTTCTCATATTTTCCAGGACTATGTCTGTGCTTGAGGTTCCTTGGTGCTCTCCTAAGGGCAGGAGAGCCTCAGTCCTTCCTTGGAGGGTTTCATCTGCCTCTGGGGCTGCAAGGAACTCACAACCCCAGGAAAATCCCTCCAAGCCCTCTCTGGGTCCCGGGCTCTGCTGTTGCTGCTGCTGGGTCCCTCACCCCCAGAACAGAGCTGCTTGTTCTCTCTGTGGAGTAGGAACAGTTGGGGGTTTGTTCAGTGTTATTTACTCAGCCCAAAAGAGAGGGGAAAAAAAAAAAAAAAAAAAAAAAAAAGGAGAATTATTTCAAATGGAAAGTGCCCATAGCAGCCAGGTAAACAAGAAACCCATGTGAAATAAAGCCAGACAGAGACAGGGTGTGTTTGTCTGCTCCTGCTCTTTGGCAGGGATTTGTGCCTCAAACCTTCAGTAAGACTTGGGGAAAAACAAACAAACAAACAAAAGTAGCTCTGGGAGTGGGTTCTGTTCCAGAGTCTGAAATTACATCTCTCCCATCCCAGGCTGATCCTTCCCTCACTCTTGATACACATAAAAATATATTGCAGCTATAAAATCCCATCCTTCTCTCCTATCTGGTCTAAAGAGATGGAATTCTGTATCACTGCTAATCACAGAGGGTTTGTACACTCAGAAACAACACCCAGGATCCCTTGATCCTTTTGAAGGTGATTTTTCAGACCTGCAGATCTGTCTCCATGTTCAGCCCAGGAATGGATGTGTCCTTATCTCCAGAGGAGACAGGGAGAGCTGAGTGCCACGAGCACTGAGGCTGATCCAGAGACCTGCTGACTTGTGGATTTGCCATTTTTCACCACAGGATGCTCTGAGACTGCCAGATAACATTTTAATTCCCTTTGTAATTGCAAAGCAGAGTCTGCTAGAAAATGGGAATCCCTCCTGTTGGAATTTTCACAGGGAATACCCCCATCTGACAATTTCCTTTCAGGAAAGAATGATTTTCCCCATGGGATGAATCAAAAAAAATCAAATATACAGAAAAGCTGCTGCTTTGTGGCTTTCCAAATTTGTCTTTGCAAAATAAAACAATGGCAAAAAAAGGGGGTTTCCCTCTTACACTCAGTACATTACAGCCAGAAGGGAAATCAGTTTGTTATCAGGTGTTCTCTCACTTGACTCACTGCTAAAAGGAGAAGTCTTCATTTCTCTTCACATCTATAAAAAAACTGGGGGTGGGGGGGTCAGCACAGCAAAAAAAAAACAAACCACACCCCAAAACCTCAATATTTCCTCATTTTAAAAAAATTAAGAGAATAGGCTGTGTTCAAAAATCCCCAGTCCTGTGACACGTTGTTTTTCATTCTCTGTGGTTATAAAGAAGCCCCTATTTCCTCCAGAACCCCCTCAGTAATCAGTGCCTGTGGCTGCCTAAATCAACCAATTTTCTGTCAGATTGGCACATGGATTTTCATCTTTGGAACGTGCCTCTTCCTCCATTTGCATTCAGGGGCTGACAGCGACCTGTTTGTGGCTCCCAAATGCAGGTGGAGTAAATATTCCAATATTCTGCAATCCCAGATGGCAGAGCTCTGTCTCTGGGGCCAGCTTGGGGCCATTCCTGCTCTCTGCATTCCCTGCTCTCAGTCAGGTGCCAGCCCTCTCTCCTCTCCATGAGCACACACAGACCAAAGAGCAGAATTGCAGGAAATCAACAGAGGCAACAAGAGAAGAGGTGAGAGGAAAGAATTCACAAAGGCCACAAATCTTTGCTTCCTTTCCACCTTGTGCTTTTTTCCTTCTGCTGCACAAAAAGCTGCAGCTGGAGAGTCTCCTCATCATTTTCCACTCACCTAAACAAGCTCTCTGTCCTGACCTGACTCACACACTTCTTTCTGCCATGTTGAGCTTTGCAGTGAATTTTCTGTGTCAGTTTGTAGCTCTCAAACCTGTTCTGTTCTGTGTCTATAAACTGACTTTTATTTGTTTCCCCGCCGTGCTGTAGATGCCAAGCTGGAGGCCATGCCAAGGCTTTGTGTTTTACAATGGAAGTGCTGATGAATAGAAGCTGATTAAGGCTTTCCATCCTGCTTTTTAGGAAGGGATGGGTTTTAGTGGAGCTGAGCTACTTCTGGCTCTGGTTACTATTGCAAGGAAAGGTGTGATATTAACCACCAAAATCTGGATTTGCACTGCTGGCTCTGACAGCTCTCAGTGCTTGGTGGCTTTAGTTAAAGCTGGGATTCCAAGGGCTCTGTGCCAGTCATTGCCACCCTTTGCTTGTTTTTCTCTCTCTGGAGAGTCTCACTTTAAATTTAGGTCTGTTCTTATCAAGAATTTGAGGTGAACATGCCTACATTTCCATTAGGAAAAGGAATACCAGATCCTTCTTACATACTTACACCATCCAGGACACTTCTGCATCTACAGCTTTGATATTGTTACAAACCAGTTTAAACACAAAGAAAATGAAGTCTGTGAACAAAACTGATCGAACCAAGAAATGTTCAAATCTACCCAAAAATATTGTTAAAACCAAATGAGGTTAGATGCTAGTGCCAAGAAATTGATATATTTTATTTAACAGTAAAAGAGGCAAAGAGAAAGAAAAAGAAATAGAAAAAGAAAAGGGGGGAGGCACAGAGGGGTTAAGTGGGGCCTCAGTCAGGATGTGGTCGTCTTCTCTGCAGCTTTTGTAATACAGTTTTGCTACAAGAGGCAAAAGTCCCTTATGAAGATGTTTAAGCCATAAATTATAACATTTCCATCTCTGGCAGACATCCTTCCTGGAAGTCACCTTCCACTGAGCATCCCTGGATGTGGCTGCTGGGAAACCTCTCAGTAACTTGGCCCCTTTAACTTTTTTCAAGCTACTCTTCATGTGTCTCATGGAATATTCAAAATTGGAAGGGATCCAAAAGGATCAACCAAGGCCAAGTCCTGGCCTCAGGACAACCCCAAAATCACAAGTTACATTCCTGTATGAAAGATTACATATGTGTGTATATATAGTAGAAAAGTAAAAATATCATTATTTTTGTGGAAATTTTAAGTGTCAACATTATTTTCCATCTAGAAATAGCTGGGTATCACCAAGTGGCAGTCCCAGGCTGAGAAAGGACAAAGTGGGATGAACTCTCCTGAGCAGAAGATGGAGGAAGGTGGATTTTAACTCCTGGCTGGCTCAGCTTGGGGCTCAGCTTTGTTTAGTGAGTGTTGTGAGTTCTTCCTGTAACACGCCTTAAAAGGGAAGTTCTCGCTGAGGTAGTGGTTTAGCTCTGAGTCATTCGAGTGAAATGCTCAGGCTGTTTCTCTGACAAACGCAAATGCAAATTCCTGAGAGTGGTCTCACCCCTAGACTCACTGAGCTTTGTCTTTCCTAGCTGCAAATAACCAAAAGAAACGGGAAGACTCCTTTCCTGTGTCCTTACTCCAATTTATCTTTGCTAAGTGGCTGATAAGCGCAGGGAGGGAGCAGGGAGGGACACACTGAATACGTGCAGGAAACATCTTTGTAATTACACTGTTTGTTACCACGGAGATCCCAGGAAATGGCAGCGTTGGTGTTTGCCTGGTAAGCACCAGGTTCTGCACCTGAGCGAGGATTTTTTGTCCTTTCCAATTCATCTTCCACCAGGCCTGGCTCACCTTTCTCCCCTGAGCCATAAATATCTTTGTGCTCCAGTAAAAACCAGCGCTGTGCGTGTGTGTGCAAGTACAGCCTGAAGAATGCTCAGTCCCAGGAAGTCACAGGTGGCTGAGCATTAAAAATCCAGAAAACACGGAATAAGAACTGCCAACACAGGCAGCAAGCAGCATCCCCCCAGCACTGTGTACATTACAGTTAGTAGGGCAAAGCCATATTACTTGTTTTATTGCTGTTTATCAGAGTGTCTCTCTCAGCAGGAACTGGGGCGGGAGGAAGGAGGGAGGGGAGGACAAGGATCACATAACTGGGATAGACACAGGGACTGAAGGCTGATGTGGCAGTGAATGGGCAGCAGGCAGGAGTTGGCATTCCCCAAGCAGGCTGCAGTGAGGCAGAGCAGCTGGATGGAAGCTCTGCACTCAGACACTGACTGGTTTTACATTTTCCTAGCAATTGCAAACTGTCATCTGTAGGCTTTTCTAGTCCAGGTCACACAAGGCCTGCTAACAGCAAATGCCAGCAGCTGTGCTCACCCTGGGTTGGATTTTATATTAATGTTTCCACTGGTAACTGAGCAGACTAAAGGCTCTCCGTGGAAGCTCGGGCAGTCCCGGCTGGAGCAAGGCTCACTGTGCCCTCTAGTGCGCTCTGCCTGCAGCTCCCGTCCCTCACCAGAAGGACACGAGGAGGAGGAAGATGAAGCTCTTTCCCCAGCAGTGGCTTGGCACAGCATCCTGCACAGGACAAGGACTAGAATTACACCAACAGTACCAGAGCCAAGGCACAGCCCCGTGGTTGTGGCCTGGTGGGAGCTGAACCCCACAGGAACCCAAGTGTTACCTAAACACAGATCAAAAACTGTACATTCACAAGTGAGGAAAGAAAAACTCTGTACTCTGATTTCCTTTTGTCCTAGATAAAGCCCTTACAAAAAATAAAACCAAAACCAGAACACCTGTTGAATAAGAGTGTCAGCTTTCATTTGGGGTCCTAGATCTGTATGCTGCCATCTCCCATGTTCCTTTCAGTTCCCCCATTTCCAGCCCCAGGTTTCCCAGGAATAAGCCCTCTGGCAAAGCTGGGCTTTTCTGCTTTACATTGTTTATTGCAGAGGTGTAAGGGGTTCTGGATGGTATGGGGTTTGTTCTTCCTGCACTGAGCTGTCCCTGGGACAGCAAACTAGGAAGGTGAAAGTCACAGATTCTTGTCAGAGAATATTCTCAGTTGGAAGGGATGGACCAGCAAGGATGATCAGGTCCAACTCCTAAGTGAATGGCCCATCCAGGAATCAAACCTGCAGAGCTGGTGGTTTTAGCACCATGCTCTAACCAACTGAGCTAATCTCAAATTGTCTTATTTAATTCTCCAAGAATTCTGAAGAAAGTATTGCTCGCCCCCTGTGGCCAGAGAACCTTTTCTGTGCAACCAGTTTTGTGAAAGTCAGAGACTTTGTTATACCTGTAAGTGAGTGGGGCTGATGAAGCAGGTAGCAGACTTTGGGGAGAGAAACTTTCTGAAATTGTTGCTGGCTCTGTTTTCCACAGGACTCTATGTGCTGGTGGGAGCAGGGGCCATCATGGCAGCAGTTGGATTTTTCGGGTGCTGTGGAGCAGCACGGGAGTCCCAGTGCTTGATTGGAACTGTGAGTAAATCTTTCCAGGGCCTGAGCTCTGCAGTGAAACCATCCAAAGCATTAATGGGAAGATCTTTACAGTCCAACACCTGAAAGGTCTTATGTCCTTTTATTGGCTAATCCAGTGTCTCTGGACTCGGCAGCCACCACGCTATGGCAGAGCTGGCATACGTGCAGAGGTGCCCTTCCTTGTCCTTTGTGATGTATTTATTCCCTGGAATTACTGTCTGATTTTCCTGAAGCTCCCTCTGAGCCACATCTTTGCCATTTCCCCTTTGTTTGAATGTGACAAGGAATCTGCCTTGGCAGCCCTGTGCAGAGCCCCCTCAGAGCTCTGGTTCAGGGTGGGCTGTTGGGGCCTGGGGAGGATGAGGGGCTGGCTGGCAGCCCCCATGAACAAGCCACACTCATGTGAGATTCTCTCCTTCCTCTGCAGTTCTTTGCTTGCCTGTTGGTGATATTTGCAGGTGAGGTCACTGCTGGAGTATTTGCCTTCATAGGCAAGAAAGTGGTAAGTAGCAAACAGCCTCTGATGTAATGATGGGGTAGTTATGGATTCCAGTGCCCACTGAGCTGGCTCTTCCATAGGAAAACTTTCCAGACTTTTCCCTGCAAAACTCTCTGACATTCTTATCTGGAACCAATGGCAGCTTGTGTTATCACAAGTTTGGAACAGGATGAAGTTTTTACCTCCTCTGTTCAGGAAAAGGTGGAGGTGTGGTTCAGCCTTGAGGGAACATCAAGGGGAGCTGTATGAAACGAGGGCATTGTCTGGGAGAAGGGCAAACAAATTCAGGCACTGAACTTGCCCAACTCAGAATGTTTAAGCAAAACACAGAGCCTATGAACACTCTGACCCTCTGAATGCCACCAGGCCACAAACCCTCCTGGCTTTTGAGTCACCATACCTGTTTACCAGGCACAGCTTTTTGCCCTGGAGGTTGAGAACACAAGGTGACAGTCTTGGATGGGGGGTGAGACTGATTTGCAACTCACTGAAAGTCTGATTTCTGCAGGCAATACAGGAAGCCCAGAAAATCTATGAAGATGCTTATGAGGACTACATGAAAAACCCAGTGGGGAAGGTCAACAGTACCATCTATCGCTACCACGTGGCTGTGAGTACTCCTCACCCCAACAGCTCCCTCCACTGCTCCACTGCCCCTTTAGAATCCAGAATTCCTCCCTCTGAGGGATGCCAAAATAGAACTGAATGTACTTCAAATCCAGCCAGAGGCTCACAACAGTGAGGGCTCTCTCAGAATTCTGGGTTTTGGATCTGTACATTTGAAAGTGCAGTTAGCCAGGCTTTGAAATTTCTGATGCTTCTGGTCTGTGTGTGCAGAAGAAATGACCCTTGTGGATATTGAAATCCACAGATAAATACTTGCAAATGCAGAGAGAGAAATGTTTGCATCCCTCTGCATCAGTCAGAGAAAATGTGACCTGTGTCCCAGGACCTACAGTGTGGCTGAACCAAGTCAGTGAGAGACCACACATGTGTGACACAGTTCAGGCCACCCAAAAAGTGAATGTCTGAATCAGAGTTACAACCTGTGACTTCTGTAATCCTGTTTGTGTCCATCCTGGATCTACACTGCCTCCCATGGAGAGCAAGCCCAAGCTTTGCTGCTCCTTACAGCAATTCCCACGTTCTTTAGAACAAACATTTCACAACCTCAGACCCTTTTGTCCTTCTCCCATAGCTCTTATTTCTGACCCAAAGAGGAATTCCAAGCATTTTGTGGGAGATAGGCAAACAGGAAAAACAAACCCTCTGAAACTCTGATTTATTACTGTCTCCAAACCCAGCACGATGTTGTGTCAGAAATAAAATTCCAGCATTCTCTGCTGTACTTTTTATGCATTGCCCATAATTCTGTATGTGATATTTGAACTTTCTGCATTCTCCCTTTAACTCCTGTTTTCTTGTAAGCCAGGGATCTGCTTTTCCCAAATCCACTTGTTTGCTTTGTTATGAAATACTGTAATAAAAATCTCTTCTGGTCATTGTTGTTAATACAAATGTGGCTGTTTGCTGTGGCCTCACACAATTGAAACTAATTTTTGAGAATTTTGTCCCACGCAGTTGGAACTCTACCAGAAGCAGCAGTTTAAATATAGAGAATAAGGTTATTATTTTATCTGTACAGATTCTTTTTTTTTAGTTATTTATTGTCTCACTTTCAGTATGAAAATATGTCCCTAAACCAGGACAAAATAACAACTGATTTTCATTATGTGGTCTGTGGTTTTCCCTCTTTGATCCTCCATCTCTGTTTCATGCAGCTCCAGTGCTGTGGTAAAGGTAATGTGGAACAACAAACAGGATTGCCCTGTCCAGAGAACATCCAGCTGCCAAAGGCAAGTGTCCTCTGTCCTGCTTGTTCTAATCACTTCTTCATGTCAGTTCTTTACCAAAATTGGAGGCATTCTGTAAGTAAAAGAAAGGAAGAAGTTCCTTTTACCTTGCAAATTCCAGCATGAAATTCCTTATGAAATGGAGCAGAGTGGAGGCAGAATTGAGCTGGAGGTCATAATGCCCTCAGTCATGACACATGTTTGTGGCATCCCGTGGTAGCCAAGACAATATTGCACCATCTGAAAGGAAAAGGGAGAAGGAGGGAACAGAACAGGATCCCAAATTCCCCATGGAGGCTGGATTTTAGCAAGTGCCCACCTTAGTCATGCATGGAGCCTCCTGACTAGAAACTTCACTGGTGTCAAGAAAGATATTTCTGTCATTTCTGTCTTTTCTGGAATCTGCTTGTGAGTTCAATGTCAAAATGAAGCCCCAAACCTCCTGATTTAGCATGGCCTGTTACATAAAGGAGTTTAAATTTAGGGAGAAAACTGAGTGTAAGAAAATTACTTGCATGTGTCAGCCTCTCCAGGCAAGAGGTACAGATGCCTCACCAGGAAAGGGAAGATGCTGGAAAATTATCCAGCAAAGCCCAAGGTTTAGATGCAGGAATTAGGATGGTGACTGCACTAATATTTTTGTGTTTATTTGTTGCTCAGTGAGAACAGCTGATAGAATTGATTGAAATATAGATTTCCAGGCATTAAAAAATATTTTAATTTTGTTTCTAACAGAACTGCCTGACTGAAATTCAGAATGTAATTGATACTCAGCTGCGCCTAGTTGGAATTGTTGGAATTGCAATTGCTAGCATCACAGTGAGTAAATCCATTTCTCCAGTCTCTCTCCTTGAGCCCAGTACCCTTCCCCTACTCAAAGCTTTGTGGAAGGTGTTTTGCAGCAACTGGTGAGACTCCTCAATTCTTCTTGCTTCCAGTGTGTCTTCTCCCTGGGAACTGCCCCCATCAGTGCAAGCAGAGCTCTGTGACTGTGCTTTTCAAGTTCATTTTGTGTCCTTAGACAGGTTCCAAAGTGATGGTGATCTTCTTTTGTTGTGAGAGCAGAGTGCACATGAACCAAACTAAAAAGCAAAAAGCTGTAGCAGCATTTCCTGTATTCCAAAACAACTGCAGTCTGATGCTTTCAGTCCTTTAGGACACATTCCTTAGTTTCCATGAGGAATAGAGAGTAGCCACTAGAGCTGTGACCAATAGATGTCACCCTGTCCCAAGGACACAGCAGCACCGGCAGGCTGGGGCTCCCCAGGCTTCAGCACAAAGCTTTTCCAGCTCAGTTGTGCCATGACTTCCTTCAGAGTCACACCAGCAGCATGAGGAGCCACAGTATGAGTAAAGAAACACTGCCTTAGCTGCTGGGAAGAGCAGGGCATTCACAGTGGACACTGAAAAGCAGCTGAAGGGTTTCTGCAGGTAACAGAAACCGTGCTGTGCATATTGAACAATCCTGGGGTTTGCATCAAACAGGAAGGGACTCAAAAATACACTGGGGGTGGGACAGAGATCAGTAACATCAAGGACCCACCAGAACTGGGATCATCTCCCCTTGGGTCCCCACCTCAGACACAGTGAAGGTCCTGAAGTGACCACGACCCCTTCAGCAGCAGAAATGCACCTGCACCTTTCTCTGTGCTTGTTTCTGCCACGTGCTGGGCTGTGAGGGCTCAGCTGTGCCCATCCTTAGGGACACGAACCCAGTGCTTTAATGCCCATCTCACACCCTAAGCAGTGCAGGCTCAGGAGGCAGCAGCTTTGGAGAACTGACCTGTGGCAGAAAGCAGAGCTCTGGCAACACCCACTGTTCTCTGCTTTTGTCATTCCCTGTGCTGACCAAGTTCCCTGACACAAATGGGAGTTTAGATTTAATGTATATAGTCTTATACTTATACTATACTTGAGCATGGGAACTGTTCAGAGCTCAGCACCAGCTCTGGGGGCTCTGCAATCACCCTCTGCTCTCACTCTAATGTGTGTGCTATTCCATGTAGAAGCATTCTGAAATTCAGAACACTCCAGTGAAATACCAGGATACCACCAATATTATTATCACCAGTTATTATGTGACTTAAATTGATGTTAGTAACATTAATATTTGGGGCAGTTGTGCCTTGGCTGGCCGTTCAGAACAAAGAACAGTGAAACCAGTGTGATAAAATCAGTGAAACCTCCTCCATGTTTATTGTCTGATGTTTTGGGGTTTGTAGATGGAAGCAGTCACTACTCTGCCATAGGGACCTTCAGATTGTCTGATATGAAAATTGTTTTATAACTGTTTTGTAAGTGGATCCCTAAATCACATCCCTTCTCTTCTAGATCTTTGGCATGATTTTCAGCATGGTTCTGTGCTGTACCATCCGTAACATGAGAGAAATGATCTAAAACTGTCACTGCACAACTCTGCCCCAGGAGTTCCAGACTAAGCTTACAAGAAGTGCTCTTCTACCCAATTTAATAATTGTAATGCATTTTAATCAGTGTTTTAACATACTGAGAGGAAAATATCCCGTTAGGTGATCAGGTGAATTGTATTAGTTACAGTAAAACTCAAGTGAACAAAAAAAGGGTTTAAAATGTCCTTTTTAATGAAAAAAAGAGCAAAGGTGCATCTAAGACTAATTTGATTTTTAATGTTTGTATATGTGCAATTAAGAGTTTACACATGTAAGCACATGCATGTGTCTCCTTACAAACACCTCTGGATGTGAGCAGTTCCCTGGATGTGCAGCAGCTGCCCAGGTAAACATCTGCAGATGGAACAGATGTGTGTGCACATCCCCCAGGGACACAGTGCTCAGAGCCCCCTCACACTGAGCCCCTGTGTGCCAAGAATTAGCAGAGGCACAAATTGTAAAAAGACCTATGATCCATGTTGTGACTTTATTTTCCAAAGCCCAAACAGAGCAGAACTAATAAAATTGTACTTTATTTAAAAAAACAATTAATGCCTAAGGGTCTGCTCCAGCAAACTTGAAGAGTAGACCCACTGACTTCACTGTCATGCAGAGACTGGGTGTTTATTTTTGGTAGGACTGGACCCTTCATGCAAATGCAGAAAGCTCTGGGGGAGAAAACACATCCAAGGAGATCCAGGCTAAAGGAAGAGGGGGAAGGAGGTGGGAAGCTGGCAAGACCAGGCAGTCATTTGGGACCAACTGCAGTGCAAAGTGTGCTTAAGCTT
This sequence comes from Melospiza georgiana, assembly GCF_028018845.1. NCBI lineage: Eukaryota > Metazoa > Chordata > Aves > Passeriformes > Passerellidae > Melospiza > Melospiza georgiana. The sequence continues at coordinate 6,653,313 of NC_080452.1, forward strand.
CCCAAGCTAGGCTGAGATACACCAAAAAACCCAACTGTGAGTTCAGGGGGCCACTAAAATCCACATTTGTCCCAAAAGCCTCACTGTGGCTACAGACTGGTGCAGGGGTGGAGCCTAGGTCCAGACAAGCAGCCCCTTGTCAGATCTCTGGAGAATCTAACTGGCCTGTGGAAGCCAAACAAAGAGTGAAAGCGGTCAGAAAAAGACACACAGCACTTTAATATCCTCAGTTTCTGCTTCTGTGACTATCACAGCTTCCATGGGGCTCTTACCTCAACCTCTCGCCCCTTCCTGGGGCAGAAGGCAGGAAAGGAAGATGGGACATTTTTACAGAGCCATGCAGTAAGTTCTCTTACTGGCACCTTTAGGTTGCATAGGTATAAATTAGATTGTCAGGAATAAAAATTACACTGTGTGCTTGAAATACCTCAGGGCTTGCGTTTACATTGTTTTTTTCTAGATTTTAATTTTTGTATTTGTCATATTTATTCATAAGAGAATGTTCCTTTTGAACCAGCCTAGAAGGGAGAAAGGTTGTCCCCAGAAAAAGAAGTTACATCAAAGGCTCAGGATCTCTTAATTTTTGGCTTACTTGAGATAATTCACAGTTTCAGAGAAAAGCTTTTTGCTAATTAAACCCCCATAGCAGCAGATCTAGTGATCACCAGTTCAGATTCCTGATGCAGCTGTTCCATCCATGCTGGGGAGAAGTTCAGTGAAACTACACATCCCAATTGTCTGAGAGGCCTTGGAATTTACAATTCATGGGCTCCTTGTTCTGCTGAAACACAATGGAACAAAATGGGATTTCAGGAAATATGTTATTTGTTGTGTGGGATATACCACCCTTTATCTATTATTTATTTTTTATCTCTTATTCCCCAAAGAAACTCAAACTCCCATCAGTTTTCTGTCACTTCAGGACTTGGGGTAGTGCTGCTGCTCCAAGTCTCTGGTTTAGCTGGCACATCTTGCTGTCTCTGACATGGATTTCTCTTTTCCAGCCATCCAACCACGAGCTGTGGCACTGCACTAAGAGCTGGGCTTTGGGCTGGCAGGGACACATGAAATCACACACCAGAAAAGAGTGAGGCTTGTGCCACTCTGTCACAGCTGATTAGCAATGGATGTTAATTAAAAACAGGGCCTGGGAACCTCATTCTGCAAGAACCAGCACAGGAAACAGGGCCCTGATCTGCTGCTTGTTCCCAAGACAGCAGTGGCAGCAAACCCATGAGGGTCTCAAGCTGAACCTTAGAAATCAGTTTTACACAGCAGGCAGCAAAGCAATTTCCTGGCTCCAGGTGTACCTGAGAGTGTCCCTGAGACTGTCCCTGCAGTGGTTGTGCTCTGAGGAGATGAGGGGGTAGTGCCCAGCTGGGGTGTGTTGTCCCAAGGTAGTACTGGCAGAAAGAAGGAACTCTTGTGGAGTGTCATTGTTGCCACTCAGGACAAGCCAGCTTTCCAGGAAAATCAGTAAAAACAGCACCAGAGCCAGTGGTTCAGGTTCCAAGAACTGTTGTCCTACAGGGATAGAAACTGACTGCAAATAAAGCAATTTCCTTGTGTTACATTCCCCCTCATAATGACAGTGTTCCATTCATTTTAAACACATCTACACATTCCTCAAACTCATAGCAGAGTTTGACAGAACCAGACAGAACCAGAGTTTATCTTTTTATTTATTATTTCTTGAATAAGATTTCTTGGAAGATGCCCACTCCTGCTTGGAGATGCACTGAATGCCAAGGCAGCTTGCAGATCCTGCTGTTGCTTCCCCATCCCTCCACTCCCCCAGAAGTACAAAACCACCCCAGTGCCTTAGAAAAACAGGAAAAAGTGGTGGAAAAAACTTTCTATGAATTCAGACTCGAGCCACCAAACTTTCTGCTGAAGTGTTTTGGGTTTGTGATTTGTTTTTTTCTTCCTCTAAAGAAAGCATCAATTTTCTGAGCATTCCTGCATAAGCTCTAGGGTTGCATTTATTTAGGTTTAGGGGATACTTGCACTGCATACCAGGAACAGGACAATACCTGTTACTGGTTTAGTTCTCTAAGTTATTGGTATAAATTAAGCTGGAAATCAACATGTTATTCATATACTAGTGCCTTTAACAGAATCCAGGGATAAAGGTCTTTTGTAGTTTCCTGCTGTTGTGAGGTGCTTAATATAATTGCAGTTTTCTCTGCATCTTAGTAACTGAAGGTATTTTTTCAGAGTTACTGCTACATAAGTCAGCAAAAATATCCATTTATCCTGTCCCTTGCACCTGTGTCAGAGGAAAGTGACAAAATATCAGAACCCTCCAGGTGATAGAACTTTGAAAGCACATCACACACATTTTCTTGTTCTCCTGTCAGTTTGTTCTACAGCATAAAGATGTAAGTTGTGGATGCCCTTACTGTGTCTCTAAACATCTTTATTCACATTTCCCTTGTCTAATTTTTCTAAGTTACTGATTTCAGTGGGAGCTTCCTTTGTCACAGGGAAACCTCAGCCAGTTTTGGTACCTCTCAGAAATCACACAGCAGCTGATGAAGCTCAGCCCTGTGACTTCCCTACAATGAAGAGTAGTATTTCACTTGTCTTGATACTGATAGTTTTATAACAAAACACGTTTCATGTGTCTTGAAAAAGAAATGGAGTTGTCTTAAGCCCTCAAATGCTGTATTGCACAGCCTTTGCAGGCTATGGATTAACAGCAGTGGATGCTGTTCATAGAAAATGTACATAAATAAAGCTTTTCAATCTTTTTCCTCTCTATTGGTGCTCCAGCCACGAGGTTCTCCAAAACACTAACCACCTCCAGGATAATGTGTGTGGCACAGCATAAATTCTGATTTTGGACAGAACTGGCATTTCGGTTCATGTTGCCAAATGTGTGGCAGAATTACCTCTTGCTTTGAAAGAAAACAAACCTAACTCTGTGGCTGAAACTCGCTTTCACTTCCCTATGATGTGTTCCGAAGTGGTGTTTTATCGGCTGTGTGTCTTGAATTTGAAACAACTTCCTAATAAAAATAACCTGGAATAAACGAGTCCCGGAGAGAACTCGATCCGCGCGGCCAGAGCCCCCCAGGCCCTGAGGGCACCGCGGGGCTGCCTCCCCTCACCTACGGCATCCAGGACACCGGGTGGGCTCCAGGTGACGGGGCAGCCCTCGGCCAGCGAGGCAGGCAGGGCCCCGGGCTGGGGACCGGGATTAGGATCGGGACTGAGACTGGGATTAGGATCGGGAATGGGATTGGGATTAGGATCGGGACTGAGACTGGGATTAAGATCGGGATCGGGACCCGCCGGGATCCAAACCCGGCACCGCCGGAATTCCCCTCAGGGACCCGCGTGCCCGTGAGGCCCCGCCCACTGTGGGCAATACTCGCTCCCCATTGGCTGCTCGCACTGCGGCGGGGCGGTGCCACAATCCCAGAATGGTTTGGGCGGGAAGGGACCTTAAAGCTCTTCCCAGGGTGCTCCAAGCTCTGTCCAACCTGGCCTTGGACATTTCCAGGGATCCCGGGGCAGCCTCAGCTGCTCTGGGGACCCTGTGCCAGGGTCTCACAGGGAAGGATTTCTTCCTAATATCCAATCTAAACCTACTGTTTGTGTAAAGCCATTCCCCCTTGTAGTCTCCCTTCTGGTACTGGAAGGCCACAATAAGGTCACCCCGAAGTTTCTCTTCTCCAGGCTGGACAATTCCAATTTCCCAGCTCTATCCCTCTAATCATCCCGTTAGGTCCTCTGGACTGGCTCCTGCTGCTTCCTGTGCTGGGCGCTCAGGGCTCAGGCGGCTCTGCAGGCGGGGTCTCACCTGAGCAGGGCAGAGGGGCAGAATCCGCCCCTCCAATGCCGCCCATGCTGCTTTACGTGAGGGAACAGCGGCGGCCCCGGCGGGCAGCGGCCGGTACGGGCGGGGCCTGCCCTCAGAGCCCTCGGCACAGCGCCCCCTGGGGGCCGGGGGTGTCGCTGCAGCCCCCGCGGGTCCGGAGCGCGGGCCGCTCCTTTTGCCGCAGAAACCGGGGGTAGCGCGGGCTGCTTCTCCTGCTTCTCCTTCTTCTGCTTTTCCTTCTCCTGATTCTCCTTCTCCGTGCTCCACGTGTGAATGCGTCCGGGTTTGTGCCTCTCCGAGCACCTGAGCGGGCCGGGGCGCCGCGGCTCCAGCCCCGGCTCCAGCCCCAGCCCCAGCCCGTTCCGTGGTCTCCCCACCCGGGCTGAGGGACGGACCCTGCGTGAGGATGTTTGGATTGCCTGCAAATCCATCGCTGAGTTGTGTGGAAACCGTCTTGGGATAAACGGAAGGTAACAAACACTGTATGAAAGGAATCATCACCTGAACAGGGATTTATCACTGGGCTTGGTGGTCTTAAACTTGAACATGAAAACTGCTTAACACAGTCCTCGGAGGGCATGGAAGTGTATGGTTAAATAGATGTGTTAGAACAACGCAAACGTCTCAGTGTGGGTTTTTCTAAAGAGTAAAAGAAGGCACATTAGTTATTTTCTCTCAATGATTTTTCTATAGGCATTAACCATAAAAGTAGACCTGGATTTTGTTTGTACTGAAGACAAATCTGTCAGGCCATAAAGGACATTACAATAACTTAGCAGTGCTGCTGATCCTGTAAATAGCCAAGCACCCTCTTTTGTTTTGCTAAGTACAAGTGCCGCTTAAGAGTAAACAGAATTATATTTTCCTGTGCTAAATAACATTTTTAACAGTCCAGACACCTTGAGAAAGCTCTGGTCTATCTTAAAGCTGAACACTTTGTTTCTTCGGCATTTACCACATCCCATAAGGGCTGCTTTGTTCAGTAAATACCAATTTCCCAAGTTTTTTCTACCACTCCTGTGCTCTTCATCAACAAGAGCGCAGCAGTTCATGTTGCAGCTCTTCCTTGGAGAGCTTTGGAGACCACAGCTCATCTGTGTGATACACAGAAAGGGCTGGGAATACCTCAATCTCACCACCAGAAAGTGTTTGTAATTTAATTGTAACTAACCTCTCCTGCTCCGAAGAGTTTTAGAAATAGTCTTGTACAAAATCAGCTATAAAATTAGCTATAAGTGGGTTGTTTAAACCATAAGTGTAAGGGATTTGTTTTACAGAAGTAGGACTGTTTCTGCAGATGCTCTGGATTTTCTGCAAATTTCAAACTTGTTTTTGGAGTATTTAAATTTTCAAACCTTGCCTGTGAAGGTATTTCTTTATCACCAAATAAAGCACATGATAATTGGAATTCATACCTTGTATAGAATCTGTGACAGATATTCAAGTTGCCGTGAGTTGGTTGAGATTGGAAGGGACCTCTGGAGCTCATCCTGTCCAAACCCCTGCTCCAGGAGAGCACCAGCAGTTTCCCTTGGGCTTTCTCACAGGTTTTGCTGCAGATTAAATAAAATGAAGGTGTCTGGAACAGAGAACCAGATTCTAGGAACAGTCATGAAAACTGCAATCCTGAAAGCAGGATTTTTCTAAGAATGTTAAATTTCATATTTGTATCCTGTGAATTCTGGTTCCTTTATTTACTATTTCAAGCAATGTGTGGATGGAGTATCTGTAATTTCTTGGGAGCTGCAATCTCAGTGGAAAGGAAGCAGTTGTTATTTACATTAATTACAGGCATTACTTTTCTTTATTCCTGGCTCTGCACTCTCACCTGTGCAGGTGCAGCACACAGGGCGGGCTCAGCTCTCCTTCCACTCCCAGGGGAATTGTTCACCTGTGGGGAAAAATGGGATTTCTTGAGTTTTGCTTTCCATTTGATGGAGAGCAGAGCAAGCACCTTTGAAGCTGCAGTGATTCCTCAGTGCTCACAGAGACAGGTGTAGTTCAAACTCTGTTTCTGCAGGGAATGTGGGTTATACCATTCATGTAAAGAAGCATTCCCAATAAACACACATCTGGACAACAGCAGGGAGGACACAGACCTACAGTGTTTAAATTAATAATGCATGGATAAAAAAATCCTGCTGCTAATTTGAAGGCTGTAAGTATGTGTCAAAATCTATTTTAAAAGTTCAACGTAAGAGTGTGTATGGCCTCTTTTTTAAACTCTGAAATATATCAAGTGAAATAGGTGAACTCTGAAATAAATATCAAATATATAAATAAATATCAAATTCTGAAATATGTCAATGTAACAAATCTCTGAGCATCTCTTCAGAAAATGTCTGGGATTTGTGAGCAAAGGCTGATACATCCACACAGTTCTGTCACAGAATCACAGAAATTCTAGGTTGGAAGAGACCTTTAAGATCATCGAGTCCAACCCATGTTCTAACCCCTCAACTAGATCATGGCACCAAGTGCCACATCCAGTCTTTTTTTAAACTCTTCAAGGGATGGTGACTCCACCACCTCCCTGGGTAGATGATTCTAGTATTTGACCACTCTTTCTGTAAAATACTTCCTCCTTAATTCTAGCCTGTATCTCCTCCTCCTCCAAAGTGAATTCATGTGGGTTCTCAGTACAACCATACAGCCTTTATCATTCTTTTCTCCTTGCCTCAGTACACCCAACTAATTGAAACAACTCACAATACACCTTCAGAATAAATCTTTGTGCACAGCAGTTTACAAACCGAATATGACCAGTTTTATTTCTTTGAGCTGTGAGCAGAGCAGTACATTTCACCCCGTCCCCATGAAAGCTTTACAGGTTACAGAGCTTCTGTGGCTTGGTGCAGTAGTTTGTCCTGACCCTCTCACGGACACAGTCACTGTAGTCAGTGTTGCACTTGCCACACTTGCAGCTCAGAGCCACGGGGTAGGAGTAGTAGGGGATGGTGTGGTGAGGGCAGCCTGGGATCAGCGCTGTCCTGTACAGCATCTCCTTGTACGTGCACACGTTCTGGGACAGAGCACTCTTGAGCAGCAGCTTCTTGCCATTGCTGTCCTACAGAGAGAAGAGAAATGTGTTGTTTCACTGAGGTACGTGTGTGTCACAGACATCTTTTATGAAAAATCCTTTCTTGAAGATTTTTTCTCCTGAGAAGCTGAGAGGCCTCAGGAGCAAAATGTAAACAATGGTTATCTGCTGCTGTGGAATGCAACAGGTGCATCTGTGATTGGTCTCATGTGGTTGTTTCTAATTAATGGCCAATCACAGTCAGCTGGCTCAAACTTTCTGTCTGAGTCACAAAGCTTTCTTATCATTCTTTCTGTTGTATTCTTAGCTAGCCTTCTGATGAAATCCTTTCTTCTATTCTTTTAGTATTGTTTTAACATAATATATATCACAAAATAATAAATCAAGTCTTCTGAAACATGGAGTGAGATCCTTGTCTCTTCCCTCTTCCTCAGACCCCTGTGAACACGGTCACACACGTGTGTCAGAAATGTCCTGTGAGGTGCAGAGACCAAAACTCACCCCTGAGCCCAGCTCTGGCACTCCTGAGTTCAGAGCTCTGATTGTGACTGGGGCTCCCTCCCCACGCAGGCACATTCCCCTTTTTTATGCTTTAATTATTCCACACGGCTCAGAGTGTTCCCTGTGCTTTGGGATCTCTTCTGGCTCCCTGCTGCCCAAGCTGGAACTCAGAATGCTGTGTTGAACAGTGAAGTTGTGAGGAGTGGTGTGGCTGCTGCAGAGCTGTCCCCACAGCCAGCTGGGATATCAGCAGTGGGAGCAGGAGTTCCCTAAGTTATTTACATTAATTAAGAGTGACACAATACAATCTGCCCCTCACAAAGGCTCTGCAGTGGCAGCAGCAGCCAGATCTCTGTTGTGCCACTGGTGTTAACAACTCCACAGTCCCAAAACTGGGCATTTTTCATCCCCACCTTTGCAAAAAGCTAACTTGAAAACACGGTGACAATGCAGTTTTTCCGCCTGTGATAAACTCTTTTACAATTAAATCATTTGCACACTATTTTAGGGGAGAACAGAGCCTTGGTTTGCAGTGGTGGCTGTTCCAGGAACATCCCATACCCGAGTCATGCAGAACCCAGCACAGATGGTGGTGTTGATGGCCAGGCAATAGGCACATTCCCGCTTCTCCACGTGGATTGTGTACTCGGAAGGAGCACAGAGTGATGCTGCTTGTCCGAAAATCAGGCCAAAGAGGAGAGACATCACAAAGAAGGGACTCATGCTGGATGGGGAAGAAGAAACAAACAGAGCAAAGCACAGGTAAAATGGGATGTGCCTTCCAGCCATGTCCTTGCATGTGACAGGAGCAGCCAGGACAGCCACAGAGCTGGAGTAATCTTAACATCTCTAGCTACAGCCTGACAATTTCTCTCCAATCTCAGTCCTTATTGAAATAATACTGACCATTAAACAGAGAACAAGGGCAAAGAGGCCAATAACAACATAGAACAAATTCACTTTCCCCCCACTAAAGCACATTACATGGAATTTCTCACTAGTGAGTGATAAAATCCTGACACAGAACAAATAAGAGGAGCTGAAAGATTTGAAAGTGTGACATGTAAGAGAACATAAGCTCTAGAATTAAGCAGAGATAATAAAATAATCTCACTGCTTTAAAACAGTTTTCTAAAGAAAGCATCTTATAAAATGTTAAAGAGACAAAAAGACAAGGCTTTGTAAATCAGGCATAAAACTGGATTTTTCAATTTCCAGTGGCTTAGAGGCATGAGATGGGCACACAGCCAAGAACTAAATAATAGATTCAAGCAAATTACAATAAAGAACATCAGCAAAGAGTTCAACTCAATGAATCCTGCTTTATCTGTCTGTTGTGCTGACCTCATTTCTCAGACCTGCAGGGTGGATCCTGAGAACAAAGCCTTGATTAGCTCTTAAGACAATTTCAGGAACTACTCCAAAGCCTTTAAATGATCAACTTTAAATGACAGTGTCTACCAATCACCCTCCAGTCTCTTCCAGCTGCCAATTTCCCATAGCAAAGCCATCCAGTACACAGGCTGCTTTACCCTGTAGCTGCAACACCAATCTGGACAGACCAACCTCTTGTCAGCAGAATTCTTCCCTATTACAGGAACCTGATTCTGCCTTGAGCTGGGAGAGGCAGTGACCCAGCACAAGCTCTGTGTGTGCTTTATACTCTCCAGGCTAATTCCAGGCTGATCTTACTGTTTATATAATTGCATGTCAACTGCTGCTTTCTTATCACCAAGTCATCTATTGAAAATTCATACTGAACCACAAAGCAAATGTGATAGGAACAAACGTGTCCATAATATCCCAACCTGGAAACTGGAGCTGGAAATGTAATTATATTAACAGTCATTCTCTCCTCAGGCTTTTAAACTAACCAGTGCTTTTAAAAAGTTGTTATTATTGATTAATTTAATTGCTCCATAGAACAGCAACACCATGGCAGGAAGGCTGGAATGGATATGGAGCCCTCCAGAATGACAGCTGATGAGTTTTACACCTGTGTTTTGCTGAGGTTTAACAAAGCCTGGTTCACTCTGCTTGCTCCTTGCCAGGCACAGCTGGGACAGGCTGGCACAGGGTGCCCAGGGGACCTGGGGCTGTGCCAGCCCTGGAAGTGCCAGCCTGGGATAGTGAAGGTGTCCCTGCCCATGGTATGAGCTTTAAGGTTCCTTCCAACCCAATCCATTCTGGGGTTCTCTAAGTCTGTGCAGTGCCCAGGAAGCAACAAATCTGAAATCAGTCACTGCTCTGCAGCCTGCTCAGGCACAGCCTGACTCACCTGCTCAAGCAAAGACAGAAATTGCCTGGCATGGAACCTGCTCAGCAAATATTGAAGCAACAAGCAATTCACTGAATATTGATTGATAGGGAAAAAACTTATAAAACCACTCCTCACAGCAGAGTAAGAAACAAAATATTGCATCAATGAAACAATGTCCCCAGATGGGGGAGAATACTCACATTTGGGGGAGCAAGAGGGAGAAGAGGCTGACAAAGGCACGATTCTGTGTCAGCCCCTCCCTGAGCTCCCTGCCTGCAGCTCTGGGAACACGGGCCCTTGCAGACCATCACCTAACTCCCACCTGGAATCTGATCCGATGGATGTCTTCTGCAGGTCAGCCACACTCCTGATTTACATAGCCATAAAAACATGGAAAACGTGAGTTTGAGGTGGTAAATGTGCTTACTTTGAGCTGTTGGAGGAGGGATCCAGTTGGTCCCAATTGGTGTTCAGCTAATTCCTGCACAATAGTGTCTCTTTTTCCTGATTTCAGACTGCTGCACAAAGGTCTGTGTCCTGGGCTAAATTTTGGATAACACAATTAAGACTAGCCAAATGTGTTCTGTTTTCATGGAGTCTTTAGTTCTGGGTTAATTTCTACCATATATTTTTTCTGGAATTAAATATAATTTAATTCTGTTTAAACCTCTTTCTGGCTTAGGGACAGCAGCAGAGTATTAATTGTACCCTTTGTAACATCTGTCCACCTCACTTAGCAACAGGAGAGTAACACTCACTTTGCTACTACTCCAGTTTGCAGAGGGAGATTAGGGTATATAAAAAAAAAATAAAAATTAGAATTTGCCTTAACAAAATTTAGGGACATCAGCAGCAAATTGTAACAAGGCTTGAAAGTCATAATAAAGATGAGAAAGAGAGTGAAACAATAAAAACTATAGCAACAAAATTAGAGTAAAACCAACAACAATATCTGTTAGAAGTGAGAAAATGCAGAAAACTTGCCCAGGAAGCTGAAGAGCAGGAAATAAACTTTGGGAGGCCAGAGGCCAATAATAGAATCAGGGAACATTATAAGATGAAGGCAAGCTGTTGATGCAGAGTAAGTGCAAAGTACTTGTGCTTTTGAAAACATCGTGACTGACAAACCACACACAGATCTGCAACAAAAATTATTAAATAAATCTTATAAGGAATAAATACTTTAAGCTCAACATGGTTGGCTAGTTAATGCTCATTACAAGAAGTCTGGAATACTGAGGAAATTTCAAAACATTCAAAACATGGCAATATTTAATGGAAAAGTGTTGACCTAGGTAACTCTCCACCAGCCAGGTAAAATAACAGAAAATTGATACAGGATTTGAGCAAAAAAGAATTAATGGATGAAAACATAATTACTGATGTTACATAAAATAGGTCATGCCACACAAACCCAATTTCATTGTTTGCAGTGATTACAAATATGGTTGTTAAGGCAATTGCACAGCTGCAGTGTCTCTGGTTCCATGTGTGCAGAGCCCCCCTGTCAGGGAGGTTCAGAGCTGCCATCCCAGTGTGGGGACACTGAATGCTGGCAGTTATCAGCCACTGAAGGAGTGGGTTTGGTCTCTGTTGGTTTGGTCTCTGTTGGTTTGGTCTCAGTTGGTTTGGTCTTGGTTTGGTCTTGGTTTGGTCTCAGTTGGTTTGGTCTCAGTTGGTTTGATCTCTGTTGGTTTGGTCTCTGCTGGTTTGGTCTCTGCTGGTTTGGTCTCGGTTTGGTCTCAGTTGGTTTGGTCTCTGTTGGTTTGGTCTCTGCTGGTTTGGTCTCAGTTTGGTCTCAGTTGGTTTGGTCTCTGTTGGTTTGGTCTCTGCTGGTTTGGTCTCAGTTTGGTCTCGGTTTGGTCTCTGCTGGTTTGGTCTCTGCTGGTTTGGTCTCTGCTGGTTTGGTCTCACTGGTGCCTTTATTCACTGCCATGTTTTTACCCAGCCTCTGAACACTCTGCAGTGCCCTGGGGAAATACCTGACCAGGTATTAAGAATGAAAATCCATTTATCTGCAAGGGCAATAAATGACTCTGAGTGTAGCTTGGGACCAGTGTGAGTGCTGCTTATCAGCTCAGCCCCATGCTGATATGGGCACAGAAACTCCTGGCTGCTGCCTTTCCCTTGCTGGCCCCATTATCCTGCCCATCAAAAGGGTGATATTCACATATCTTCAGTCATTTACACAAACTGTCAAGCTGGTAAAAACCTCCTGGATTGTCCTTTTGGCTGTGACCATGGAAGATTCACTACTGACCTCTCTGATGGGAGTGAGATCCCACGAGCTATGGGAGCAGCAAGACAAAAATCTGGCAGGACAACAAAGTCCAGTGTCACAATTTGTGAGTGCCTGAGGCTTCTTCCATGCAGTTTCCTAAAATCCATCACCCCCAGTCTGGTGCTCATGGATCTGTTTCTTTGGTTGCCCTCCTGCTGACCTGCAGAGACTCAGTGATAGAAATTTTTAATGTGCTTTTATAGCCCAGCTTTGCAGCCCTGTTCTGGAACAGCCAGTTACACTGTTAATTATTTATCTTTAACCTTTCTGTTAACCAAACCAATCCATTCCCTGACATCAGTGATTTTACTCTTTCATTAAGTGAATGATGGTGTGCTGATTTTCTACAGGAAGTGCTTCAAGTGATATCTGTAAATAGAATTTAGTAATTATAAAATCCTTGGGTTCATTCCCCAGGAGTCTCTGTAATGGGCTACAGAAATTCAGTGCATACCAGAAGCTCATATGTAACAGTAATTTAATAGGATTCTCTGTCACTGACCAGTGCCAAAAACAAAAGGAGGAACAAGGAGAAGTTATCAGATATTATTTCTACTCACTCTGCCCCTGGTAGTGGTACAACACAAAGAAAACAAAACTTTGTGATCTCATGAGCAGGTTACTTACAGAGCAGGGCCACTCTTATTTCCATGAAATATGCAGCTGTAGATAGTAAAGTAAAAACATGTCCACACTTGCAAACAACCAATAATTAGAAGCTCTGCTGCTGAAAAACAGACAAAACCAACCAGATTCTGAAAGATGAGTATTCTGGTAGAGGAATTATTTCCAACTCCATCCAGTTGCAGCCCTCCACCGATAAAAGGAAATAAGATCCTGATATGCTGCCATAGAAACAAGTGGTTTTGCCAGGTTTTGAATTTAAACAGCCTGTGGCTGCTGAATTTTCAAAGCTAATCTGCCTGTTGCCAGTCTCTGTAACAGCCCAAAACACAGCTCTCATCTCTCAAATTTATAGATTCACAGTCTGCTCTTCTCTTTCTTTCCTAGGATTAGCTGCAGCATTTCCTATCAACCCCAGAGTAAAACAGCAAATCTCTTTGTTGCATATCATATGCCAGCAATCTCCATTTATGGTCTGAAAATACTTCATAATCCTATTTGCTGTTTGGCTCAGACCACAGAGCCCTTTGGATTTGGTTTCATTTCTTTGGAAAGTGCTAGATATTTCTGTTGGTCTGAGATACACAATCACTGTGCTGAGGGCAAAGCTAAACAAAAAAAAAAAACAAACAACAAATTAGCACCAAAGACAATCCAGAGCCTCTTGGAGTATTGTCAAGGATGAACAGTAGCAACCCAGCATCAAAATAATGCTAAAGGTAAAAGTCTGCCCCAGGCAGGACAGAATAGAAGAGGTAAATGCTCAGTATTTGTCTTTTCTGAACTGGACTTTCAATTCAACTTTATATTTAAGAAATATAGGATGTTTACTAAAAAATGCTACTGAAATGTAATATTACATATATTTATAGACTTAAAAAAGATCCTATGTACTTGCATTATATTCCATAAATATTTTTAGTATAAATTGCTTAAAATATTGAAAATCAGGTTCTGAAAAGTAAATTTCCTCAGTGGAACCTGACTGTAAGTGTGCAAAACTCAAGTAATGTTTTTTCCTCTTGTAATCTTCAAAAGTTCTCCTCGAAGTGATTCAGCTGCAAACAGGAAACAGAGAATTATTATTCCCCTTTGCCTTCTTATTTAGCCTTGAAATATCCACTGAATAATACTGGAGGAACTGTTTGTGAACAAATTAAGAGGCCCTAATAATTTAGATAAGCAGAGCTGATGCATAGCTGGTTTCTTTATCTGCTTCAGAGCAAAGTTTTACTTCCTGTGAAATCATATCTGAACTATGAAGTGATTTTGATCAACATATTTTTAAAAAACCGAACAGTGAAACTCTATTTAACATTTACAGCTACTAAACTGTGATTGCTCATGAATATTAAAACTCGACAATATTCAAAAATGTTAAAGAATGTGCAAGGTAAAATTTATTTTAGTTTCACCTGAATCAGTGATTTTGCCACAGTACAGGGACTGAATGGCAAATTAAAATAATCATCTGGGCATTTGTTAAAACTCTGCACAAACTTAAGAGTTAGTTCCCTATGGGTAGATTTGTAAACAATTATAAAATTCAGAAGAAAAAAAACAATTACAGCTGATGTGAAAATATATTTTTAATTAATAAATCAACTGCCTGCAATTTTTGAAATTGCCAATATTGGTAATGGCTTTGGAATTCACATGCTTCATACTTCACAGTGGCTTTTCAAAGCACTGGTGTTTTGTAGTTTGCTTTATAGGCTGAGGCCAGAGTGGAATGTTTTGATGAGGAGAATTCATCAGCTGCTGCCTATCTGAGCACAGGTGCATGATAAAGGAGTCACGAAGCAAAATAATTTCTTTAAAGTCCAGTAGTTGATATTTATTTTTTTCTTTATTCCCATGGGTAGTTTTAACCACATCTGATTATGTTTGGTATGAAAATGCCATTTTACAAGGTTTTCAAGTCACAAAAAAATAGGATAAATAGTGTAACTCATCTCCTGTCAGAATGTCACATTTGAATCTAAACATATTCTGTAAGGAACCTCAACATGAAACAATAATTTGTTCAATTCTCAGTGTGGTGACAGAACATTTCCACTGCACATTTGGTCTGGTGTAAGCAGGACTTCAAAGCCAGTGCAAGCATCCAAGTGGGGCACTGCTCACTGCTGAATCACCCACATCAAACGTGGATTTATCATCGGTGATGTGCAGCTACAACACAGAGCAGATGATCGAGAAGATGATTTCCTTCAGTCTTGATAGAGAATAACAGCAGAAGTCTTTGAAATTAAAGTCAAAGATGTTCCTTCCAGCACCAGTCTTGGCAGTCTGCAGAGAAATGACTTCAGCGAATTTCACACACAGACAGAACCATGGGTTGGGTTGGGCTGGAAGGGACCTTGAAGCTTATCCAGGGCCACCTCTGCCATGGGCATGGACACTTTTATCCCAGGTTGCTCCAAGTCTGGTCCAAGCTGGCCTTGAACACTTCCAAGGACAGGCGGGGATGTGTGTGCTCAGGTCAGGACTCTGCCTGGGGCTCCCAGCAGTGTCCCCATGTCCCTGTCAGTGTCCCCTGCCTGCTGTAGCCAGGCCAGGGCCGGCCGGTGGCACCAGTGACCCAACACAGCCCCACAGCCCGAGGGCTCACTGGGCTTTAGGTGTGGGTCCTGCCTGGTGTTTAGGGACTGCCACACGAGTGGTTTGAATGGGCATTTCTCGGTGGGCCTGGAGAAAAGTGGTGACACCAACACTTGATACCGGCACTGACATCACCACTGGTACCAATACCAACACTGGTACCAATACTGACACAAGCAGCGACAACCAGCACTGGCACTGACACCAGCACTGAGCATGGCACCCAAACCGATACCGGCACCAGCACCGGCACTGGTACCGACATCAATGCTTGTACCGACAGTGACATCGCCACCACCACCTACACCGGCACTGACATTAACATCAGCACTGACACCGGCACTGAGCGTGGCACCCAAACCGATGCCAGCACCGGCACTGGTACCAACACTTCTACCAACAGCGACATCGCCACCGGCACCTACACCAGCAGCGAGCCCGGCACCGGCGCCTCACGGCGGCCGCTGAGGGAGGGCGAGAAGGGCGGGAAGCGGCGGCGCGCAGCCCAGGCGGGAAGGGGAGCGCGGGCCGGCGGCGTTGGCGCCCCCTAGTGGAGGTCCCAGAGGTCGCGCAGCGGCGCGGCCAGGCGCGGGTCCCGCGCGCGCAGCGCCCCCGCGTGGGCATGGCGGAGCGAGCGCAGCTCCGTGAGGCGCCCCAGAAGCCGCGCGAAGCGCTGCGGGTCCCGCGGGTGCTGCAGCTTCGAGTGCTTGTACAGGATCCCCAGCAGCGGCTCCTGCAGCTCCTCCACGTGGCGCTTGTCCCTCAGCAGCGGGCGGTCTGCGGGAGAGAGCGGTGAGCGGGATGCTCCGGGCGCCGCCGCCCCTCAGGGTCCGGTTGGCGCCGCCGCCCCTGAGGGGACAAATGGGAGCTCCCCCGGGGCAAGTGACAGCTCGTTGTTGTCACCGTCCCAGCTTACCTGAAAAGAACACTGTTGTTGCTACGAGCAGAGCGTACTCGGTCTCGGTCACTTTGAGTTCCCCCATGGTTCTGTAGAAGTAGAATAGGGCGGTGATGAACTCCTCAGTTATGCCTTGAAAATGGAAAAAAAACCCAACAATTTTTGGTTTAAAAAAAACCCAAAAAAATCACCCCCACCAAAAACAAGCAAACAAACCCAACCAAAAAACCAAACAAAAACAAAACAAAAAAAAAAAAACCAAACCAAAACCCCCCAACAAAGGTGCAGAACAACGAGGGTGTTATTTCAGTGCAGGAATAGTTACAAATCTTTGCCTGAAGGGTGCGAGGTGACCCTGGTTCCATCTGGATCACTGTGTCCGGCTCTGGGCTTCCCAGGACAAGGGACATGGAGCTCCTGGAGCAGGTCCAGCCAAGGCTGTGGAGCTCGTGAGGGGACTGGGACATCTCTCTTACAAGGAAATGGTGAATGGTTGGACTCTGTGATCTTAGAGGTCTTTTCCAAGCTAAGTGATTCCATGATTCTGTGAAAGGCTGAGGGAGCTGGGGCTGCTCAGCCTCGAGAGGAGCCCCAGCTGAGAGGGGCCCTCAGCCCTGGGTGTCCCTGTCTGCAAGGAGAGCAGGGACCAGCAATGGAACTGATGCTCAGGAAGTTCCACCTGAACATGAGGAAAAACTACTTTCCTTTGAGGGAACAGATTGCCCAGAGAGAGTGTGGAGTTTCCCTAACTGAAGATATTCCAGACCCATGTGGAGATGAGCGGGTGCCATGTGCTCTGGGATGACCCTGCTGGACCAGGCAGGTGGTACCAGGTGACTGTGATCCCTTCCAACCTCACTCATTCCATGATTCTGTGAATCTTTCAAGACTTGGGGCTGTTCTATTGCATGAAATAGTTAACTAACTTTGTGAAAACAATGTTAATTGCTAAAATAATAACAAAAGTTTTATGGTAGTGTATATTTATTTGAATGTGTATATTACCCAAGGAGTATAAGCAAGTATGAAGACACCCCTTCCTGCCATGAGGATGTAATGCCAGTGTGTAATATCTGAGGAGGTAATGCCAGAGCAGCTCAAGGGAGAGGAGAAGGAAAGAGAGAAGAGAGGAAGAAGAGAAGCAAAGAGATGGAACAGTGGCCATAGGGACAGTGTAGCTCAGTGTAAGAGAAGTGGGGCCAGTAAAGCAAAAAATTCACAATGTTTAGATTCTGAGACCTCCATTACCTGTGGTAGTAGTAGAAGTTGGCCTCTCTTTATTATGACACATTTCCATGGAATAAATATTGTTTTTATCAAGGTTTTGAACATGGCAACATGGCCCGTGATCAGAAAGTCTTACATGACCTGGAACAAGGCAGATGACAGTTCCCAGTCAAGCTTAAAGCAATCTTAAATATTTGTCTGTATCATTGCTGAAAATGTGTGAATTTCCCAGACCCATGAAGGTATAAAATCCTTTTTGGCATCTGGATCCAAGTTCTTTGCTTGCTTTTTTATTGGTCAAGGTCTCTTGTGTTAAATTTGACACAATGTATAACAGGTAATTAATACAGCTGATATCATCCACTCACCCCACAATGATGCAAGTCAAGTATTTCAGACCTACTTTCACTGGTTGATGGCTGGCACTCGCTCATTCTTTGGTTGTAAATTTGGGCTGATCTCAAGAACATTGCCTCCACTGTGGACCCTTTCAGCAGAGCAATCTGGTCCTCACTGGCTAAACTCTCAAACCCTGCAGAGAAAGGTGCATGTTCAGAATCAGAGAAGGCTGGGGCTGCCTTTAAGCCCTCAACATGAGGTGAAAAATATTATTTTTTAAAAATAAATATCTTTACTGGGAAGGAAGAGCCATGATTAAAGGATGCATGTGCCAAAGACTTATGATTTTTCTTGCTAGTTTGCAGGTTAGATAATTAGGAAAAAAAAAAAAAACCAAGAAGGGGGAGTTTTCAGTGTTAAAAGATTCACAGGAAGATACAAGTAAAAAATTTGGGATTGATCAAGGGGTTATCAAAACATTCTTCCTAATACCTGATAAATACAGGCCTAACACCTTACAAATTTGCTGCATTGTTTAGTGACTGTGGATACTCCATTAATTGTTACATTATTTCCTTTTTAGAAATTGTGTTCATCTTTTGACAAGCTCATTGTCTGGACTTGTAATTCAAGAGCAAAGGAACTTTGGTGATTTTTTTTTTCTTAAACCTGATCAAAGCAGGATATGTAACACAAGCAAACAGACAGCTCACCCCTTCCTTCAGCTCTGCCCCACAGAGATGCTGAATTACATCAAAAACCTGCTTTAGATATGGTGATTGACCTTTGTCAGTGAGTTTTACTGAGAAAAGTTATCAACCTCCCTGTCAAATGTTACTTTGTCAACTTTACACTGAAATGGAGTGAATTTAATTGCATGTTCCCTTGTTCTTTATGAAAGGAAAATATGAATAAGAACACCTGGTTAGTCCCTTCAATGCTGCCTTTTCCTTTGAAGGAACATCTGGTTTTTCCTGTGGTGATTATGATAAATTGTAGACTTAACTGGATTTCAGAGAATGTGGTGAGATAGTAATTCCCTCTAGGTGGTATTTTGAGGTCCATGTGCTTCCAGAAAATGTCTCTACTCCATGTCAGAAATGGAAAGAAATCTAATCATAGCAAAGTTTTGAACTGAAAGTTTCTAGGTTGTCCTCATGACACATTAGAAGTACAAATAATCAGTTTAAAGCCTGTATTTTTCTCTGGTTCATGCCACCAGTTTGATTTGGTTCCTCTAATGTTCCCCAAAGGAAGGAACTCACCTGGGAGTCTTTTTGTGAAATCCACCAACACCTGGACATGGACAACAGCTGTCTCAGACAAGTGGAGGAAACTTTCCTCAGGGCTTGCAGTTTCCTGTAGCTGCAAAAAGAGCATTTGCACATTGGATATAGCCAAAATACACACCAGCAGTGACTCAGCAATGCAGGCTGGGGGTGCTGGATACCTACAAACTTCTTGGCTTCCTCAAGGGGAATTGTGTATTTTTGGTGAGCTGCTACAATGTGGTCAAGAAGCTGATGTTCTCCTGGAGTAAGTTCCATCTTTTCTGATATCTGCTAAAAAAATAAACCAATCAAATCACAACGACTTGGAGTAAGAATAAGCGATAAAAAGAGATATTTTAAATAGGAAAATATCCCACTTTTCCAGATCTTGTTGTAGATGATACTTGCTTACTATTCAGTCCCTCATCTTCCAGCTTTATGTTGCAAAGGAAACTGCTCTTCTGCTTGAAATTCTTCCTGAGTCGCTTTGACTTGCACTGGACTTCAGTCAGCAAACCTGTGAGGTGTGAAGTGGCCATCAGCGCTTGCATTTTCAACTAATTAAAGTCTGGGGTCATCACTTTCATTAGAGATAACTCAGTCTTGCATCACAGAAGCTGTCACCTATAATGAACAATGTTTCCTAGAGAATGTGGCCCTGTGATTTATCAGGTGAGCTGATGTTCAGGGGCCACCAAAGGCCTCAGGGTCTGCAGGCATCCTTGTCCTTGTGGCTCCGTGACACACAGGCATTGGAATT
Organism: Melospiza georgiana; assembly: GCF_028018845.1. NCBI lineage: Eukaryota > Metazoa > Chordata > Aves > Passeriformes > Passerellidae > Melospiza > Melospiza georgiana. The sequence continues at coordinate 6,672,944 of NC_080452.1, forward strand.
TTTTACCAAAGCCCATCATGCCATTTTTATTTAAATTTTTTCCCTCAAACGCTAAAGCTCCTCTGATCTGCTCACTGCTGTCCTGTTAAGACTGAGGATATTTAGCTTATCTTTCTAGTACTTCCTTTTTTTTCTTGTACTGTCTTTGAACACCAGTTCTCTTAAGGTGAGGGGATACTTCCCAAGCATTGCTGGCTTCTGCACACCAAGATGTTAAAGGTGCCACCATTCCCAAAGTTAATTTTCACAGAATCACAAAGTTGGAAGAGACCTTCAAGCTCATTGAGTCCAACCTGTTCCCTAACATCTCAACTCACCCCTGGCACCCAGTGCCACATCCAGGCTTTGTTAAACACCCCCAGGGATGGTGACTCCACCACCTCCCCGGGCAGAACATTCCAGAACTTTATCACTCTTTGTGTGAAAAACTTTTTCCTAATATCCAACCTGTCACAGATATATTTTATGAAAAATACTTTTGCTAGGATTTTTTCTCCTGAGAAGCTGAGAGGCCTCAGAAACAAAATGTAAACAATGATTATCTGCTGCTGTGGGATGCAACACGTGCATTTTTGATTGGTCTCATGTGGTTGTTTTTAATTAATGTCCAATCACAATCTAGCTGTCTCAGACTCTCTGGTCAGTCACAAGATTTTGTTATCATTCCTTTTAATTCCTTGCAAGCCTTCTGATGAAATCCTTTTTTCTATTCTTTTAGTATGGTTTTAACATATCGTTTTCGTATAGTATAGTATAATATAATATAGCATAGCGTAGCATAATATAATATAATATAATATAATATAATATAATATAATATAATATAATATAATATAATATAATATAATATAATATAATATAATATAATATAATATAATATAATATAATATAATATAATATAATATATCAGCCTTCTGAAACATGGAGTCAAGATTCTCATCTCTTCCCTCATCTTGGGACCCCTGCAAACACCACCACACCAACCTATATTTCCCTTGGTGCAGCTGGAGACTGTGTCCTCTGGTTCTGTCAGTTCCTGAAGAAAGAGCCCAACCCCACCTGAGCACAGCCACCTTTCAGGGAGTTGTAGAGAGTGACAAGGTCACCCCTGAGTCTCCTTTTCTCCATTCTAAACAACCCCAGCTTTTTCTACATTTTCCTACAGCCAAACAAAGCTTCGACCAGCATCACAGGGAAGAGATTGACTTTGGAGAAGGTTTTATCTGCAGCGATTAGCCAAGAATCCATCATCAGGAAGGAGCACTCACACTCTGCCAGCATTCCCACAGCTCTGCACTTCTTGAGGCGGCACTCCTGGCACTTCCTCCTCATGTACATGTCCATCTCGCAGTGCCCGCCGCTCTTGCAGCGGTACACCGCCTTCTTGGTGATGCTGCGCCGGAAGAAGCCTGAAATGAGCACCAGCTTGTGAAAAACATGTTTACTTTCTTGGGAAAATGTAAAAAGTTTCATAAAGGACAACAGAAGACAAGGATCATAGGCCAGGTGCATCTTGGCACTCATTTAAGACAACGCTGTTACTTTTGGGGATACCTCTTAAATACCTTTTCTCTTACATCAGCCTGTTGCATATTTATAGACTCATGTATATCTATAAACCAGTTTCCATTTTTCAGGGACTATTTTACATGGCTTCTCTTTGGGTCTGCTTTTTTAGAGCATGTGCGTTTCTTGGCTGTGGTTTTGGCTCCTTCTCTTTATCATTTCCAGTTTGGGCCTTGGTCCACACTGTCCTTAGATGGTGAGTGCTGACAGTTGGCAGATCTGTACAGGTGTCTTTATCTTATGTTCACTGGATGTTATCTTATTCAAGTAGGCATTTTAACACAAGTATATAGCTATTATAATATATATAGTATGAGCTATGTAATATATATAGCACAAGCTATTATAATATAACTTATATTAGCTATATAATATATATATAGTATAAGGTATAGCTTATATTCGCTATTTTATATATAGTATAAGTTATTATAATATAGCTTATATTAGCTATATAATATATATAGTATAAGGTACTATAGCTTATATTAGCTATATAATATATATAGTATAAGGTATTATAGCTTATATTAGCTATATAATATATATAGTATAAGTTATGATTAATATAGCTTATATTAGCTATTTCACTACTATGTCTAAGCTTAATTAATTAATTAACAGAAATAAAAATTTTGTAGCAAAGTTACTTTAACATATATAGTATATAAATTGTAATATTTGTGAAAAGCCAATTTTGTAATACGTATCTGTAACATGGGGATGGCTGGAGAAATTGCAGGAGCTTTATCTCACAAGTGTCCTCCAGGTCTGAATGGTTGGGTTTTTAAAATGGAAATGTTACCTTGATTTTCAATCTGCTTTTTAAAAATATAGTTATGTCTGGTTCTTTCTGACTGATATTAATTGACATTTTCCACACATGGAATCATAGAATATGCTGATTTGGAAGCGACCCATGAAGATCACCAAGTCCATCCCCTGGCCCTGCACAGACACCCCAAATCCCAGCCTGTGCATCACTGAGAGCAGTGTTCAAATGCTCCTGGAGCTCTGGCAGCCTCAGGGCAGTGCTGGGCACCTTTGGGGGCAGCCTGGGCAGTGCTCAACACCCTTGGGGGAAGAAACTTCCCTGAGATCCAACCTAAACTCCCCTGACACAGCTCCAGCCCTTCCCTCAGGTCCTGTGCCTGCTCACAGAGAGCAGAGATCAGAGCAGCACTTCAGCTCCCATACCAACAAGTTAAAATGTGATCGCTACTTGCTTTTATTCAATTATAGTAATAAGTGAAATTAATAACACTGAAACCAATCTCTAAGAAATGTTCATGAGAAAAGCAGCACGTGCTTACACTAACGCTATACTAATGATTCATCAATGCGAACAGGAGATGCTTAAAGTGCTTGTATTAAATAGAGACTAAAAATATTTCTTCAAAGAATGTTATAAAAACGTGAATTTGGAGTGATGTTGTTAGGTAGGGGGTTCATTAGATAAACGAAAAGCCCCTGTGGCAACACCAGCTCAAATCTGAGGCCCCGCGTCCCCGCTGACCTTTGCAGCCCTCGCAGGTCAGCGCGTTGTAGTGATAGCCCGAGGCCTTGTCCCCGCACACCACGCACAGCTCCTCCTGCCCCTTCAGCCTCACCGCCGGGCTCAACCGCGGCCTCTTGAGCGCCTGGAACGCCCCGTCCTCCCCGTGGGGAGCCGGGAAGGGGCCCTTGCTGAGCTCGCAGCTGCTGCCCACGCAGGGCCCGTCGCCGTAGGGCGGCTCCAGGCTGTAGGGCCCGTACGGGGCCGGGCCGGGCTGCGGCTGCAGCGCTGGCACCGGCACCGCCGAGTACTGGCAGTACGGGCCAGCCTGGAAATCCGCGTCCTGCAGCGGGTAGTTGATGTGCTCCGGTAAAACATCTGTGCCGGGGAAATGGAAAGTGCAGTGAGAACCTGGAGAATATCTCAACAGCAGCTGCTCCAAAGTTTGAAAATGTGTAGCTATGATATTTTCTGAAAAATCCTTTCCTTAGGATTTTTTTCTCCTGAGAAGCTGAGAAGCCTCAGGAACAAAATGTAAACAATGGTTATCTGCTGCTGTGGAATGCAACAGGTGCATCTGTGATTGGTCTCATGTGTTTGTTTCTGATTAATGGCCAATCACAGTCAGCAGGCTCAGACACAGAGCCCTAGCCACAAACCTTTGTTATCAGTCTTTCTTATTCTATTCTCAGCCAGCCTTCACATGAAATCCTTTCTTCTATTCTTTTAGTATAGTTTTCATAAAATATATATCATAAAATAATAAATCAAGCCTTCTGAAACATGGAGTCAGATCCTCGTCTCTTCCCTCATCCTTGGACCCCTGTGAACATCATCACAAAAATGTTTTATAGATTTTAGTAGCATAAATATTAGAGGAACATGTTTTCAGAGGGGCAACCTGACACGTTCTATTTAAATTTAAACCTGTAATGTTCTTAAGTGAAATCTGAAATGCAGCAAATATAGCTCAGTAACAGTTTGGGCAATATCATGTGGATTAGTGTTAGTAGATAATTGAATATGACCAACTGTGATGGCACAGTTGCCTTCAGATCTTACACTTGTTTTTATTAGTTGTCCATACTACAGTCAAATATGTTCCACAAGTGAATTTCTTAATGAATAAAGTGTTTCTTACTGATACATATCTCAGGCATCATTTTGAAAATGTTGCACAAGGGTCTGAGAAAAATTGTGTAGGAATCAGAGAGTACTAAAAATTACTGTGACAGGGGTCTTAAAGTTGAACTTCAGAGGAGTAAAAGGCAGAAACTTGTTTTATTTAGTATTTTCTCACACATCTTTACAGTTATGAAATTTTAGTTTAGTGAAATGAAGGTACAGAATTACAAAGAGAGTTTCTTCCTGCCTTTCTGTCTGTTGAGTTTCAGTTTTATCCAGCCTCCCTTAAATATACACAGCTATACCAAAGAAAGCCTGTGCAACATGCATCATGTTTCATGCTTCCTTTGGGATTATTAAAATCTCTATAAAAACAAATTGGGAAGATTTTTTAAAGCAGATTTTTTTTTTCCTTTTAGTGGACTTTGAGTCCTGCCTTTAGTCTTGCTGAATCCAATGAGTTATTGCAATTATAGTTCCATAAGATATAGATCAGGCATTTTCTATTAATAATGTATCTGGAATATGAAATAAAACCTGTGTCTTCTCCATGCAGGTCAAAGGGAGACAGCACTGGGAATGTTTCAGAATAATCCCATTATGCTCAAAAATCTGTATGAGCGCACAGTAATAGATTTCCATACACTTTCAGTAGGAGCTTGGTAAGAGCTTTCAAGTGCATTAAAGATAAATTAAAATGAATTAAACAAAAAATAATTCCCCCAGGAGTTCATTTTGCTGCATTTCCAGAGTACAAAACTTGCTTTGCTCACCATAGTACTGGAGGGGCTCGGGCAGGCCGTACCCATCAGGGACGGTGACAAAGGTGTTGGCCATGCTCTGCTCCCAGCTGCACTGCTTCATCCACTCTGCTCTGGGACCAGCCTTCAAACAGCAACCTGGGGAAAGGGGAAAGGAAGAGAAACACCCCATGGGAAAGAATTGCTGGGTAGGTTAGACACAGAGCCAGAAAATTCCAGAATATGGCAGAGTTTTCAGGCCATAAGAAAATCAGATGTCTGTGTGAAGTCACGTAACGCCCTCAACGAGACTACAAAATGTTTGAGGGTCCTGATATTACAAACTCAGGGTAAAATTCTTTCCTAAGTTTCCAAGTTTTAGTTAGAAATGTTTTGCTCTGAGTTTTACACAAAACCATATGGGGGAATTGGACTGGTAAATTCTCTAATTCAGAGAAGGTTAAAAGGAACTTAACAGATGGAATAAACTTGCTTTGGAGCATTTGCTCTGGTGTATATGTGGGGCTGTCCTGTTTGTGCACAAAGATGGGCTTTTAATGAGTTTATTTAATTCATGTCTTATCAGAGGTGAAGTAAGGGAAATAGCATGGAAAGGCCAGCATGGAATATCTGCTCTTCATCATCTAAGTACTCATTTATGCAGTAAAACTCAACTTTGCCTTGCTTAAGCACTGCCTTAACTACATTTCCTGTGTTCCTTTGACAGTGCAAAGTTTTCAGTGAAGACCAAAATATTGATTTCCTATAGGATGTGCTGCCTCTAAAGAGCTTTCCACTGTCCCTTGGTCATTGAAGGAGCCTGAGCTCCTGGCTGGATTCACTGACATTCCCAAAAACAAAGTGCACTGAGAGCTCTCAGTGACATGGTGAGAAGAGCTGCTGTGCTTGGAGTCCAACACTTACCTCACTTTTCAGTAATTTGACTTATAAATTCAAATTTAGAGGAGTTCTGAAAATGTGTGCTCTAAACCTCTCAAAAGAGTTTTAGGGGGAAAAAGAAAAGTCTGTATGGACAGTGGCATGAGCTGGGTTTAAGTTTATACACCTACAGCAAACCTCTGGTGTTGCTTAGAATTGAGAGCTAACAGAGCAGCCAATAGAGGAGGAAACAGGAATATTTTCCTTGTCCCCTTGTCCCTCTGCATGAGTGGGATGTGGGCACAGTTAAACCTTTGCTGAGCCTCATGCCCACTGAGCAAGGGCTGTAAGAGACAATTTGCCCATGAACTACTCACAGGCTTTCCCTGAGCAGACAGGAAAGTTAAAAAACAGAAAAAAGGCATGGAAGGATTTGGAAAATACAGCAAATCCAACTCCTTCAACGAGATTCTCTGCAGAATTTACAGCAAGTTTAAAGGGGGTCTTTAAACCCCTCCCTGAAGGAAGGAATTTGTGCTACACCTGGACCTTGCTGGGGCTGAGACAATGAATGAATCACCCCAGGGAATCTGAAGTAAAACACACACATCCCTTCCCCCAGACTGCACAGAGATTCAGGGCTGACCACTTTCACTTCGTGTTGTCAGCAGAAGGTGAAAGGATGCAGTGAGGCTGGAATGCTGGGGGTTTGTTATCTCTGCTAGTAAATATTTGTTTGAGAGCAAAATAAGTCACTGAATCATGAAGTCTTATCAGTTAGATCAATTTGGCCTGGGCAAAGTCTACATTTTTTCCCAAAAATGTGTGTTTGCTGAAGAAATGTGTTTCTGAATTCCAGTGGTTTCTTTAAATAAAAGTCATAATTGAATAGTAGATAAAAAAATTACACTCATCCAGTCTAATAAAAGCAGTATATTGGGAGGATGAAGTACCAAATGGAAGCAGATTTTTCTTAGGCAAAGTTTCCTCAGCTTAGGTATTTTATGAGAAAGGATTCAGCCCTTCTTACTGATTTTTATGGCTAATACCAGTAACCAGTTGCACCTACAAAATGTCCAGCTTAGACTGAGACTTTGTAAACTGAAATCTTAAATTAAGAGAGTTAAGAGGATGTTAGAACAGTGGGAATAGTAAATCCAATGGTTGTCTGAGGAATGCTCTACTGTCTTAGAATGAGGCGTGCATAAACATAAAGAGTTTCATTTTCTGACATTTGAGAATTTAGCGCTGGCAAGCTTGTTCTGATCAAACAAAGCATTGGGATTTTAAAGCAAAAAAGGAGAAAAAAGGAGAAGAGAATAAGATATATAAGGAAGGAACTTCATTTACTAGACCAGACAAATTTTGATTATTTATGAGTGACTGTGAGAGTCGTTTTTTGCTTCCCCCTGGTGAGTGAGGCAGCAGCAGGGAGGCCTCCTCCAAACTGCAGCAGTCCCTGGGATTCCATGATCCATGTGCTGCTCTCCCCAAGCTCTGTGGCCATCCCAAACCCCTCACACCTCATGGGACACTTCCCCAAACCACACTCATTAACCTTATCCAGACAAGGGAATTCTGCACGTGCCCAGCATGGTGAAACTCCTGACAAAGGTCCCAGACATGCCCAGGTGTAATGACTAAAGCAGTAACTGGGACAAAGCTGAAGTAACAATGGAGCAATGGGTTTGGATGCTTGGGGCAGGTGAAGCCATGCCATTCCCAAAACAAAATGGTTTGTGCTCCTTTTTTCTGTGTATTCCCAATATAACCACATGTTTGTGCATGAGCGCTTTAAAAGGAAGCAAAAATCTAAATACATTCCCAGAGAGGATGCATAAAAGTCTTTAGACTAAAAAGTGGGAAGAAAAGATGAATTTTTTAATCATTTATTTTGTAGCATCCCAAGCAGTAACACACTTAGAATGGGAGCCTTGAGCCCTGAGTGACACAGACTGAGCTGGCAGAAAATGTCACCTGTGTAAAGCACACATTGCTCCTGCTTCTCCTTCTGCTACTGGGCCAAATCCTTTCTCATTTTCACATGTGAAGTCCTGAGCAGGTGAGGGAAATGGTGTTTTTTGGAACAGGTGATCTACACTCAAGGTGGCTCAATAAGCACATTTGAAATGTTGTGCTTTTACAGGCTCAGTTCTGTCAGTGCTCATCCTCTGAGCTACAAACGTTCAGGATAAACCAGAACATGCTGATTCAAGGGCTTGGCTACCCATCCCATGCAGAAATTTAGTTCTTAGTTCTAACTGAAAGACTTGACAATTTATCAAAAATGGGCTCCACTAAAGAAAAGAAAAAAAAAAAAAAGCCACTGATTGATATAAGTAAAGTAGAACCATAAATAGAACGTACATGTCCAGACTAGAATCTGAACTGTACATCTATTTATTTCTATTTATGGTGAAAGATGTGGGGTTTATCATTTTTATTGCTATAAAACCCCATATCATAAAGCAACATATCATCAACTTATCACATTTATTGGGACACAAAACATCCTTCATGGAGCAGGGCTGCAGGGAGCCCTTTCAGGGTCGGTACTGGCAGTGCTTGAGCTGCTCTCGTAAATATTTTGACAGTTGAGTCATGGGGAAATTTCTTGTTTACAGGGAATTTTAGGAACTCGAGCTGAAGGTCTTCACCATCTATTTAGCACACCTTGGGGCACCTTAGTGGTCACGTAGAGGAACTCAGAGCATGTTTCAGGCTCAGCTTTAATCACTGCACTTTACTTGCAGCTGGAAGGCAAAGCTTCTATGTTTTTAATTTGTGAAATTGTAAACAGAAAACTGAAAAAAAAAAAAAGTAACTGAGCATAATCAGTGCCAAGTAGGTGTGATGCCAGCTAATCTATTCAATTTCACTCAAGCAATTCAGTAATCACTGCTTAATTACAGAATGATTTTCCAGGGGAAATTTTAGGATCACTTGATTGATCCTGTATGCAGCTTACACACTTATTAAAGATTTTTCTGTCCCTCCTGGTTTTAATGTGCTAAGAAGCTTCCCAAAGCTGCTCTTTGAAGAAATTCCACTTTTCTTCCTATTAAATGTGTTCCTTCCTGGTTATTATATTCTATATAATAACCATAATAGCAACTTACTATATTATTTATATATATATACGTATTATATTCCATATAATAGCAATAATAGGAACTTATTATATTATTTTATATATATACTTATTTTATTCCATATAATAACAATAATAGGGACTTCTTCTATTCTTTTCTATATATATTTATTATATTCCGTATCATAACTATAATAGGAACTTATTATATTCTTTTCTATATACACTTATTATATTCCATAAAATAACCATAATAGGAACTTGGCTTATTTCACCAATGGACTGCATTGCATTTATTTTGAAATTTTCCTTTGGAATTGTTATTCCATGAATAACTATTTCAAAAGCATAATTTTTATACATTCTAAAATAAGAGGTTAGAGGCTGTTTGAAACTCACATTTTTCTGGGTACTTTTGGGAATGGAAACAGATAAATGACTTTTAAAGTTGTTTTTCTTCACTCTGTGTGTCAAATGAAGTATTGTTGGAACAAACCCTTGGCAGCAGAGCACCAGATTTAAAAGTGCATGCTTGCTGTTTTCTATTAGTCAGATGCTTGAAAAGAAAGAAAAAAGGAGGTAAAGAAGAAAGGAATATTTTCACATGGCAAACTGATGTATGGCTTGAGCAGCAATTTCTAACCCCAGAGCATGCAGAGAAGGGAGTGAAATACTCACGGTGGCTGCAGGGAGCTCCTCTCCAGGCACAGCTCCTCTCCCAGCTCTGCTGCAGCTGGAGCCCACAGGCCTTTGCCTTTCCCTATTTATCAGTTTGTGTGCTCAGCCCGGGCTCCAGACACTCGGCAGAGCCACGCCGCGGCTCCGAGACACCAACTTCCCACACGGCTCCGCTGGGGTCGGAGCAAGGGCAGCTGCAAAGCCACATAAATCACAGCACAACTGGGTCATCAGGGACAGAGGCCATGGGGACCCTCACGTCACTGCTTCCCAGAGTCCTGCCTGCCCAGCGCTCACGTTCTGCTTGCTAGAATTCAGAATTCTCCCATTTTGGTTGCTTCTGAGTTCCTGCCCCGCGTTCAGATTCTGCTTTCTTGCTAGAATTCAAAATTCTTCCATTTTGGTTGCTTCTGAGTTCCTGCCCCGCATTCAGATTCTGCTTTCTTGCTAGAATTCAAAATTCTCCCATGTTGGTTGCTTGTGATTGCCTGCTCAGCACTCATATCCTGCTTTCCTGCTAGAATTCAAAATTCTCCCATTTTGGTTGCTTCTGAGTTCCTGCCCCACGTTCAGATTCTGCCTTCTTGCTAGAATTTGAAATTCTCCCATTTTGGTTGCTTCTGAGTTCCTGCCTTGCGTTCAGATTCTGCTTTCTTGCTAGAATTTGAAATTCTCCCATTTTGGTTGCTTCTGAGTGCCTGCCCAGCCCTCAGATTCTGCTTTCCTGCTAGAATTCAAAATTCTCCCATGTTGGTTGCTTTTGAGTGCCTGCCCAGCACTCACATTCTGCTTTCCTGCTAGAATTCAGAATTCTCCCATTTTGGTTGCTTCTGAGTTCCTGCCCCACGTTCAGATTCTGCTTTCTTGCTAGAATTCAAAATTCTCCCATGTTGGTTGCTTGTGATTGCTTGCTCAGCACTCATATCCTGCTTTCCTGCTAGAATTCAGAATTCTCCCATTTTGGTTTCTTCTGAGTGCCTGCCCCACGTTCAGATTCTGCTTTCTTGCTAGAATTCAAAATTCTCCCATTTTGGTTGCTTCGCGTTGACATCTCAGTGTGCTGATGGAAAATGTTCAATCCCCAAGCAGGGAAAATATTGCAGTAGTATTCTTTGGAGATTTTTACATGATATAATAATTTAATTTGGAAAGTCTGGATGGGGCCAGGACCTCCAAACACCAAACACTTACCTTGTTCTCTGTGTTCTGATCCAGAAACTCCTCTGGCTCACTCTCAGTTCATTGGCAACCTCAGTGAACTTCAGTTCACGTTGCCATTAACTCAGCAACATTTCATTCTTAAACCCCAAATATTTCCTTTATTAGTAACTTCTAATAAATTAATATTGCAATTGGGTGTTTTCATTGTTTCCCAAGTAGATGTGACCTTTTGGATAGGGAATTTTCTGGTTGGGTATCATGTTGTTCCAGTGCTCCCAGCAGGGTGCAGGAGGAGCTCACCTGCCTTCTGTGTAAGGTCAGTTCTCCATTCACCTCAGGAAAAACTGCTTCTGTTGGATACTGCATGGAATTGGATGGGAAAAGGAAAATATAATTTCCTGTGAGCAAAGTCACTCAAAATACTCTTTTGGGACAGCAGGTTTTCATGGATAAATGGTCACCACCCTTCAAAGGAGGGACACATTTCTGTTCCATGGGCTCCAGAGAAGAGCTGCTTATTTCCATGTGCCATTTGTGACTGTCTGTGGAGTGGAATGGTTGAGTCTTTCAAGAACAAACAGCATTGACTAATAAATGTTATCTGAGCATATTATGGGGTTTTCTAAGTTTTCAGATGTCCTGCATTGATCACGTGTGGTGATGGGAAGCTGCAGCACAGTGATTATGCAGCAGAAATGAACATAATGATGTTCTCAGCTTAATTATGCTCAGCACTTGTCTTTCTGGTAAAAGCAGCCTCATACAGAAACTTGTCGAGTTGTCAAAAAAATTTCAATAGTAAAACTGAAATTTTACAATTGATATAACAAATATTTTTTTTCACAGAAGTATCTCTTTCACAATATCCCATTGACTTTTTCATCCAGCCTTTCTCATGAAAGTTGGAAAAACAAGCAGAGATTTGTGAAATACTGGGGTTAGCTTTTAAATGCTACTGACTTTTATTTTTAGCATTTTTTTTTCTGATAGAAGGCACATTACTGATAAGCTGTTCAAATTAGCTATAGGATGTGGATATTTAGAGCCTGTTGACTTCAGGGGATTTAACCCTGAAGCCCAGGTTTTTAAAAGACATCAAATCTCTGTTCTATTCAGTTTATAAAGCCTGCTGGATTCAGGGTAAATTCAGTTTCTAAAATCAGTATAGAAATAAGTTTATAAAATAACTATATAAAAGTTGTAATAGAAATGAATTGCTGTAATTAAGTACTAGCCCAAGGTTAATTAACTCCCACACTGTAGTGATGAAGCTCTTTTGCATAATCATGAAGTGATTCAGACCAGGTGACTGGCTAAATACATACATTTATGTAAATACAGATATTTACATTATTTTAATAAATCACTGCTCCTATTCAAAGCTTAGCATGACAAAAATGGGAGACTTGAGGGCACACTTGAGTCACCTAAAATACTGCTTGCAAAGAAGAGGAAAATAAACTCTTTTCCATGCTTGTAAATAATCAAAACCCAGAAAGGTTATTTAGGAGTAAGGGAGATTTAAATTACAAACTAGAGAAAGCAATTACTGTGGTAAAAATAGCCCTGGAGCAAGTTCCTTGTACAATCTTCTCCACTGGCTGTTTTGAAGATCAGTTTGGGCAACCAGATTGAACCCAAGAGTTGTTTTCTCTGAGTTGCTTTGGTTTGTAAAGAGGACTTTTTGGAAAGGGCTTTGGAAAGCTGTTCCAGCTCTGTTTTCTGTTATTTTTCTATACCTACATCAATTCTCTGGTCAGTAACATGCCCAGAGCCACTTCAGTGGCAAAGGAAATAATACCAAACTCTGAGCTTGCTTTACTAGCAGTGAGTAAACAAAGTGTCACTCATGGATAGGGCCTGAAAATAGGAGCTGGAGGAGTTCCTGCCGTGAGCCAACATCCAGAAGTGGCACTGAAGTGGGGAACAAGGGACACACATGTTTTCCACAGAAAATGAGCAGATCTGGAGCAGCAGCCTGACTCGGGCACTGCTGCAGCCCTTGTGCAGCCTTGCTGCAAACGGGGAGCTCTGGGCAGCCAAACCCCCATGGGTTGGGCAGCTGATGGGTGAGGAAGATGGGGATGAAGGAAGAGCTTCCCTGGGTCCACACCTACTGAGAAAATCCATTTTCAAGGTCAGCACAATTCTTTGTTCATCTGGGACTGGAGGTTCTGCATGTCTGGGACTCACTTGGTAACTGAATAGTTAAAGGAAATCACATCCACTCCAGCTGGGTCTTCTCTACATAAATGACCCGTTTGGCTTGATCTGCTATTGGATTGTTTACGTAACTTCAGTAATTAACCACTATCAGCCTCATTAATGAAACATAAACCACCTCTCCTGCTCATTTATAAAGCATTTGTCAAACAAAACTCAAACAAAGGGCAGAATCTCAGCAAAGTTACGGCCCTCCAAGAGCTACTGAGCCTGACTGCAAGGCACAGCAGTGACTTGGTTGTTGTTTTTCAGTAGAACTGAAGCAGAAGTGATGGCATTGTCTATTGCTCTTGGCTAACTTCTCCCCAAGCCATCTGAGATCTGTCACAGGAGGGCAAGGATGCCTGGACAACTATTTTGGCCATTTCAGTACAAAATACTGATGTTCCAGCTCATTACTGTAAATCATTAAATGATGAAAGCAAGAGTCAAATACTAAATGATTAAAGCCCTCAAAAAACTAATTGCTAATTACAGTAATTGTTGCTCTATGTGAGTTAAAGGTTATATTAAAATAATGATTATTTCATTACAGGATTAGATCTTTCCTGTTGGTAAACTGTTCTGAGCAATATTACAGAAAGCTGAGTATTAACAATACAGATCATGTATCAAAATGATCCAACCTATTTTTATTTTTTATTTTAATCTTTACCTATTTTCGTGTCAGAGAAATAAAATGGTTCAGAAGCATAAAATACATTGGCAGACACATCCATGCCAGAGGTTTTGTGATCCAAAACCTTGGATTTCCTTTCCAATTTGTTGAGGAACTCATGAAAAAACCCACAAGTTTTCTGTTTCCCCTCTCTTGTATTATTTATAGATCTCCCAAAGGTTCAGGAATGCTGACACTCTTGGGATTGCTGTTCATGAGTGTGGATGAAGCTCTCAGTCCTGGGTGAGAAGCAGCACAAAGCTGATTTTGCCAAGTACTGATTGTGCCTGTTGGTGTTACCTTGCACAGTGAACAGCTCCCATTTAGCCCTGCAGAGAAGTGGTTTTTGGTGTCAGATAATAGAAATATTCTTTGTTTTGCATCAAATGTGTCAGACAAATCCTCACAAACAAATTGGATGAGAAGATGGAAGTTCTTGTTAAATTCTGAAATGCTTTCATGGGATTAAATGATGAAATGGCAGACCAGAGAGGAAGAACAATTTTTGCTCTTTTTAAGAGTAACTTTTTCTCACTCATGCAGTCATTGGACAGTTTCACCTGTCATTTTCTTACAGGCTTGTAAGGCCAATCCTGAAGAACTAAACATGATGTCAAATTTCAGTCCAAGAGCCAGACTGCCTTAAACTCACTTGAAAATCTCAGGACAGCCCACAAAATGTTGCAGTTTCTCCTGTTTATTCTTTTAAGCTTAATCTGCAGTGCCTGAGTGCAGAGTAGATACAATAAACCCATCCATTCAACCTTCACAACGTTCCTGGGTACCCTGACACCTTCCCCTTTTAGTACCCTCTGCCAAATCTGCTTCCCCTTGGCTGGAAGACCAAGATTTGTTAATAAAGTGCTCCAGCAAGGTGGAAGAAAGCAAAGCTGTCAATTAATTGATTACAATCCCAGGAGTTGGTAGTTCATAGAGAATACTCCACAGGCACTGCAGGACTTTGTAGGTACAGCAAAGGGAAGCCAAAACTTCATTTCCATAAAACAGATCTTGACACTGTGTTAAGCATTACAAAATAATTATTGTGGAATGCCTTGCTCAGCATTTTATCAGCAGTGGTCTTGCTGCTGCGACTGAATTAACTGGATGTGTCCATTTATCAATGATAATGTTTTTCCTTTTTTCCAGCCTGGATTCCATCTTGAGGACATTTGTTTTAACAGTAGAAAGAATATTAGACTCATAAGTGTGAGTGCTGTGGTGCAGTGGGTGACTCCTGAAGATTTATCAAAGCAAGATAATTAGGATGAACAATAAGACTGACTTCCTTGGTAATAACTTTTGTCACAGGACAACTCTGCACAGTGCCACGTTAATCCACCTTGAAGTATGGGCTGGGAAATGCAAGAGGAGGATTCCTTTGGGCTCCTGGCCTGTGATTCTCTGTGCTACACTTTTGTTGAAGGCAGTACCAGTGAAATTGTGGCAGTAGCTGAGAGCTGTCTGAACACTACCACTTCATTTGAAAAGCAAGCAGTCAGAAAGTGTTGGGGTGTGTGGTGTGAGAGGGGCTGGTTTGCCTTTTAAACAGCTGTAGCTGCTGAAATAGTTGGGGTTAGAAGGAAGGACTTGTAATGGAAATGAGAATTGTCACATTCATTTTTAAAAAGCTTGTGCCCACCTGCATCACCATGGGAGACTTGTGCTGTCAGACACTTAGCACAATGTTTCTGTCTGTGCTGATTGCACTTACAATTAATATAATTTTACTGAAAATCCAGGAAGTATCCTAGAAATTTGCCCTTTATTCTTTTCTGTATTTCCAAAATCTAGGTGTCACTCCATCTGTCACAGACTTTGCCATTTGATACCGGTCTGTTCACAGAATCCCAGAATGGTTTGGGTGTGAAGGGACCTTAAATCCCATCTTGTTCCACTCCCTGCCATGGCAGGGACACCTTCACTGTCCCAGGGTTCTCCGAGCCCTGTCCAGCCTGGCCTTGGGCACTGCCAGGGATCCAGAGGCAGCCACAGCTGCTCTGGGCACCCTGTGCCAGGGCCTGCCACTCTCACAGGGAGGAATTGCTTCCATGGATATCACTTGAATTTCTGCTCTTTCAGCCTGAACCCATTTCCCCTTGTCCTGTCCCTGCAGTTCCTGATGAGGGGTCCCTCTCCAGCTTCCCTGTAGCCCCTTCAGACCCTGGAAAGGGCTGTGGGGTTTCCACACAACTTTCTCTTCTCCAGGCTGAGCAGCCCCAGCCCTCTCAGCCTGTATCCAAAGGGGAGGTGCTCCTGTGCCCTGAGCAATTTTGTTCACTTTATGTCCATCTAGATTCTTTTCTTTGTGATTTTCTTACTGTTAGCAAGAGCCTCCTCAGCTGTACTCAGAACTGCTATGTTTTTATCCCAGCACAGAAATACTATTTCTGATTTTCCAAAGATGGCCTGGAAGCAGTTTGGGCTCTGCAGCAGCACTGTTGTTCTGAGTGTCCCATACTCTGCTATCCAGCCTTCACTTCTGCTACAGCAACCCCATGTTCTGTTTGACAAAATACAGCCATGTGGTTAAGAGTTATTAAAAGCATTAAAACATTAACCTCCTGTAACCCCATTTTTCACTTTGTACACACACATAAGTGTTTAATCGAATTGAAGTTAAACACTAAAAAGTTTGAGAGGCCAAATTTATACATTCTATTTAGTTTACACAGAATTGCTGTGATAAGCCAAAGGAATTACAAGGCACCCCTACTCAGAAATGCTCATCTGTTGATTTGTTTAAGATCTGTTGCTACACACTCCAAGTTTTGGTGGGGAGCATTCCCAGCATTTAAACCAAGGAGTTTTGTCCTGCTGGGATCCTCTCTGTGTCCTGGCGCCACAGGAACTCTCTCTGCTGTCCCTTGGAGCTGGAGAAATGATTCTGTGTCCAGATCTGCTGGAGAGGGGCTGAGATGGGCTCAGGGCAGTGTGGCAGTTGTGCTGCAGAGTCTCATCTCCCTCCTCCTGGAATTTTATTCCTAGAAGCCAGAATGCCCCAGAGGAAATGAGCTGATCCTGAAATGACAGCAGTGCTGCTCTCACCTACCCCTATGGGCAGGGAAGGCCAGGATGGCACCTCTGACACCAGGGCAAGTGAGTTAAATCAGAATTATAAACACAAGAGCAAAACAGGCAGCTCAGACACTGGTGCAGCTCCTGCAGGGGTGAAATGATTCACACTGCCCATCCCATGGGTTCATTCAGCTGATTTCCTGTGGATGTGAACTGGAATTGCCAGTGCCCCATCTCCAAATGGCTCACTGAGTGCCTGAATCCAGGGGAACCTCAGGGACTGCAAGTTTGGTTTCACAGAAATCCCTGTGTTGGATAAAGTGAAAAAGGGAAAGATGGCTGTGGCACACAGAGCTCGTTCCATGGAGCTGTGTCAGTCCTGCTGTGGGAAATGGGTGCTCTGGGAGAGGCTCTGGAGGCAGGCACAGAGCTGGGAGTGGAGCAGAGGGAGGCAGCAGCAGGTGGTGAGCTGCACACGAGGGGTCAAGTGAGAGTGTGGGAGTGGGACAGGGGAAACCAGCCCTGGCCACAGCTTAGGGATGGTGTGTCCATTTTGGGACAGGACCCAACTGTCCCAACCTTTACCCAACTTGTTCCATAGCCAGGATGGTCCACACAGTAACATTTGTCAGTTTTCCAAGTGCTCATGACTTGCCTATTAGGAAAAAGGAATTCTGATAAACTGTGCTAACTTTCTAGTATTCTCTAATAAGATGAAAAATAGGGAAGGACCAGAAGGTGAAATATGTTATAACCATGGTCTGGGCTTTAATTCCAAACTAGCGGAAGGATTACATTTCTCAAATTTGCAGAATAGCTCTCATACTTCACTAATTAATCTGATTCTGATGAAATATTCCAACTGCAGCTGCTTGCCCTGTCCTCTTTTGCATTGTGTGCATGTTTTGAGATTGTTGCTTTTATAAAATTATCTCATTCAGCACTTCTGCACCAGGCTTGATTATCTCTGGGATCATAAAGAACCTTCATCTGATAAAGCATCCTGGAGTTTTCTCATGTGTCTGTGTGAATAGGGAATTAAATTCAAAAGATTCAAATCAAAGGCTAAAATATTATTGTTGAAAACATTGTTAATGAAGTCGGTGCTATTGAACAAAACTTTGTGGCACAAAGCCTCAAGGACAGCCCGGATCACCAACAGTAGCTTCAGTTAGCAAATAAGAATCAAAGCAGCGAGTCAGCATTGCACAGCTTGTTATTTTGAGTGGCGGATGTTTACAGTGGAAGGGACAAACAGCGGGATCAGATAAGACGGGAGCCCCGCAGATCCAGCCGGGATTGATCGCGCTGGGAGGGAGCAGCCGCAGAGATAAGCGGGACCGGGGTCAGGGCCGCCGGCCCTCCGCAAACAGCCCGTGCCGAGCAGCGGCCGCTCGGAGCCGGCCTTGGCCCGGGCTCCCCCGGCCGCGCCGGGGCTCTCGGGCACGGGGATCGGACACGCGGGACGCGGCGTGGGCGGCTCGGGGGAGAGGGCACATCCACCGGGGCAGGCGGCTTTGGGACGCGGTGTGCCGGGGGAGCACGGTGCCCCTCGCCGCAAAACGCCCCCAGACACCCCAAATTCAGCCAAAGACCCCGGGCTGCGAGCATCCCCCGGGCTGCGAGCATCCCCCGGGCTGAGAGCATCCCCGGTAACGGCGGGGGCACTCCCGGGCTGGCCCCGCCCCCAGACCGCCCAACCGGCGCTTGGCCCCGCCCCTCCCGCCCTGACCCCGCCCCTCCCGCCCTGACCCCGCCCCTCCGCGCTCTGGCCCCGCCCCCCGGCCGGGCCGTGGCGCTCTGGCGCCGCCAGGCGAGCCCGTGGCGGATCGGCGGGCTCGCGCCGGTTGGCGCCTGCGCACTGGCGGCGCCGTGGCCGCGGGCGGAAGCGGCGTCCCGGCCCCGCGGGTTCGCGTCCGCCCGCGCCCGGCGGCGGGGCCGGAGCGGGGCCAGAACGGCTGAGGGGCGAGAGCGGCGGCGGGGCCGCGAGGGACATGGGCCGGCCGCGGGGCTGAGCAGCGCCGCCCGCCATGAGCTGCACCATCGATAAGATCCTGACGGACGCGCGGACGCTGCTGGAGCGGCTGAAGGAGCACGACACGGCGGCCGAGTCGCTCATCGACCAGTCGGCCGTGCTGCACCGGCGCGTGGCCGCCATGCGGGAGGCGGGCGCGGGCTGCGCCGACCAGGTGAGTGCGGCCGGGGCGGCCGGAACGACCCCCGCGGCTCGGTAGGCCCGAGGCGGCCGGACCGACCCCCGTGTCTCCCCGGCAGGGTCCGGGACCCGCGGCGGAGCGGCCCGACCCGTCCCGGCTGCGGCCGCACGTGGTGCTGGCACAGGAGAACACGCAGATCCGCGACCTGCAGCAGGAGAACCGCGGTGAGCGGGGCCGGGGCGGATCCTGGCGGGTGATGCGCAGAGGGGCCCCGGGGGATGTGGGGCGGTAAGCGGGGCTGTCCTGGCGGGAGGGTCTTGTGGAGCACAGCGGAGTGTCTGCATGCCCCGGTGGGTCAGGGAGTCTCCTCGGCCGAGGGGATCCGGGCAGCGGCGGAGCAGCGCCGGTCCCGCAGCCGGTACCCAGCGAGCGCCTCGGGGCTCCTGCTGTGGCCCTGCCTGATGCGCTGTGCTCTGCAGAGCTGTGGGTCTCACTGGAGGAACACCAGGATGCGCTGGAGCTCATCATGAGCAAGTACAGGAAGCAGATGTTACAGCTGCTGGAAGGGAGAAAACGGGAAGATGCAGAACCAGTCCTGAAAGTCCATCAGGCTAATTCTGGGGTAAGGTGAGATGGGGACAGGAGAGTCCTCAAGACCCCTGTCCCCTGCTCGCTGTCACACAATCTTTGTTTCCATTCCTGCAATGCCTGGTCTCCAAAATACATTTTCTCCCAGTCTTGACTCTCTTTGCTGGTACTTTCCCCTCTGTTCCTTTCAGAGCACACAGGTTGTAACTGAGGACACTGAAAGGCACAACCCCTTCACAGCCCAGGGGGAAGCTTTTCCTTTCAACCAGATGCTGAATTCCCTGGCTTAAACTTAATGTGCCTGATCCTCTGTAGTAAAATCAAGGATGTCCAAGTTGTTATAATTCCTGTTCAGTAGCTGTAACAAAGGGGAAAAACCCTCCTGAACTCTGTGAGCTGGATATGTTTAGTTCTCAAGAGATTTCACTCCCTAGTGTTTTTAAATCCAGATACTGTGTGGAGTGGCCTGAAGTGTCCCTTTGTACACTGGGCTCAGTGACTACACAACTCTGAGATGTGGCTGCTGATTACTGCTGCTTGTGTCATATTTAGGTTTTGAGTAACAATAGAATAACATTAAATTTCCATTTAAAACTTAGGAATTGTGTTAGGCATTTTTTGAAATGCATTTTTATCTGATTAGAGAACAGCAGGTTGGTCCAACCCAGTGACATCTCATATCTTGTATCTTTTTTATTGGAAACTGGAGCCAGGCCAACTCTTGTCATGTGTTCCTGTGCACTGATATGTGGCAATTCCCTGGTTCTCTTTTCTGAGTTGCTTAACTCCTCTGAAGGTGTAGCTATGTTTGCTTTCCAGTGCCTCCCTGAGTGCATTAATTGCTGTTTATCAGGGTTTTACATTTGAACAAAACGTGACAATGCAAAGCTGAAAGGGCTCTGCAGGAACCCTTGAAGGGATATCCCTTGATTATCTCAATTTCTAGGCAAAGTCTTCAGTACTTCAGGTGAAGTCCTTGAGTCTGGAGAACAGTAACAAACTGCTAATGTCTTTAAAATAACTATTCTTAGTATAAGAATATATATCTTCCTGTTTAGAAAAATAATCGTTTAGAGAAATAATAATCACTCTTCCCAGAAGTCTCTCATGTTCTCCAGCTGTCTTCTGGATGCTCTAATTTGTTTACATACTTTCTGAATAATGGAGTTCAAAAGTGAATTCTCTGCTCTGTGATAAATTTATCTTCCAGAGGGCACTTAAAGAAACTCCACCCAGTCACCTGTCATGTTAAGTGATATATTGCTCTTCAAGCAGCAGCTGTTGCTTCATACTGGAAATTGTCAGTGTTTGTTCCATGTGCATTTCTGAGCTTCAGCAAAATGCATTTTCCAGAGGATTATTGCTGCATCTAGGCAGATTCTGTAAAATCTGCCTCTGGAGGCTCTGGTCTTACTTGCTTTAGTTTTGTTGCTGGATGTCCTTCTGAGGTAAAGTTGTTTACTCCACACTTGAAATCACCTTTACATTTATTTTTGGTGTCTTAATAAATTCAGTCAGGTTTTAAAATCATGCTCACATTAACCTGAATCTGCTGTTTCAGACTTTGGCACACTTGAAATTATTTCCCTTTAGATCAGAGTGCCTTATCTTGCTGGCTGCTGTCTCTCTCTTCACTGTTTTCACTGATAAAGGACTGCTGATAAAGGAAAATGAGGTACAAGTTCTTATCTTTAAGTATACAAGGCAAAAGGACTTTCAAGTGCTTAGGAGAAAATGATTAAAATTCAAAACAGAAAGAGAATCCAAAATCAGGAAAATGGAAGTAAGTGATTTAGAAGGAATACATTATGACTGTTGCTTTTGCCTGAACTTACTGAATGTATTAATTTTATGTCTTTCAGGAAATTGAAAGTCAAATAGACAGAATATGTGAGATGGGAGAGGTGATGAGAAAAGCTGTTCAAGTGGATGATGAGCAGTTCTTTAAAGTTCAGGAGAAGTTGGCTCAGTTGGAGGTAAGAACAGAGCCAGTTGCTGAAGATAAATTGAGCTTTGAGGGTCTCCAGACTTTCTCTGTATTTTCTATGTTTGTGTCAAGAACTTAAAACATTAAAAATTTTGGAATAAGGTCAGGAAGTGGAGAACATAATTGTTTATTTTCAAGTTTTTAATGTTCATGTTATTTTTATATATCTATATATAAATAAATAAGGGCAGAAGAAGATAAAGTTTAAATTATATGGTTCCAGTACTAAAATGATGTAGTTCCACTGTACTAATGTTGGCATCACAAACTTTATATATCTGTGAAGAAGTGGGACTGTTTAAAAATCAGCATCTTTTAGCTACAAATTAGCACCTTTCTGTGATAGTTGTGAATTAGTTCATTTCAATTTCAGCACAAATGTTGATTTTGCAGCTTGAAAACAAAGAGCTGCGTGAGCTGCTGTTGATCAGCAAGGAATCCTTCGAGGTGGGGAGAGAAGATCTGCCAGACTGAAGCCCAGGCCACTCCAACCTCATCTCCAAAGCCTTCAGGGACTGTTATGGAACTACCTGACAAGGATTTGTTGTTCCAGGTGTTTCCTTGTATATTTGTTTTATCTATAAAGTGTGTGGGCTGTGTTCTCTGCATTTTTCTGAAGTGTTGATGGCAAAAGCTTGCACCCTGCTCTTAGTACCTGCAGCACTCGGATGCTTAACACTGAAGTATTTGATGTGTCCTCCCTTGTGATGGCTCATTTCCTCTCCCTTTGTTATTTTTTATGAGCTTTAGTTAATAATTCCAGCTGTGCAGATGGCTCTTAAATCCACCTTGTGTGTAGCTAGAGAACATAATGCAGGTTGTGATTGTTGTGCTTGATAGAAGGAGCAGGAGATGATTGAGGAACCACAGTGTGAGAGGCAGGGATGTGGTTTGCTGTGGCTGGGCTCTGCAGGGTGAGGGACCCTCAGTGTCTGCCTGGCCTGGCTTTGTCACCTGGCCTGGCTTTGTCACCTGGCCACTGCTGAGAGCACAGCAGATGCCAGCAGAGCACTTGAAGGAGTCACTCCTATTCAGAGCAAACTTTGCCTTGTTTAAGGGGTGAAGATTGGAGTCAACATCCCTTCCTGACACACACATTTTTTGAAGGATTAATCATTTTTGATAGCTAGACCTGTCCCAGCCTTCCCAGTGCTCCCAGTTAGCAGCCACCCTTGCTCAGAGCCTGCCAGAGCACAGCACCTGCAGATCAAAGCTCTTTGGCCTCCTACAAATGTGGGTTCAGGCAGAAGGAGCTCAGGTCTGCCTCAAAACCAAACCAAACCCAAAGCAAACCACCCTCATGCACAGAATTTTCATGTCACATCACAGGTGAGTCTGGTGTTCCATGGTTACTGCAGGTCCTGTGTTGAGTGGAATTAGAGGTGCAGTGTTGTGGGAGTTTCTCAGTACTGTGGTATTTTTAATGACATTTTTATATAAAAGATTTCTGTCCTACCTGTGATTGAAAAATAATCTTCCAAGAATGGTAAACATCTCATGTCCATAATTAGCTGCAATTTTTGATGGCATTTTTTCCCAAGTGAGACTTTAGATAGATGCAGAAGGTGACTTGTTCCTGTGCTTACTGAGAGACAGTGAACACTGGAGACATTGTGAACATTTGGAATACCCAGCAAGACTGGTAGATATAAGGGGTTTCTGTACAGGAGTGCTCTTGTATACAGTCCTTTTCTATTAGAAATTGTTCAGGAGGGAATAAAAAACCCAATAGGAAATACTTTCTCAAGTGTTTTGTGAGTCCTGGGGGAATTCCATGTATTCTGCATATTCCCAAGCCTTTTGCACCTGAGTGAAATACTACAATGACCAAAATGTTGAATTTTCTGGTTTTTAAATTAACATCATCCAGAATGCCTGTGATGCATTTTTATCTTCCCTCTCTGTGTCGAGTAACATCCCTCCAACTGGGTCCTAGAAAAAAATCAGAAACTAAATAGCAGTTGCTTTGATTGAGTTTATTGTTAATTAGTAGCAAGCAAAAATAGGTGAGGGAAGTTCAAATATGTTCACAGAACATCCCGAGTTGGAAGGGACCCACAGAGATGGAGTCCAACCCCTGCCCTGCACAGACACCCCAAAATTCCACCCTGTGCATCTCTGGGACGATGTTCAAACCCTCCTGGAGCTCTGGCAGCATTGGGGCTGTGCCCATTCTCTGGACAGCCTGGGCAGTGCCAGCACCCTGTGAGGGAAGAACCTTTCCCTGACATCCAACCTAAACACCCCTGCTACAGCTCCATGTTCCATTTGCTCCTGTCCCATTCGGGATCTGTAACTGGAATCTGTGACTGTAAATGGCCGGTTGTACACAGTTCCCGAGGGTTGCTGGGCATTTTCAGAACTTGCTCCATTTGTGTTGGAAACCGGACTGGAGCTTCAGGACTGGAAATGCTCTGCCTTGTCCTCAAAGCATCAGCCCCTGATCCTCTGGTTCCTCAGCGAGCACAAGGCTAGTGTCCCTCTCCCGGGCTCTGCCTGCCCAACATGGAGGTGTCCCCCCAGAGGGGTTCCTGAGTGTCTGGGATGTGCCTGCTGCCCTGGCCCGGGCCGAGTTCTCCCTCCCTCACTCGGGGTTCTCTGTGTACTCCTCAGCTGGGGCTCTGTCCCCTCTCAGCCAGGGTATTCTCTTCGCTCAGCCGGGGCTCTGCCTCACGGTCTCTCCCCTCAGCCGGGATTTTCTCTCCGTGTCTCTCTCTGTGCCTCTCTCCTCAGCCGGGACTCAGTGCCACCAGCCGCGGTTCTCTTGCCCCTCATGGGGTTCCCCTCCCCTCCCTGAGGTTCTCCCGCTCCCCTCAGACGGGGCTCTGTGCTGTAGCCGGGGCTCTCTTTCCCCTCACAGGGTTCCTCTCCCCTCCCGGGGTTTTCTGTCCCCCCTCAGCCGTTTCTCTCTCCCCGGGCCGCACGGGGGCGCTGCTGCCCTCACTGCCCCCCTCCCCTCTGGCGCGTGCCCGCGAGCGCCACCCGCCGGGCTCCTGGCGCGCACGCGCGGCCCCGCCCCTTCCCCCCCCGTCCGCGGGCGGCTCTCGCGAGAGCGCCGTGATTTCTCTCCTACGTGCCGTGCCGTGCTGCTCATGGCGGCGCTGGAGCGGGGGCGCTGAGCTGTTGGGGTGAGTGCGGGCCGGGCGCCGCCGCCACCCCCGCCCGCCCCGGCGGGCTCCGGGCGCCGCGGGACCTGCGCCCGCGGATCTCCGCCCGTACCGGGGCAGCGCGTCCAGAGCCCCGCCGGGGTTGCGCGCGGGGTGGGGGGGGGGGGGTGGTTGGGGGGTGCGGCCTACTAGGCCGGCGGTGCGGGGATGGAGCGGCGGCCGCGGGGCGCGGAGTGCGCGCTGCGCTCCGCGGGGCTCCGGGAGCGGCGGCGCCGAGGCCGCGCTGGGACCGGCCGTGCCGGGAGCCGCCGGGGCTCGCGGGCCGCGCCGGGAGGGGGCGGCGCCGCGGGGGCTCCGGGCCCCGGCGGGCGGCGGGGCCGTGCGGGCGGAGGGGCGGCGGCGGCTCCCGGCGTGCCGCGCGCGGCCCCGCCCGGCGCAGCGCGGCCGCGGCCCTTTGTGTGCGGGGAGCGGCCGCCATCGCCCCCCTTTGTGTGCGGGGCGAGCGCTCCCCCCGGCCCGGCCTGCCCGAACGGCCCTGGCGCTGTCACCGGCCGGAGCCGCCCGCCCCCGCGCACGGCGGCCCCGCTGGCGGCGGCCCCGGCGCCGCCCCTCGGCGCGGCCGCCCCTCGCTCCGCCGCCTCCATCTTGGTGCAGCGCAGCGAGCGCGGCCGCGGCGGGGACCGGGCCTGGGCGGCTCCGTCGGTCCGGGGCCGGTTCTCTGCTGTCCGCACCGATACCCAGCGCGGGGCTCGTGTCCGCACCGCAGAACCCTTAAAAAATCCCGATATTTCTTTTAACGACTTTTTTGGGTTTTTTCTCCATACATTCTTCACAGATGTCCTTGGTAGTTTTTAATTCTTTCCCCCCCCCCATATATGTATTTTTTCATGACATAGAAAGGACTTCACTGCTGTGGTGGTGGCTCGTCTCAAAGCTGTCACGTACTGGGGTGCCCAGAGCTCAGTGCTGCTTTCCAACATCCATCTGAAAAGCGATGGAGGAGTCTGATCTCCGCAGATCTGTGTACACACTGAGAAGATGAAGTGTTATCTTTATCACATTTTATCTCAGGCTGTTTCTGGAAGCACGTGCTCTGATGCACAGAATGCATGTCCTTGCAGTTGCCTCTTTTTGTGAAGAAAATGGGAAGCAGAACAATGCTGTCATGGGGCAGGTTCCATGTGGGGCTCTCTAGGTGATTTCTGGCGTGTGACCCGCTGTCATTTAGCAGGATCTGCACGGGAGAGGCCTCAGGAGCAGGGCCCAGCTCTTCCCTGTCTTTACATTAAATCTTTGAGCTGTAAATACACAAATGCAGAAGGCACTGAGACTTGGGGGCTGGGCAGCTGCTCAGGGTGTTTACCATTTGGAGGAGTATTTATAGTAGCTGAATTAAAAAGTAAGGAATTTGAGGCAGATGAGCACAGTGAGATTTCTTTTTGCTTGAGTTATGATTGCTTGATGAGCTTTTTTTTTTGAAAGAACTTAAGTGTAGTAAACCCATCTTGTTATCAAATCAGACTGGGTTTTAATGCAAAGGCTTCTTCCTTTACTCCATGACTGATAAAATTAGCTTTAGTCTTATCAAATCACATGAGGTGTTTTGATTATTAAATGAAAAAGTGATATATTTTATGGCCAAAAAAATGATAAATGCAATATGATAAGAGTTACATCTCTAGGAGAGCTCTAATAATATTGGTCTAATTAAGTGAGATAAAATAAAATATGTGAGAAGATTCCAAGTGTGTCTGAGCAGTTCCTGGGATGCAGAGTGCTCCTTTGAGAGCTGAAATGCTGCCCCAAAATAACATGTCCTGGAAGATTGTGGTAACAGTTGCCCCAGTGTAATGCTGAGGTGAGGGAAAAGCAGTGATACTGTTATCTTTGCAATAGCTTTGTGTCCTCTAATTTATAATGTTTTATAATCTAATCTTTCAGTGCAAACCTTTCACACCAGAATTGAACAGCCCTCACCCAAATTATTTCATCTATTTTATGTGTGTGACAGGAAAACTCATTTCAGCTGAAAATTCTCAGTGAAGGAGGTGCTTCAGCTGGGGAAAATCACTGAAATTACAAACTTCTGTAAAATTGGAGATGAGTTTGCACATTTGGGGTCCTTTCAATAGCTGCCTTCACTCAGCATTTTCACTGGGGTGAGGGTGAGACTTTGAAGTGTCTTTGCATTCAGGTTTCAGTCACTTAAAATGACTCTTTGAAATCACCAGAGGGAGTTCAAAGCTCAGTGTAAGTTGTGAAATTCACTTTGCTGCCACACTGGAGAAATGGGCTCTGTCCATATTTTTCTCTTTTGGTGTGGGACCTGTGGAATGATTTGGGGAAGAGTTGTGCTCTGGTTTTCATGGCTTTAGGTGACTGCAGGACTGCCAGTGTATCTCTGAGGTTGGAGCTATTTTGCTTCTCACTTGCTTTTGTCCACAAAAATATCCTCCCTTTTTTTCCCTTATCCACTGAGTAAACAACAAACTCCAAACTTGATTTCTTCTCAAGGAAGGTTTCTGTTTTTGTAAAGTTATGTTTTGTGTAGTTTGGTGAAACTGCTTTTCTCATGCAAAGACAAAGTGGCACTGGAAAACTTTAGGATGGAATTAATTGCTGATTAGTAACTGGTGCAGAAAGGCTTCTCCTGGTGTTAGCTACACAAATATCATCACATGGAATCAACATTTTACAAAAACTGTTTCAGAAGTCCAGAGAATGGCTCTGTGTTACTGTACACGCAGTGCCTGTACACATAATTGAGAAGTTTGTTAATTTTTATACAATTCTGAATGTGCTTCAGGTATCACTAGTCCTTAACGTTGGATCAGAAGTAATCAGGAAATTTTAATTCCAATGTATATATGCATCCTATTGCTCCTCTGAGGATCTGTGTGAGCACTTATATAAATGATGCTATAATTCAACAAGCACTTTAATATAAAGTTATTGATAGGAGCTCTAAGGTTTGCTGATGGAGCAAATACTAATGATCAAAATGAAGTTGACATTTAATGGTACACACTGGGACCTTCCCTGAGATGCCTAAGTGTGTTTGAAAAGTTCAAAGTGGGAAATGCCATCTCACTGGCTTGGAGTCAACCAATCTTTTGGAAAACAGAACTGGAAGTGAGAATGCCAAATATATCTGTAAAACAACTTTTATTAATATGGATTAAACCTCCTGTAGGGGAAATGTCCCTATTATTAAGACCTAGAACTGATGTGCAAAGGGGTTTGGAAGTAGATGATCTTTAAGGTCCCAAACCAGTCCATTCTGTGATTTGATGAGAATTTCCTTCACAGTCATACTCAGTGTGTGTGTCTTTCTCCTTTCTCCAGTATGAAGTGGAACAGAACAGAATTTACCACCTGAAACTGCTGCTTCAAGTTCAGATCAGGAAAAAGAATCTAAGTATACCACATTGTAACAACTCAAGACCAAAGAAGAGGCAACTTACACTGAAGAAGATACAAGGCTTGATCTGAAACAAGAAGTTTGTGCCTACTCAACAGCTTCAAAAGAGCACGTCCCGACGCTGCTATAGTAGTCTTTGTTTTCTCCAGTGCTGTAGTGAAACTGCCCAGGGCAGCAGCACTTGTATTCTCTAGAGCTTGATAGATCACCTTCTTTTGCTATCTTTTACTTTCTCTTTTTGTCTCTCTTCCTTTTGTTCTGTTTTTTAAAAGAATAGCAGTCTTCATCCTTAGAAACTTGTGCTGAAACAGAAGAATCGGCAAATACTACTGAAAGTGCAATATTTGAATATCACTGCGAGGTTGGTGCCCATGGTGGGGAAAGAGTTGTATCTGTGGTTTTGAGCTTGGTTCTTACCAGTTTTTAACAGAAGGGGGTGGCATTGGTGAGGGGTTTTTTTAATAGTTCTTGATAATAAATTAATTGAATAGTGAGGCCCTGGCACAGGGTGCCCAGAGCAGCTGTGGCTGCCCCATCCTGGGAAGTGCCCAAGGCCAGGCTGGACAGGGCTTCGGGCAGCCTGGAAGGGTGGAAGGTCCCTGCCCATGCCAGGGGGTGGAACAGGATGATATTTAAGGCCCCTTCCACCCAAACCATTCATTGGTTCCATGACTCTTTGCTGTTATGTTCATTTATTGTGGTGAATTCATAGTAGCTGCATGTGGTTCTATTTAACAGTACTTATAACCCTTGAGAGAAACTGGTGTTTCTCTCTTCTAGTAACAGTAGGCTTGTGGTTCCATCCCATTTCTCAAATAACTTCTCTGTAGTATCTTAATCTTACAGCACAGGTGGTTTTTTTCTTTCTCTAAGTATTTCTTTTGATGGGGTTAATAGTTCATATTCCTGTTATAAGATGTAGGAATTTGACAATTATTTGGAAAAGCTGCTAATACTTCATAGTGTTTTTGTACAAGAAGTTTCTGTGCCACCTGAGGAATCTTTGTTTGAACTGAAGTTGTCAGGCTTTAGAGGATTGAGGAGTTCTTTGTGCTGTGCTCCTTTAAACTCAGACAGTTCAAATGATGTCATGCAGGGGTGGCCTGAGCAGGAGGTGAAGCACTGTGGCTTTCTAACCCTAGCAGAGGCTGTTCTGAGCTAAATTTTAAGCTAGATTTTTGTCATTTTCTCTCTCTGATGTAACTTTAGCTCATGTTTGAGGCAGGGTGTCTGCTTGCTGCTTCCCTTGTATCAGAGGTGAGGTGGCCATTTGGTGACTCACAGGAGCCTTTGGCTCATTCCAGCTTCCAGAATGGGTTAATGCTCCGGCCTGTAATTCTCCTGGCAGAAGGTATAATAACATATCATTTTCTCTTCTTCCAGCCACCCTACTTGCAGGACCAGTTTATTTTTGAAAAGAATTTCAAACTCTAGGATAGCCTGAAACACTTGAGCTGTTTTGTTCCCACAAGGACATTTTCTGCTGTGGAGTGTCCTGAGGTTGCCTTCCTCAAAAGATGAGGATTATTATCATGGCATGATGCTGACAGGAACTAGTCAGTAAATCTTAACAGCTTTATCAAGTGTTTTTTGTTAAATACTCAGAGAAAATGTCCTTTAAACATAATCTAGTGCATAAAAAAGGTATGATGCTGTGGCTTTTATCATTTGAGCAGCTTAGGCTGGACAGGAGGGGAAGGAGATCTTTGCTGAGGTAACAGTGACCCCAGAAAGGTGGAACCTCTGTCCTTGGAGGTCCCCAGGACTCAGCTGGACAAAGCCATGGCTGCCTTTGTTGGCAAGAGGCCTTTGAGGAGGGATGGGCTGGAGCTCTCTGTGTCTCTTAATTTTCTGATTCATTATTTTCTGCATGGCACTATTTCATAACCTTAACATGTTCAGGGTATTGATTTATGCCACTTATTGCAGGTTGGACAGGTAAGAATAAGAGTTCAGCATTGATTGGAATGATGGGATTGTTACTGGTTTTTAAGGGAAAGAAAAGTGAGATGCAGAGCAAGGAAATAAGCAGTGTGTGTT
Organism: Melospiza georgiana; assembly: GCF_028018845.1. Lineage (NCBI taxonomy): Eukaryota > Metazoa > Chordata > Aves > Passeriformes > Passerellidae > Melospiza > Melospiza georgiana. Next base: position 6,702,877 of record NC_080452.1, read on the forward strand.
ACAGAAGTGATATCACAGCAGATTTAACATTTCAGTGAATTCTTAGAGAGCCTTGGGTGGTAACAGTGTGGTGTGGAAGTTCTGTGGGATGGGGACCATTACACACTGTCCTGGGATCCTTTTGCCCCCTCAGATCACTCCCCCACCTTCTCTTATTTGTGTTTTTCTTCATTTACATCTGCCCCATGTGGGTCTGAAGCAGAAGAGGGGAGAAGACCTCTTCCTCTTGGAGGTCAAAATACTGACAGTCTTTACTTTGTGTGCTTGTTTCCAATTTATTTTTTTAATGTCAGTCTCCAAGCCCAAAGATTTCTGCCCAAGAGCTTCACAGCAGGTGTTTTTTGGTGCTCTTTAATCACCTTTAAACTGATTTCCAAACAGCAGAATAAGAATGCTGTGCCTTCTAATACATTGAATAACTCACTGGCTGTGTTAGAGTGAGAAACATGACCCTTTTACAAGTTGCTGAAGTGTCTTTTATCTCCACTAAACACATTGCTGAGTAATTTTTAAGCTCTCTGCTTGTTGCAGCAAGAAAGCAGAGAACTGATATGATCTCATTCTGTTTCCAAATTAAAACCTCTGGAAAATAACAAACAATCCTGTATATTTTAAGATGTTTGGAGGGAAGAGGGGTGCTTCACTCGTCTGTTTTGAATTGCAGTGTTCAGTGAGGTACAATACATTTCATCTGATTTAATTGCTAGCCTGTAAGTCCAAGTGCTCTGCTTTAAAAAGGAGATTTGTACATCAAACCAATGAAATGGTAAAGGGATTGGGAATGTTTCAAGGGTGAATCTGTGACTTGAAAAGAAAAAATGCCCCATAAAATAAAATGTTGTAATAGATGGCAGTTAATTTAGGAGCTACACCTTTAGTGCTATTTTCAAATTTTCTGTGTCTCTCTAGCACTTGAGCTTCTATGCCACAGGAATGTTAAATTCTGCTTATTAATTCCATAACTGCAAAACTGTTTAATTACTTAATAGCATTTTTTAGTATGAAAGGCTGAACACATGAACTAGGGAGAAACTATGCAGGGATTTGAACCTAATTGTGTTGATTCAGAACTGTTGCATTTTCCTAATCACCTGTTTAATTTGGAAGAGCAGATACTTCAGATGTTTTCAGGCTCTGGTGTGAAACAGTGAATGTGGGAGTACTTTGAAGTACAATACTTGAAAAATGCCACAAGTCTGTTTTGTTCTAAGCAAGCTTTGTTTTGGTGTTACAGTTCTGGCTTGTGTTATAAATACGTTGCCTGTGTAGATTTTAAGGATTACTGTGTTCAAAAAGCTCAACTCTTTTGGTGGTTTTAAAACACATTTTGGGAACATTCTTAAAACACATTTTAGGAAGGTGTCAGTAACTACACAAGCTCTTACTGTGTTGTGGGGATGTTTTTGAAAGGCAGGTGTTTGTGAAGGAAGGCAGGAAAATGTAAACCTCCTCCTTCTGAATTGCTATAAATTTGAAATTAAGGGGCTCTCAGGCAAAAAATATGGGAGCAGGAAATAACAGTTCTTTAATAAGGAAGAAAATAAAAAGATAAAATAAACAATGCAGTAAACTAAAACAACACTGCCAGAGTCAGAACCCAGCCTGACACCCTGTGGGTCAGGCTGTTGGCAGCAGTCCCATTGGAATTGTGGCTCAGCCCTCCTGCAGTGTCAGGGCTGGTTCTGCTGGAGCAGGGATCCTGGAGAAAGGTGCAGTCTCTGCCTCTGAAGATCCAGGGGAAGAAGAGGCAGCTGCTGTTCCTCTGGGCAATCCAGTGGAGAAGCTGTGCTGGTGTTCCAGAATCTCCAGATTATATCTGGGTAGGAATGCTTGGCTCCTCCCTCTGGGCTCACATCTCCCAATGAGATGCTGTAGTTGTTAGCAGTCATACAGTGACATTCAATAGCCTATTATCAGCAGATAATAATATTAAGATAATAATTATCTGCTGATATTATAATAATAATTATCCCTCCTGGAGGGAGGAGTGGTTGTGTGAGAGATAAGGAAAACTGCCCACTGAACAGAAGACAACTGCCATACATATGGTAATAAAATGGGACAGGATGGAAGGAGGGAATCTGATGCTCAGTATTGTTTGCTTTGTGTGGCCCAGATGAGCTTTGATCCAAACCTGCTCCACAACAATGGACACAACGGGTACCCCAATGGTACTTCGGCAGCGCTGCGCGAGACCGGGGTCATCGAGAAGCTGCTGACCTCGTACGGCTTCATCCAGTGCTCGGAGCGGCAGGCCCGGCTCTTCTTCCACTGCTCCCAGTACAACGGCAACCTGCAGGAGCTCAAAGTAGGAGGTACCTGAGCTTGGGCACAAAAAACCCCTCTGCTGCTTCTGGGCTCTTGTGGTTTTGGTTTAATTGCAGTTTTTTGCTAATTTTGAGATTTTCTCGTTAATGCGCTGGTGAGTGTGGTGAATGTCAGTGTTCGTTAATTATGAAGGTATTTATTTCTTGCTGAGAGATAGGTAAAGTAGGTTTAAAAATTTGAAAGAGTATAAAAAAAATTTTATTAAAAGAAAAAAAGTAGTAAGAATCAAAACAAACTCTTCATAGCACTTCTCCCCCCACAATCTTTTCTTTTTCTCTGATAAAGTAAAGAAACCACCTGTGAGTAATTCACTGCTCCTAGTGGGAGCCCTTCCCAGCACTCTGCTGCTTGTGGAGAAGGAAAGGTGCAGTGTTAGGTCAAACTGGTCCAGCTGAGATGGAGGCAGGCACTCAGACTGTGGCAGAATTCACCTCTTGTGCTCCCTGTTTCTTTGGTTAGAGTTAGTTTGAGGATGGCCAGGTGGTTTTTGGTTTGTTAATTTCAGTTTTTGCTAATTTTGAGATTTCCTCATTAATGTGCTGGTGAATGTGGTGAGCTTGTGTTGGTTAATTAGTAAGGTATTTATTTCTTGCTGTTAGATAAGATTAGGAGAAAGGTAAAGTAGATTTTAAATTTTAAAAGGGTATAAAGAAAATTTAATATAGAAAAAAAGTAGTAAGAATTGGAACAAAATCTTCCGAGCACTTCTCCCCCCAGACAACCTGTTCTTTTTCACTGATAATGTGAAGAAACCACCTGTGAATAATTCACTGCTCCTAGTGGGAGTCTTTTCCAGCACTGTGTGCAGCTTTGTGGTACAAACTTGTGGAGAAGGAAAAGATACAGTGTTAGGTCAAACTGGTCCAGCTGAGATGGAGGCAGGCATTTAGACTGTGGCAGAATTCACCTCTTGTGCTCCCTGTTTCTTTGGTTAGAGTTAGTTTGAGGATAGCCAGGTGGTTTTTGGTTTGTTAATTTCAGTTTTTGCTAATTTTGAGATTTCCTCGTTAATGCGCTGGTGAATGTGGTGAGCTTGTGTTGGTTAATTAGTAAGGTATTTATTTCTTGCTGTTAGATAAGATTAGGAGAAAGGTAAAGTAGATTTTAAATTTTAAAAGAATATAAAGATTTTACTAAAAGTAACTAAAAGAAAAAAAAGTCATAAGAATCAAAACAAATTCTTCAGAGCACTTTTCCTCCCCCACAACCTGTTCTTTTTCACTGATAATGTAAAGAAAACACCTGTGAAAGATTCACTGCTTCTGGTGGGAGCCCTTCCCAGCACTTTGTGCAGCTTTGTGGTACAAACAGGTGCAGTGTTAGGTCAAACTTGTCTAGCTAAGATGGAGGCAGGCACTCAGACTGTGGGAGAATTTACCTCTTGTGCTCCCTATTTGTTTGGTTAGTTTGAGGATGGTGTTTTTTCAGCATGAGGAGGCTGCAACTTCTTGCTGATAATCACCATGAGAGTGAAGTTTCTAAACTGTTTTGTGGCCTTTGTTGTGTTGTCTGAACTTCAGTGTGGAGTCTGCTGTACAGGGAGCAAGGCAGGGGGAGGGAATTGCTGTGGAATTACACTGGAATTCTTCATTGGCAACAGGAGATAATAAGCAGAATAACCAGAAAATTTTTGCAAATCATATGTAGCAAAAGGACCTGAGTTCTACTTGATTGTGTTTGGCTACAGCAGTGAATTAAACTCAGCCATTTAGTGATTTCTGTAAAAACCCCAATCCCAGCCAGAACTCTCAGCATTGCCATGTTTGCTTGTGTTGCAGACGATGTTGAGTTTGAAGTGTCTTCTGACCGCCGAACTGGAAAACCCATTGCTATTAAATTGGTGAAGATAAAGCCAGAAATATTACCTGAAGAACGAATAAACGGACAAGTTAGTGCCTGTTTTCTATACCTACACCATTTCCATTCTTTTCTCCAGTACAGAAAACTGGGTTAATTGAGACTGGGTATTAACTACCATAATTACACTGAAATATATTTCAGTGTGTTCTGTTAAAAATTCAGAGGTTCAGTTGAGCTCTTACTTAGCTCCAAACATTCTTAGAGCCAAGAGGGGTTCTGTGAGATTTAAAAGTTGCAATGTGGCATTCCCTGCTGAGTGTGTAGTAGAGATTCATTTTATGTACAACAATGCCACTCCTGAAATGACTAGCAATGGATTTTTTTTTTTTTTTTTTTTTTGACTGGTAGGTTGTGTGTGCTGTTCCTCACAATTTAGAGAGTAAATCTCCAGCTGCCCCGGGTCAAAGTCCAACAGGGAGTGTTTGCTACGAACGTAATGGGGTAAAGCTTGCGTGTTTTACTTGAACTCTTCACTGGTCCATCACTGTGGTCTATGACAAAAAAAAAAGCAAAAAAAAAGCAATTTAATGTAGATAATTGACACTGCACTAAACTGTGCAGTTTTTGGCCAAAAAAAAAAGCATGCTTTGGTAATTACTACAAAAAAAATTGGTTTTTAGACAGTTTGCTTGCTTGTATCTGTGGAGAACTTCCTAGAGCCAAATAATTGTTCTCTTTTAAACTTGGTGAAGTTCATATATCCTTATCACGAACTTCTAACCTGTAGAAATTGGCCTTTAAAATGGTCTTGTACAAAACCTTTCAACTTAAGCTGCTTGTTACATACTCACCAAAACAGCACGACAGAAAAAGAATGTTTTGCATGCCATGTTTATTATTGTTGATTTTCTCACTAAATTAAGCAGATATTGTTATTACAATTGTGTTCATCTTTCTTTGAAACAACTATCCTGCAAATAGAGTAACTTTAGTTAATGTTAATTTACAGGAAGTATTTTACCTGACTTACACCCCAGAGGATGTTGAAGGAAATGTACAGCTGGAAACAGGAGATAAAATAAACTTTATAATTGATACAAATAAACAGTAAGTTGGTATTGCTTTTCTGGCTTCATATTTTGTTTTAATAGTTAGACATAATTTATACCTATTCCAAGAACTATGATATGAAATACAATCTTAGTTATTGTTTCAGTTTTGAGTTAACAGATTGTTCTTTTTTTTATTTTTCTCTAGTACTGGTGCTGTAAGTGCTCGTAACATTATGCTATTAAAAAAGAAACAAGCCCGCTGTCAAGGAGTAGTCTGTGCCATGAAAGTAAGTGATTTTAAGTTTCATTTGACAATTTAATGCTATTTTGAAGAGTGCTGTTCAAAGTAATATTTAAATTGTTTAGAGCTGTTAACAGCTTGGGCTGCAGGTGTAAATTGTGTGAAATGGTTTAAAAAGCTCATCTTTGATACTGATACTCCTCTTAACAAAGCAAGTTCCATTTATTTCTGTTTATGTATTTCATGTGGCAGTCAGCTGTGTACACCTGGAAGTGCTGTGCTGGGATTCAGAGATTGTTTTGTGTTTACCAGAACCTGTCAGATGATTTATTGGTATGTTCAATAATGGACAATTAAACACTTTTTTTTTTTCTGTTGACAGGAAGCCTTTGGATTTATTGAGAGAGGTGATGTCGTGAAGGAGATATTCTTTCATTATAGTGAATTTAAAGGTGACCTAGAAACCTTACAGCCTGGTGATGATGTGGAGTTTACAATCAAAGACAGAAATGTAAGACGAAATCCAGTAAAACGGAAGCAAAGGTCCTGGGGGATAACTGCACAGCTCTCTGCTTTCCCAGCTCTAAAAAAGGGGGGAGGAGGTTCTTTGGGAAATATCTGTTACTTTCTCTCTTTTCTTTGGGTGTTTGACTGATTTTGTGCTCTTAGGGTAAAGAAGTTGCAACAGATGTTAGACTGCTGCCTCAAGGAACTGTCATTTTTGAAGATATCAGCATTGAACATTTTGAAGGAACTGTAACCAAAGTAATTCCAAAAGTACCCAGCAAAAACCAGGTGAATTTCAACACTTAAATCTGTGTAATGCTGGTTTGATTATATTGAATTCCAGTCAATAACTGGAAACATTTTTTCCCATTTCCCAGTACCTCTTTGCTGCATCATGTCAGAATTAAGATTTACTCTTTTTCTTAATTTCAAATTCAAAGAGTTAGGGTAGTAGTACATGATGGAGTATGTGTTTAATGTTTCAAATTTATTGTTCCAAATACTTGCTATAATTTTTTGTGGAGTTAGACATATCCTTAAAGGAAGACTAGGGAAAAAGGGAAAAATATTTGCTGGGATAAGCCAGATCTATGGATTCTTGTGAGCATTAACAGTTAATGAGGCTTTTGGGCTGTAATGTTTGACTTGGAGGAGTGTTCATGAGCACTAAAACTGAGGTTTTAGGTGAGTATGGGAAGCTTTAGGGTGTTTTGAAGACTTAATAAGAAAGTGCCTGCATTTTAGAAGTGTTATGGTTCTAAACTTCATTCTCGAAATAGAGAAAATTCCTTCAGCAGGACATGGCTGGGGATTAAAAAATTTCCAGCCAACCAAGAGCTCCAAAAGCCACCTTGCATTGGACAAGTTCCAGATGAGGAGTGGTGGAAATAGAGCAGAGCTGAGTCCAGCAGGTCAACTCAGCTTTCCCTTGGGTTTTCTGTCTCCAGAGCAAATAGAGAAATAGAGAAAATTCCTTCAAGTAGGACATGGCTGGGGCTTAAAAAATCTTTAATCCAACCTTCAGCTCCAAAAGCCACTTTGCACTGGGCAAGTTCCAGATGAGGAGTGGTGGAGATGGAGCAGAGCTGAGTCCAGCAGGTGAACTCAGGTTTCCGTTGGGTTTTCTGTCCCCAGAGCAAGTAGAGAAACAGAGAAAATTCCTTCAGCAGGACATGGCTGGGGCTTAAAAAACCTTCAGTTCCAAAAGCCACTTGGAATTGGGCAAGTTCCAGATGAGGAGTGGTGGAAATGGAGCAGAGCTGAGTCCAGCAGGACTTGGCAGGACCGTCTGTGCTGAGCCCTGCAGGTGAACTCAGCTTTCCCTTGGGTTTCCTGTCCCCAGAGCAAATAGAGAAAATTCCTTCAGCAGGACGTGGTGGGGGCTTAAAAAACTTTCAAGCCAACCAACAGCTCCAAAAGCCACCTTGCATTGGGCAAGTTCCAGAAGAGGAGTGGTGGAGGTGGAGCAGAGCAGGACTTGGCAGGACCCCTGTGCTGTGCCCTGCAGGTGAACTCAGCTTTCCCTTGGCTTTCTGTCCCCAGAGTGATCCATTACCCGGCCGCATCAAAGTGGACTTTGTGATTCCTAAGGAGCTTCCCTTTGGGGACAAGGACACAAAATCCAAGGTGACCTTGCTGGAGAGCGACCACGTGCGGTTCAACATTTCCACGGACAGGCGCGACAAACTGGAGCGAGCCACCAACATTGAGGTTCTCCCCAACACTTTCCAGTTTACTAATGAAACCAGAGAAATGGCAAGTATCTAAATATTTCTAATTCTTGAGGGGAAGTGAAAGTAAAATGAGTTTGGAGCTGTATTCTACAATAAATATAAAAGTCACTTGTGCCTTCCATTGCCTGCTCTGAAATCCAGGTCTGGGACCTGCAGTGCAAGCAAAGCAGAAAATTCAGAATGAATGCTCTGCATCTTTGCCTTAAAAGAATAAAGTCCTAACTACTTTTTAACATTTAAGTGAAATTATATTAGGAAATTAGAGCTTAGCTGGCCCTCTTGGATAGGATAGCTGGCTGGTTGTAGCAGACAGAAGTGATGTAGTCTTGAACTGACAGTTTAAAATTCACATACTTGAGTCTAAAGAGGGAAATAGTCATCTTCCTTTGGAAAACTGGAGACCCTGGGACTACCCTGGTTCAGATAGGGGAAAGTGTAAAGAATTGGAGGAGGGCCTCTGAGCTTTTGTTTTCAAGTTTTTTGGCCAATCTCTGAGGGTCAAGCAGAAGGATGGTGAAGAGCAGAATTCTCTCAGTACAAGAAACTCTTTCTGGATTACAGGGACTAAGATGGATGTGCTAATGAGCATTACAGAATATCTTTCATTCCTGTAACTTGGAATGTTGGTTCTGTTCCAGCTAGACTGTAACTTTGCTTCCCTTTGCAATTTGGAGTTCAGTTAGTGTTGTCACATCAGTGTGCTGTGAATTATTGTCCCTTGACTTTAAAAAAACCCTGAGTTTTGACTTCATTCTTCAAGATTGTGGGTTTTTATCCTACAGACTTCTAGTATTTCTGCTCTGGCTACATACACTTGCCTGCCTGAGCTGAGCTGTCATGGGGGTTATAGTGTTGGCAGCTTCTAGGAAGGTTGGGTGGTTTGCTGGAGTTTGTGAAAGCTGCTTAAGAGAAGAATTTTCCTAAAGGTGAAAGGTACACTGTGATTCAGATCCTCTGAGTTTGTCCTAAGCCTTGCTAAACTCTGTATTAACTGGGTTTTAGGCAATGTGTTAATGAATTCTGCCTTCATTCTGGCAGTATCTGGAATTCAAACCCAGACTAGCGTTTGGGTTTTTGTCAGTATATTCTGTTTATCACTCAGCATTCCATTCCTAGTGGTTATCAGGAAGGTCACTAAACTCCTGTGTCACATGGGAGTGTGTTCCCAAAACACACCCATGGGAATGGGAGTCTTGTTTAACAGCTTCTTTATCATTCCTTCATTTGTGACTGGAAATCTGATGGTCTTTCTCTTAAACTTTCTTCTGAACACTGATTTTATCTCCTGTTTTTATAGATGGTTGTACTTTTAGTGTGTGTTTGTGTGTTTAATATTCTCCTAGATAATATTAAATGTTACAGTGTTTGCAGAGCTGCCCCATTGTGTGCCCTGTACTGGCAGGTTCTTAAACCTCAGTCCTTGAGTTAATATTCTCCACTGCACTCTTTATCTGGAGTTGACTTCAGAAATGAGGTGGGAAGAACTTCCAGATTGACTAGGGCTGTGAGCAGCAGGATTTGCAAGGAAGGACATGGCTTAAACCAGATGTTTTTCCAGGATTCAGGCCTTTCTGCCCACTCCTGACCCATGGAGCAGCTGGACAGGTGTCACATAGCAAGGATTAAACTGTAATTGTTGGTTTGGCTGTTGCAGGGTGTGATTGCAGCAATGAGGGATGGCTTTGGCTTCATTAAATGTGTGGACAGGGATGCTCGGATGTTCTTCCACTTCAGTGAGATCATGGATGGAAATCAGCTCCATATTTCTGATGAAGTAGAGTTCACCGTCGTTCCTGTAAGTGGGATTTCAACTCCTATAAAATCTCAGCATTTAAGGAAATTCTGCACAGTGTGTCTGTAACCTGATGGATTTCTTTTCCAGGATATGCTGTCTGCCCAAAGGAACCATGCCATAAGGATCAAAAAGCTGCCCAAGGGCACGGTTTCCTTCCACACCCAGTCAGAGCATCGCTTTGTGGGCACTATAGACAAAGAAGCCACTCCAGCCAAAGCCACTAGCCCAAATAAAGGCAAAGAGAAGGTAATGCTGCTCTTCTGCTTTCCTGCCATTGCAGACTGCTGATCCCTTAAAATCTCTAGTTCAGCTGGGTTTGGAGCACTGTTCATTCTGTATAGTGAACTACAGCTGATGAGAGCAGTCAGTGAAAACTAAGTGCTCTGAACAAGATAATAAAAATATTGTTAATAATCATTAATGATCATATTGTTGTTGAGGATCATTTCCAGGAAATTGATGGGGAGTTTCTTTCTACCTCTCAGTACACAAGATTCTAGATAGAATTATTTAAGTTTCATGGGAAGCGTCCCTTACTGTTTTGTTCTGCTTTTTTAAACAATGCCAGAATACTTAAAAGTGCCAACAAATGCTTGCTGGAACTGGTGGCAATACTTCATTGCCTTTTAAAATACTGTCTGGCATCATTAAAATCTCCTTACCCAGAGTTTGGTTGTGGTTTTGAGCAGTTATTGTAAAACCACTGAAACTCCAGTGAGCAGTTCTTAACTGTGTTTAGGAAACTGAATTGATCGCTGAATTCTGACCTCTTGTTTTCAGGAAGCTGAAGATGGAATAATTGTGTATGATGACTGTGGAGTAAAACTGACCATTCCTTACCAGGCCAAGGATGTGGAAGGATCTACTAATCCCCAGATAGGAGATAAGGTAAGAGAATTAAGTGTACTATTGGGAAATGCTCTTCTGGCCATTGTGGAGTGTGAGCTTCTCTTTGCCTTTACTTGGAACAAATGGAGGACAAGACATCTGTGTGGTATCACCTGGAATGTTGTGTTTAAATGAGTAAAAAATACCCTCCAACCTAGTGATACACAGGTGGAAATAGTGTCTTACTGGGTAAATTATGCTTTTTAAATAAAGATTTTTTATCACTAAGTGGAGACTGCTTATCAAGAGGAAATTAATTAGCATAGAGACTAAGATGGATATTGAAGAGGGAGAATATTCCCTCATGAGCATATTAGCCTGAGGTACAATGGAAAGGGAAAAAGCTTGGAGATTAAGAAGAGCAACAAAACCCTCAGGAGCCATTCCAGTTACTGGTTATTGTCTGTAAAAACTGAAACAAGGAGTGAAGTGAGGCACATCCCACTGTGGGCCACTGGTGAGCAGTGTAGGGAGAGGAGCTGATCCCCATGGACAGAAAGGTTCTCATGGTTAAGGGGTGAAAGCTGACTAGGAAATAACTTTCCTGCAGAGACCAGGTGCTGCTGCAGAGCTGCACAGCTTCAAAATGAATTTGGGGGTTTTTTTTTGGTGGTCATGATTTTCTTCGCATTTTTCTGCCTGGTATTGAACGTGTTTGGTTTTCATTGCATTTTTCTGCCTGGTACTGAATGTGTTTGGTTTTCTTTGCCTCTTTCTGTGTGGTATTGATGGCCCTGTCCCCCCCAGGTTGAGTTCTGTGTGTGTGAGGTGAAGAGGACCGGGCTGCAGACGGCTGTTTCTGTCAGGATGCTGGGACGCAACTACAGCTCCAAGAGGCTCCTGGGCTATGTGGCAGCCCTGAAAGATAACTTTGGGTTTATTGAAACAGCCAATCATGATAAGGAGATCTTCTTCCACTACAGGTGAATGACAGTTTTATTATTTGGTTATGTGTCTGTTTGGGGAAGTGGGATGGTGTGGAGTTTTGAACCCATTTGCACTTTACACACACATAATATATTTATATATATGCTTAAATATCTACAGTTTTATTTATCATCTCTGCTGGACTGGTTCAAGCTTTTCTGTTAGTCAGCAGTCCTGGTGTTCTGTGCCTCTAATTCCCAGCCAAGAAATCCAGTTGTGTTATGTATTTAAATGCTTCATTTTCCTGAATGGAGGTTCTTTGTGAACTGATGAGGGATTTAAATAATTTCTGATAACTGATGTGGATGTTGGGTGAGCAACACTGTTGTCATGTAAATAAAGGAAAACTGTTCCTCATTCTGTTCCTGTAGTGAATATTGTGGTGATATCGATAGCCTGGAACTTGGAGACACTGTGGAATACAGCTTGTCAAAAGGCAAAGGAAACAAAGTTAGTGCAGAGAAAGTAAACAAAACACATGCAGGTAAGGCTGTACCTGGAGTTTTCTATCTGCAGGGCTCTTGGCACATGCAGGGGGGTTAAAGTTTGTTAATGATCCATTTACACTTGGAGCTGAGAGCAAGAAGATGCTCAGTGTGGGGTGGTCTTTGGTTCCCTGAAAGCTGCTGCCTGTATTTGCAGAGAACACACAAGCACAGACCAACAGTTCTGTGTACTGTAGCAATTCTGTGGACCTTTAGTGTCCTCAGTCCCCCTCCCTTGTGGGTTATAAGGGGAGGCTGAATGGCAGAACTGGCCAGATCAGTACCTGCACTCATTGTGCTGTTCCTCACAGGGGAAAAGATTGCAGGAGCAGGGCAAATGGGAGAGGGTATTGAGGACTTGGGAGTGGGGGGAAGTTCAGTCTTGAAGATTAGTGGATGACTAAAGTGAGTAGGGAATGTGGAAGAGAAAGGAAGGAAGCACTTTGATTTTACTTTTCAAGCTTCCTGATCTTAAGTTTCTTGAGAAAAATTTTTCTACTTCCATGTATGGTATATCAGTGTGATTTTGATTCATTATCATGTAGTGCAAAGTGTTGACTCCTGGTCAATCTGAATCACTTATTTAAATCAGTTTTAAAATAAACTATGATTAAAATATCCCATTCCTCTATTGTCTGTCTTTTTCAGTGAATGGTATCACTGAAGAAGCTGATCCAACTGTTTACTCTGGTAAAGTAATTCGTCCCTTGAGGAGTGTAGATCCCACACAGACAGAGTACCAGGGCATGATTGAAGTCATGGAGGATGGTAAGATTGGTTCCTTTTAATTAAGGGTTCTTTCCACAAGTGCAAGGTCTTTTTACAGTGCATTCACAAGTTGAATGCACTGTAAAAAGAGCTGTTGAGGATTTTATTCACCCTACAAACTCTCTCCACACAGCTGAGCTGATTTGTAGTATTTGAAATCTGACATCAGTGGCAAAGGCCTCTCAGTTCTGTCTCATACTTTTCCCCCCCAGGTGAAATGAAAGGAGAGGTCTATCCCTTTGGAATTGTTGGCATGGCAAACAAAGGTGACTGTCTGCAGAAGGGGGAGACAGTAAAGTTCCAGCTGTGTGTGCTGGGTCAGAACGCGCAGACCATGGCTGTGAACATCACCCCCTTCCGCAGGGCCACCGTGGAGTGCGTCAAGGACCAGGTGAGTGACCCTGGCACCAGGGCCTGGGCATGGAAATCACTGCTCCAGCTGGCACAGAGCAACTCAGAACCACTTCAGTGCTGGAACTGAGGCAGCTGTGCCCAAACATTGCTCAGGACTCCAGGGAACTGGTGGTGTAACCCACCCTGGTGTGACTTGAGTAAAGGTGGGCTCAGAGCCTGGTTGGGTGCTGAAACATCAGAACTGCTGGGCAGCAGATAATTCTGAAGATTTGGCTTTGAGATGTCTTAGAAATTGCTCTAACTGGTTTCTGCTGCACAGAGTGTGTAAAAAGTGTTCAGAAAAACAAACAAAAGATGCACGTACTTTGCTTCTGGAAGAAGCTTCTTCACAGCACTGAGCAGTCAGTGATTAGAGCACATCTGAAATGCAAAGGCTGATCTTTGCCCTCGTTGCATCTTGGAATGATTAAAAAGTTAAATGCTGCAAATGCTGTCTGTTTTTACAGATACCATGCAGCACTAATCTCCAGTCATTTATGGAGAGGCTGGATGAGTATTCCTGGCTTGTACATGAGTAGAATGGAAAACAGAAGTAAATATTGTGGATTTCTTCAGGGGAGATTTTTGGGAAGTGGAGGAAAAGCCATCTTATAAACTGTTTCAATTTTCCCTTTGAGAACTTAACATTATCCCAGTGACAGGCCTAAAACAGAGTGTTTGCTGCTGTGTAACTTCAGGGTGGAGTCTCAGAGCTTGGGGCACTGCTCCTCTCTGTTTAATACAGAGGACTGCCAGGTTAAATACTGCCAGCCCTTGGGGGCAGTTTTCAGAACTTGTTCTATAGACTTCAGGATTTAAATGTGTCTTTACAGTGCCAGGAAGGATTTCCAGAAGTGTTGTTTCTAGACAGAATATTCTTATCACTGCAGAAATTGCATTTCCAGTTCTAGTAGGCACCAAAGTTTTGAAGTTTTATTTAGAAGTAGTTAAACTACAGTGATGAGTAAGTTACTGCCTTTGTCTGGAGCAGAGCAAATTAGTAATGTTGTGATGTGTTGCTTTTCAGTTTGGTTTCATTAACTATGAAGTTGGTGACAGCAAAAAGCTCTTCTTCCATGTCAAAGAAGTCCAGGATGGTGTGGAGCTCCAGGCTGGGGATGAAGTGGAGTTCTCCGTAATCCTGAACCAGCGCACAGGAAAATGCAGTGCCTGTAACGTGTGGCGTGTCTGGTGAGGCTCTGGGATGGAAGGGAGTGGCCCTGGACAGTGTCTGCATCCCAGCAGAGCCCCCTGCAGCCTGGGTCTGCCTGAGCTGGATGTTCCTGCAGCAGGAGCTCTGGGTTCCAGCTGCCTCCAGGACACCTGAGAGCTCCCAGCTCTTCCAGTGCTGGCAGCAGCAGCACTCCCAGCTCTTCCTAATTACAGATGGCTCGTTCCCTTTTTGACCTATTCTTAAACTCCCCCTGTAGCAGGAATTTGGATACAGGCTTGCAAGTGGAAGTTAATGATAAGGAAAGTGATGGCTCTCCTGTGTGGATGCTGGCCATTGGCCAGCACGCTCCACAGTGCTGCCATCTCTTTCTTGAAGAGCAGCTTTAATTTTTAAATAGAAAATTCATGTTTTAGAGACTCTTCTTTTTGGCATGGCATTTTTTACAAGTGATGGGGTTTTTTATATATACACTTGAGAAGAAGACTGCATAATTTGTATTTTGTTTAAGCTTGAGATAGCAGTTCAGTAATAACAGAAAGCTAATGTTTTTGTCTCAAAATTCTGTGTTCCCATTATCTTCAGAGATGTTAATGCTCTGCCATGATATGCTGGCAACTTGCAAGCCTTTATTATTGCAGTTGAATCACAGAATGGGTTGAGTTGGAAGGGAACCTAAAAAACCATCTCAATTGCACCCCTGCTGTGGATGCCTACCACTATCCCAGGTTGCTCTTAAGGCACATCCAGCCTGGCCTTGGAGATTTCCAGGGATGGGGCAGCCACACTTCTCTGGGCAATGGAAACTTAGGAAACATTGGTTAGATGTGCACGAGAATAAATACAAGACCTGTGCTCCCTAAAGAACACCCTCTGGAGATCACTGAGCTCCTCTAGTGCAGAGTGCAGTGTGGACAGCAAGGTTTGGGGCAGGACCAGCCCATCAGCCAGGTCTGCTGTCACACAGCATCAATCCTGCACAATAAATAACTGTGCCTAAGGCCTGTGAAGCCCGGGGTGCCCTGGCCAGCCCGGGGTGACCTGCCCTGTGTGTGCTCTCTTGCAGCGAAGGCGCCAAGGCCGTGGCTGCTCCGCGCCCCGATAGACTCGTGAACCGCCTAAAGAGCATCAACCTGGACGATGCCAACGCCCCGCGGCTCACGGTGCTGCGCCAGCCCCGGGGCCCCGACAACTCAAAGGTACCCACACAGCCAGGGCAGGGGCTGCAGGGCCTGCCTGCCCCGGGAAACACACAGTGCTGCCTCTGTCAGGGGTCTGAGCTGGGGCTGCTGCTGTTCTGTAGAGAGCGGTGCTGTGTGAGGGTGGATTGTGTCTGTGCTGAGTGCTGTGCCCTGTATCAGTGCTGTGAGCCATGTCCTGTGTCACCTGCTGTGTGCTGTGCCCTGTGTGTGCCCTGTGTCAGTGCTGTGAGCCATGTCCTGTGTCACTGCTGTGTGCTGTGCCCTCTGTGTGCCCTGTGTCAGTGCTGTGTGTGCTCTGTGTCTGTCACAGACACATTTTATGGAAAATCCTTTTCTTAGGATTTTTTTCTCCTGAGAAGCTGAGAAGCCTCAGGAGCAAAATGTAAACAATGGTTATCTGCTGCTGTGAAATGCAACAGGTGCATCTGTGATTGGTCTCATGCAGTTGTTTCTAATTAATGGCCAATCACAGTCAGCTGGCTTGGACTCTGTCTGAGACACAAGCTTTTGTTATTCCTTCTTTCTTTTTCTAGTCTTAGGATTTCATCAGAAGGCTAGCTTCTATTCTTTTAGTATAGTTTTAATATAATATATATAATAAAATAATAAATCAAGCCTTCTGAAACATGGAGTCAGATCCTCGTCTCTTCCCTCATCCTGGGACCCTGCGAACACCATCACACTGTGCCCTTTGTCAGTGCTGTGCTCTGTGCTTTAGAGGAGTACACAGGAGAGAAGCAACCCACTGCTGCCTGTTTTGGAAGCTTTTTGTCATGGTTTGTCTTGGCTCTCGTAGTTTGTTCTTTGTTTATAAACCTCAGAGTAGCAACTGAAGTCTATTTACCTATGAAGCCCATTTACCTAGACGTGGCTTTCACACAAGGTACTGGCACTTCTTGATAAGCAGGAGAGAAGTGTTTGGAATCTCTGTTGTGTTTGGACTGCAAAGAACACCCCAGAGAACCTGTTTTGCTGCTGTCTCTGTTTCTGAAGACAAACATGACTAATTAGAAGGGAGCTGCTTGGGTTGAACAGACCAGGCTCTGCCTCAAAGCCCAGTGGCAGTGCCAGGTTCACGGTTGGAGTTGATGATTTTTAAAGCCCTTTTCCTATAGGAATGTGTTTCCTGTTGATGGAGTGACATAACTATCCTTTGTCTTCTTAAAAAGGAAAAAAGCCCAGAAGTTTCTTTCTTGAATTAGCAAAAAAGACACCTCATAGGACCTGGGGGACTTCACCTCAAACTTAAGGATAGCCAATTGGATAGAAACCAAAAAGTCTTTCCTAAGCAATTTGCTAGAAAAAGAGGAGAACAAAGAAACTTTTCGCTTTTGTGACGTGTTTTACCAGGAGCAAGAACTTCTTGCACCTGGCTCGGTTTTTCTTGGTAAAGAGTTTTGTTATTTTGCCTTTTATTAAAACTTTTTTGTTTCCAGCACTACCACAGAAGCCATCCTGCTGATTTTATGCCTTCTAAGGTAGCTGAGCTATCCTGGGTGTGATATAGATCTTCAAGAGCTTATCAGACCTGGCATGAGGAGACCTTTTATCATTTTCTGTGGTGGTGTTCACAGGGGTCCCAGGATGAAGGAAAAGATGAGAATCTTGACTCCATGTTTCAGAAGGCTGATTTATTATTTTATTATATAATATTAGAAGAAAATTATGTACTAAAACTATACTAAAAGAATAGAATAAAGGATTTCATTAGGAGGCTTGAAAGAAATAGAAAGGAAAGATAATAAAATCTTGTGACTGCTCATAGTCTGTATTGGTGGCTCATAGCTTATAGGTGGCTGTCATTGTTCATCAAGTAAAACCAATTTCACGTACTGGGTAAACAATTCTCCAAATCACATTCCAAAGCAGCAAAACATGAAGAAGCTGAATCTTCTCGATTTTTCATAAAATATATCTGTGACAATTTTCCAGCCTAAATGACTTCATGATTGTGTGATGCTAAAAGTGTGTTTTGTTTTGCTTGCAGGGATTTGGTGCAGAGAGAAAGATCCGCCAGGCTGGTGTTATAGACTGATCCCAAGCCCACGGCGGCGTTGGGCCGCGCGGTGGGGCTGCCGAAGGGTACTGAATATCTCCCTGTTCACCCCTTCCTCCAAATTCTCAGAAGCTATTCCACCAGTTTTAACACCTTCTCATGTTATGTTTAAAATTAAATTTACGAAACCATTTTAAATTTCTGCACAGTTGCATTCTGGAGAACTTTAAGGTGGCGCCTTATAGTATCACATTTTAGAAGCTTGTTTTGAATGGTGCATTTAACGCAACTGGTAACTGCAATCTCCATTGCCTCTGTGAGTAAACATAGACAGCTCTGCTCGGGCAGACCTTGTGGAATTCTGCACTACAGTTATTATGCTTTATCCTTGTTTTTGGCCAAGGTTTATTATGCCTTAGTGCTCAGTTGCATTATCTTCCTTCCCAAGTGGAAGGGAAGACTCACTTCAGCTCACTCTGCTCAAATTTTGAGGAACGTGTGAGGGTGGAATAAGTTCTGTTTCTATCAGATCTCCACAAACATTCAGATACCTTGAGTTGATGGCCAAATGTTACAGTGTTTTCCTAGTTCATTTAACTTGACTCCTTTAGCCAGTCCTTAGAGCTCAGTGCAAGTCTCTCCCAGGGTCGGTGGATTTTGTAGTGTTCTGGAACAGACAGTGCAGAATTTCATAAGGCTGAGGTGTGCCATCAGTGTGGTAATTTAAATATATTTAAAACAATGCACAAATCTGCTGCTGCTTAGAACACTGCAGCTTCTAAACCCAGTTTCTTTTACTGATTTAAATTTAAAAAGAAAGAAGTTGTGCCTGAAGTGGATACATTTTTTTTGTTCTTTTTGCAGCCGGCACCCAGTGTACTGTAAGAGAATAAATACTTAGGCTTTCCATAGCTGTATTGAGACTTTCATCAAGGTGACTAGTTGATGTCTGTGTGCTTTTTTTTTTTTTTTTGGTTTTTTTTTTGTTTGTTTTGGTTTATTTTATTTTGGTTTTGTTTTGGTTTTTTTTTTTCCTTCCCTGCCCCCCTCCCTCCATTTCCCCAGTCACACTTTATCAAGCAAGAAAACTGAATGATTGGTCTAAGTATTACTTTAACCAAAAAGATCAGGAGTTACTTTTTGGAATAGAGGGCAGTACTGTGGTTTGGTTTGGGTTTGTTTTGGTTTTTTTTTTTTTTTTCTTTTTTGTTTTGTTTTGTTTTTTATTATTTTGGTTAATTTTTTTGTTCGGTTTTTTTTTTCTTTTTTTTTTTTTCATGTTACCTCTATTCTCAATTTAGGGTTTTCTTCTCTGGGAGATGCATTATCTTTGTAAAACAAAACATTGCTTTCTCCAATTTTTTTTCTGTTAATGGCAAAGAATGGAAATAGAATAAAGTTTTACTGATTTTGAAAAAAGCCTTGTTGTGCTCAGCCTCTTCTTTCCTCAGCGGGGGCTGTGTTAGACCTGTGTTTTCCCCATCACAGGCTCCATCCTGGTGCCTCCAATTCTCACACCACCCTGATGGAATTCTGTGGTTTATTTCCAGTCTGAAAGGCCCCATCATCTACCCTACACTATTTATGCATTATAACAACAGCGGCATTCATTGGTTACAAATTACATCACTTCTAATTAGTGCCCACCCCATTTATGAGCTCTGCCCTCCCTGTGTTCATCCGTGCCCGGCTCAGTTCTGTTCCCTGGCGGGGTCTGCTGGCAGCAGGGTCAGAGCTGTGATCCCCCAGCTGCAATTCCCTTCCCAGGCTCTGAGCCAGACCCTTCGTTTGGATTGGGGTCACTTAAAACAAAAAACAATCCGAGTGCAGGATGCTCCCTCTGCAGCCCCTTACCAGAACCGCTCAGCTCCAGCTGTTCATCAACAGCTTCTTAAAAGCACAAATCTGGACTTTATTCCCTTTTCAAATTCTGAGAGTTCGCTGCCATTCCCAGTTTAAAAACCACAGGGGCTGGGTTCGCTGCTGTTCCCCCTCGACAGCCCCGGGATACGGGCCCGGTGCCGTTCCCCTTCCAAAGCCCCGGGATACGGGCCCGGTGCCGTTCCCCTTTCAAAGCCCCGGGATACGGGCCCGGTGCCGTTCCCCTTTCAAAGCCCCGGGATACTGGCCCGGTGCCGTTCCCCGTTCGGGGCCGTGGGCCCGGTGCTGTTCCCCCTTGAAAGCTCCGCGCTGCGAGGCCGGTGCCATTTAAAGCCCCGTGCTTCGGGCTCGGTGCCGGTTCGGAGCCGCGGTGCCGGTGCCGCCGTGTCCCGTGTTTCTCCCGTGTCCCGCTATGTTCCTCCTGTGTCCCTCCTGTGTCCTGTGTCCCGCCGTATCTCTCCTGTGTCCGTCCCATGTCCCGCCGTGCCCCGTGTTTCTCCCGTGTCCGTCCCGTGTCCCGCCTGCGTCCCGCCGGTGTCCCGCCGTGTCCCTCCCGTATCTCTCCCGTGCCCCGCCGTGTCTCCGTGTCCCTCCCGTGTCCTGCCGTATCTCTCCCGTGTCCCTCCCGTATCTCTCCCGTGCCCCGCCGTGTCTCCGTGTCCCTCCCGTGTCCTGCCGTATCTCTCCCGTGTCCCTCCCGTATCTCTCCCGTGTCCTGCCGTGTCCCTCCCGCGTCCAGCCGTGTCTCTCCGTGTCCCTCCCGTGTCGTCCCTCCCGTGTCTCTCCCGTGCCCCGCCGTGTCCCTCCCGTATCCCGCCGTGTCCCGCCCGTGTCGCGCCCGTGTCGCGTGTGCGGAAGCGGCGCGGGCGGTGACGCGCGGGCGGGGGGCGGAAGCGGCGCGGGGCGATCGCGGGGCGGCGGCGGCGGCGGCGGCGGGGCCGGGCCGGGCCCGGCGAGGCCGCGGGGCCATGACCGAGTACAAGCTGGTGGTGGTGGGCGCGGGCGGCGTGGGCAAGAGCGCGCTGACCATCCAGCTCATCCAGAACCACTTCGTGGACGAGTACGACCCCACCATCGAGGTGCGCGGGGCCGCGGGACGGGAGCGCCGGGCCGGGGGGATCGGGAGCGGATCCGCCGCCGGTGCCCGCAGCCCGGCCCCGCCCGGGGCTCTGGGAGCGGTTCCTCCCCTGTTCGTTCCCCTCGGGCTTCCTAAAGCAGCCACAGGCAGCCGAAGAGGCCGGGGCTGGGCAGGGCGGGGGTTCTGCTCGTGTTTGTGATTCTTCTTTATTTTCTGCTCCTCTGGAGGAATTTCTTTCAAGCAACAGGAGTTGTGTGTTTTGTAACAAAGGATGAGAGAGGGCTTAGCGTCTCATTTAAAATGAGGTAGTTTGGGCATGGTTTAAAATGTGATAGTGTGGGTAATTTTTAAAATAGTGTAGTTTTAGGTGTGGTGGGTTTTTGTCAGAGACGGATGAGAATCACAAAGCCCAGACTGCTTTGGGTTGGAAGGGTCCTTAAAGGTCATCCAGTTTCAACCCTGACACCTTCCAGGCTGCTCAGAGCCCTGTCCAGTCTCACCTTGGACACTTCCAGGGATCCAGGGGCAGCCACATCTTCTGCAGAACAGCTGCCCAAGCTCCTCCTGCGTTTTGATGATTATTTTCACATTTCCCCCGCGTCCCTGGGGCGGCAGGGGCAGTGCAGGGCTCACGGGGGCCGTGTGTTGTTGCAGGACTCGTACCGCAAGCAGGTGGTGATCGATGGGGAGACGTGCCTGCTGGACATCCTGGACACGGCGGGGCAGGAGGAGTACAGCGCCATGAGGGACCAGTACATGAGGACAGGAGAGGGCTTCCTCTGCGTCTTCGCCATCAACAACAGCAAATCCTTCGCTGACATCAACCTCTACAGGTACAGCTGGGCTGGGACAGGGAACAGGGACAGGGGGACAGGGTGGGGACACTGGCTGACTGAAGCGCTGGAGTGCCTCAGGGAAAGCTCAGGAATGGACAATTATTGAATCTCCCACTTCTTTCAGGAAGTTTTGTCACTGTTCTGTGCCAGCGCATGGAATCACAGACAGGGGTGGGTTGGAAGAGACTTAAAAGCCCTTCCAGTGCCACCCCTGCCATGGCAGGGACACCTTCCTCCATCCCCGTCCAGCCTGGTCTTGGGCACTGCCAGGGATCCAGGGGCAGCCACAGCTGCTCTGGGCACCCTGTGCCAGGGCCTTGCCACCACCTTTAGTCAGTTAAGACTGGGATGATTTTTATCCAGTTGTATTATTTTTTTAATCAATCCGTATAAATATCTGCAAGGGGTGCCACAAGAACAGTGCCAGACTCTCTTCAATGATGCCCAGGGACAGG
This sequence comes from Melospiza georgiana, assembly GCF_028018845.1. Taxonomy (NCBI): domain Eukaryota; kingdom Metazoa; phylum Chordata; class Aves; order Passeriformes; family Passerellidae; genus Melospiza; species Melospiza georgiana. The sequence continues at coordinate 6,724,413 of NC_080452.1, forward strand.
ACAAGGAGTTGTGGCCATAAACTAAACCACAAGTTCCACCTCAACGTGAGGAAAAACTTCTTTCTGTGAGGGGGGCAGAGCCCTGGAGCAGCTGCCAGGGAGTTGTGGAGTCTCCATGTCTGGACACATTCCAAACCCTCCAGGATGTGGTCACCTGCTCCAGGTGATCTTGCCTTGGGCTGGGTGATCTCCCTGCCAAGCCCAGCTGTTCTGGGATTCTGTGAATCAGATGCCATTTGCAGCTACAGAATGTCATCCCTAAGGAAATGGGTGAGAAATCCAGAGTGGAGTTATCCATGGACAGAAAATGAAGTGTACAAAGTGCTTGGCCATGCTGCTGACCCCTGAGGCCTTGCTCACCTTTAATGTGTTTTTGTGGCACAAGGTTGTTGGAATACTGAGCTAAACCAGTTTTTCTATTTAGAAAATACTTCCTAAATTTATTTTTTTTTTTATAATTTGTCTTCCTAAAGAGAACAGATCAAGAGAGTGAAGGACTCAGATGACGTGCCCATGGTGCTGGTGGGGAACAAGTGTGATCTGCCCACAAGAACAGTGGACACAAAACAGGCCCAAGAATTGGCAAAAAGCTACGGAATCCCCTTCATAGAGACCTCTGCAAAAACGAGACAGGTGAGGGGCTCCCCCAGGGCCTGACTCCTTCCTGGGAAATGCAGCAAGGACATTTTCCCATGTGCTTTTGCCTTATTTACAGGAGAAGCATTTTTTCAATCCCTTTACGGTTTTTTGCTTTTATTTTCCCACTCACTATTTCAAGAGTTCTGGGCTGGGCCAGTACAGGAATCACTTCAGACTCACCCTGACTTCCTTTCAAGTGGGTCAGGTTGATAAATAACAGAGAATAAAAAAAAATTTCAACTCCCCTGAAGTTACTAAATAAAACTTAAAAACTAACTAGGAAAAAAAATAGTCAAAATAATAAACATAACTGATACCAGTAAATGTAGAGATAAAGATACCTCTTTATCTCTACATTTTTGTGGTTTTGTGGAAAATTACATAACAAGAAAAAATAACACATGCACAAAAAAATGGTAAAATTCGCCTTTACTATCAAAGCATTCAAATGCAACCACCAAAAACCCCTCTTAAAAAACCTCCCAATAAGAAACAAATGCCTGTAAAACAATTCCTAAAAAATAATACTTACGTCTTAAAATAAAAAAACATATTTTAACTATAATAAATTAATAGCTTACTATAAAATCTCACAAAACACACAGAAGAAAAAGAAACCCAGCTACTTTCTACTGCTTCAAATGATGTTAAAATTTTGATTGCAGCCATTTTCAGCATCTTGCAGTGTTGGCAGAAGGAACAGAAGTTTCAGCTGCTCTCCCTGGGGAGTGTCAGAGGCTGAGCTCCCTCACCCCAGACCTGCTGGGTGCTCTTGGCTCGTTAATGAAAGCCAATTAGCAGATTATGATTGCAGACAGAATTCCCCAGACTGGACTAATGGGCTTCTCCAAAGCCTCCTTGGCCACGTGGGCCTGTCCAGGCAGCCTGGAGCAGGGGAACAGAGCAGGGAAGGTGCAATTATTGAGCAGCAGCCAGAAAATCCTGAAGAGCTGAATTCTAAGAATTCTAAAATTAGGCAAGGAGCAGCTGGTTTCCTGCATGGAGCCGCCCTGAGATACAGTTTTCCATTTTTATTTTAGTGGTTGTTATCCCAGGAGGAGTCAGGCTGGGACACCCATATGGGAGGAACCACGGGATCAGTTGGGTGCTGCTCTTCTGCAGAATTGTGACTTTCAAACCCATTAAGGGGTTCTGGGATGGACAGATGAGTGATTTCAAAAGCTTGAGGGAGGAAAATCCCTGACCTTGTGTTTGCATGCAGGGTGTGGAGGATGCTTTTTACACCCTGGTGAGGGAGATCCGGCAGTACCGCATGAAGAAGCTGAACAGCAGCGAGGATGGGAACCAGGGCTGCATGGGACTGTCCTGCCTTGTCATGTGAGAAGGTGAGCTGGAACCCCACTGTGCACTCCTCTTCTGCCTTCCAGCAGCTCCTGAGCGTGGTTAGAAATGCTGCCTGCTCTAGGAAGGGTTTTCCCCTTTTATAGAACATATTTGTGGGAATGTTCCTCACTTGGGGTCGCCAAATGTGGGTGGTGTTTGCAGGGGTGCCAGGAGGAGGGGAGAGATGAGAACCTCGACTCCATGGTTCAGAAGGCTGATTTATTATTTTATGATATATATTATATTAAAAGAAAATTATGTATTAAAACTATACTAAAAGAATAGAAGAAAAGATTTCATCAGAAGGCTTGAAAGCAATAGAAAGGAATGATAATAAAATCTTGTGGCTGACCAGAGTCTGAGCCAGCTGACTGTGATTGGCCATTAATTAGAAACAACCACATGAGACCAATCACAGATGCACCTGTTGCATCCCACAGCAGCAGATAACCATTGTTTACACTTTGTTCCTGAGGCCTCTCAGCTTCTCAGGAGAAAAAATCCTAGCAAAAGGATTTTTCATAAAATATGTCGTGACACATATTGATTCCCAGAGAATTGGATTCTACAGTGGATCCTACAATGCTTTAATGCTCAAAAAAGAAAAAATTCCCCTCTAAGTTGGTGGCAGAGCTTAAGAAAAGGAATTTTCATTCATGTCACCGTTTTGGCTGATGGGTGGATGGAACAAGATGATCTTCAAGGTTGCTTCCAACCCAAAGCATTCCATGATTTCCACCAATTCCAGTGCTGTGATTTGCTGTGTCATTCCTTTCTGTCTCCTTCTTTTGGGAAACCATTTGGGCTGTTTGGAGAAGGTGTAATTTCTGAGGAAACACCTTGAAAGAGGGGTGTGCCCAGCTGAGTGTTTGCACAGCTCCCCTCAAGCTCTGGAACATGCTGATTCCAGGATTAACCAAACAAAATGGTGAAATAACCAATTACCAATTTACTCCCACAGGATTTTTCCCATTTTTCCCCATTTTTTTCCCATTTTTTCTCATTTATTTCCATTTTCCCCATTTTTTCCCATTTATTCCCATTTTTCCCCATTTTTTCCCATTTATTCCTATTTTTTCCCATTCCCGGATTTATTCCCGAATTTTTCCCATTTATTCCCATTTTTTTCCCATTTATTCCCATTTTTTTCCATTTTATTCCTGGATTTATTCCCATATATTCCCCGATTTTTTCCATTTTTTTCCATTTTTTTCCAATTTTTTTCACACATTTTTCCCATCTATTCCCAGATTTTTCCCATTTTTTTTCCAGTTTTTCCCCACATTTTTCCCATTTATTCCCAGATTTTTTCCCCATCTATTCCCAGATTTTTTCTCATTTTTTCCAGTTTTTCCCCTCATTTTTCCCATTTATTCCCAGATTTTTTCTCATTTATTCCCATGTTTTTCCCCATTAACCACATAAAATAATGAAATCCGAGTTCCCAACTGAGGGAAATCCCTTTCAACCATTGCCTGAAGATGTTGCTCATGGCTATGAAAACAGCCAGACCAGCTCAGCACTTGCACTGCTGCGCTGCCCATCCAGCCCAGAGTTAATTAGTGCTAATTGGAGCTGCCTTTCTGTTCCAGATGCCAAGAAAACGTGGTTCAGGTGCAGCTGCTGGATGAGCCTCGATCTGTGCTGCCTCTCCTGCTGCTCCCTGCAGTGTTTGGGTGCCAGTGACAGACTCTGGGCACCAGAGTTCATTAATTAGCACAAGATGAAGAGAATTAATTAGCTCCATCTGAAGAGAACATCCATGGCATCTACCTCCCTGCTCAGCTCACGGAGCAGCAGCACCTCGGGATGTGCTGGGATTCTTCTCTCACTGTCACCTGGCTTCGTTCCAGAAGAAAACCAGCCCCAAAAGTGAACTGTAGAGACTAAATGCTGTGAAAAAAAGATGACACTTTACCTCTAGAGTAAAAGCTAGAAGTGCTGTGTGTCCCCTGTCTGTTGGAATCCGTGCAGTGCTGTCACAGGAGTGGCACCGTTGGTGTCACACGGGGTGGTGCCACCCTGTCCCCTCCCAGCTGGGTGTCTGCTCTCTGTGCACCTGTACAGCAAAAAAAAAAAAATGCAACATCTCCAGTGCCAGGAGTGCCACCTACCTGATCCTCCATTGCTGTAATAAAAAGGAAAACGTTTCCTAACTAAGTGCCTGTTTGCTAAGAAGATTTGGAGTTGTCCCTTGGGTTGAGGAAAACCCCCAAGGACTGGAATTTCTTGGGAGCTCATTGTGTCAAGCAGGCAAGTGTGCTGTGGGTGATCTGGGCCGGGCAGGATCCCCCAGCAGGAATTTGGAAGGTCCAGCAGGCACTTGAGAGACTTTTGGACAAGGGAGGGGACACACTGCATCTGTGTTTTACTTTCTTTGTGGGTGGAACAGTTTATATTCTGTATTGTTTTCCTGCAGCATTCAGATCTCTTCTAAGTTGGACCAAACCTGTCAGCTGTTCATTTTTTAACATGAACTGCCAACATTTCTGGGCAGCTTCTCACTAATTAATTCTGGTAACTGGAGGTTGCTTTGGACAGCTGCTATTCAGCTCTCTCTGTAACTTGCAAATTGTTTTATTCTGAATTATTTTCTTACCACAGACTGTAAAGCGTCTCTTCAAAATGTCTCTAGGCTGTAAAATTGGAGTTTCTTTGTCAGGGGTGCAGGAAGGGGCTGCTCCAACCCTGGCAGTGCCCAAGGCCAGGCTGGAGCAGCCTGGGGCAGTGAATGGGATGGATTTAAGGTGGATGGGAGGGGTGTTTGGGATGAGATTTGGGGTCCTTGCCAACCCAAACCATCCTGGGGTTCTGTGCTGGAGGGGAGGAGGCTGAGAGCTGCCACGGGCACCTGAGCCAGCTTCTGATTGCAGCATCCTTGCAAAATGAGGAAGGAAATGAGCTCAGGGATGGCTCCACAGGAGGTGGGGGCAGATTGGTGAGTTCAGGGCTCACCCTGAGTGAGGGAATTGTGATTGTGAGCCCTTCCCTGCAGCTGAGGGAGCTTCTCAACAGAACAGACCAGACCAGAGCCCCCTGCCCTGCTCACCTGTGCCCAGCTGTGCTCACCCTGTCCCTGTGCTGCTGGGCTGGTTCTGCCCCCAATTCAGCTCTGAGGAGGAGGAGGAGGAGGAAGGAGCCCTCAGCCAACAGAGGGAGCATTTGGAGCATTTGGTCAGTGCCAGGCCAGCAGAGCAGATGCAGGAGGCTCAGGTTCAGGTTGTTGGTGTCAGTCACTCATCTTAATTTCAAGTGCTCAGTTTCAAATGGACATTGGAGAGTAGTAAACAGAGAGAGAAGAATTTTTTCCTTTTAATGTTGCTTCCTTCACTACTTACAGTCTTAATTCTCTTCTTGGAATGAAGAGGATCAATCTGCATCACATTTGCTTTATCTGTGATAATCCTTATAAATACTTTTTTCAATTTATTTTAACTTTGACTGATGTGACTGATAAGAATTAAATCCACAAAAAATTGAACATAAAATATTATTTTCCAGCAACACACACACAATGGTGGGCAGAATTGTGGGGACCATTGGCTCCAATTCAGTTTATTTGATGTTGCCCAGAGCAGCTGTGGCTGCCCCATCCCTGGAAGTGTCCAAGGCCAGGATGGAGCAGCCTGGGACAGAGGAAAGTGTCCCTGCCCATGGAATGAGCTTTAGGGCCCCTTCCAGCCCAAACCATTCCATGAGTGCAGAGGTTAAACCTGGCAGAGCTGCACAGCCAGGGCTGGGAAAGCTTTGTCAGAAAGATTTTCTGTGAAAACCTCTGTGGGGCTGCTCCTGAAGGGCTGTGGGGCAGCCAGTTAATAAAAACACCCCTGGGAAAGGAGGAGAAGCTTTTGGGATACTCATAGAACCAGCAGGAAGGGCAGTGTGGGGTTTGTGAGGACACTGAACGGTGACATTCTGTCAAACTCTTGCTCAAACATCATGGATGGGGTTGGATTTCTTGGGAAATGCAGGAATTTGCTCAGCTGCTCGTGGCCATGGGAAGCCTCTGGCATTTGATGTTTGAAGGGTGTGTGCTCAACCTGGAGAATTATTTGCATCATAGCAATGCCCCACACTGCTCAGCATGCTCTGGCATTAAAATGTACCAGCTGTAGCTGGGAATTCTCAGCAATGTGTGGGAACTGACTGGAAAATGCATCTGCTGCTCTTTGCTGTTCCCTTTCTCTTGGGCTCCATAAAAGGGAAAAAGCCCTGCTGAGGGTAGGTCTGTATTTGTGTCCCCCTTGGAACCTTTAGAATGGTTTTTAGGAATTTTTTTCAGTTTTTAGGGTGCTGCAGAGCTGACCTGCACAGGTGATACTCCCAAGTCCATCAGTCCATTTGTATTTTTTGCTGGATTAGTTCCAAATCCAGCAGAAAATACAAAATCAGGGTGTTGTACTATCAGGAGTGAACTGAATGGTTGTGATTTGTTTCCAGCTGCCTCACAGAGAACCCTGGGTTTGGTGGCAGTCAAGAACTGGAAGGACAAACCCTGTGAATTTGGGGGAAGTGATTCAGAAGATGAGCACAGAAGGTTTTGCACAAGACTGGTCCCTGGGAAAGGTGGTTTAGTAGATTTGGTCCAAATATTGTTATTTACAACAGCACAACTCTGCACTAGTGCCAAGCTGATTTCACTGCCTTGGGCAGAACAGACATGGACAACTTTTGAGGTAAAATATTAAAATATTAAAAAAGGATAAAGCTCTTGTTCAGAACTTCCAAGTGCCAATGACTGGAACAAATGTCTGTGTTGTGTGGCTGAGCTCAGTCAGTGGAGCCAGTGGGATCCTGGGGTTGTTTCTCTGTGTCCTCACTCCATGTTCTTGCTCAAACAACTGCTCAGACTCTGTCCCTGTCCCTTTAACCAGGATTTTAACCAGGATCTTGACGCTGCCATCACTTTTAGTGCAGCTCAGCCTTAGAATTGGATTTCAAGCAGCCTCAGGCCTGTGGGGGATCACATTCTGTCAAAAACCCCAAACCTCGAGTGTGTGCCTGTGGTAACCCTCAGGATGGTTGGGAATGTTGGGATCTGGACTTTTAACCCAAGGGCTAATTTGTTGTTACTTTGTTTAATTATTTGCTTTCAATAATGCATCTCTTTTTGGTTTGGATTGAAGTAAATTATTTTGCTTCTTAAATAACTTTTTTAAAAGAATAAACTTTGAATTCTTTGGTTGTTTTCTTTGGGTTCTGGGTACAGGATCCAGGAGTTACAGGAGGTCTGATGATCTCAGTGCCCTCTGCTTTGTCTGTGGGGTGGGATTTGCTCCATTCAGGCCCAGCTCTATCACAGATGTGCCCTAAGGATCAATGAGCAGTGAGAGGGACATTGATTCTGCCACAGCCTGGGTCCAGTCCGGTTTTAATCTTGCTGCTGAATCTCTGTTTGCAGTGGGATCTCTCATGCTGATTTACACTAACAAATGTAAATCAATTGTTTGCTTGATACTCCAATGGCAAACCAGCTATTAAATTTCTGGTGTGCCCAAATCATGCTCTGTTAACCTTTTAAATTGCTTGATTCAGTCTTCTAAAATACTTCGCTGTTGCCTTTCCTCTACAAAAAGGCAAATTTTGTCAGAGCACACGGTCAGTAAATGTGCTCCAAGGGTTATTTCTCCTCAGACCTCGTGTCAAGCATCTGAAACCTGGAGTCCAACGTGGGTTTTATGCCAGGAATTTAAAACCAGACCCCCAGGAGCAGGGACACGGAGTTCCTGCTACTGCAGGTCCAGCCTGTGCCCAGAGCATTCCCACCCTGGGCTGGGGTGGTGCTGAGAACCCCAGGGTGCTGAAAACCCCAGAGTTTTTGGGCTTGTGGAAAGGTTGGAAAGGTTTCCCTCAATGGGTTTGTTGCTACAAAGGAGCTCCCTGTATAGGAGCTGGTTTTGGTTGTGCCCTGGGGGTCTGTGCAGGGGATGACTGAGAGCAAGGTGGTGTCACCTGTGGCGTTCACATCCTCTGGAAAAATCCCTTTGTGCCCAGGACTCTTCTCCTGGGAAGCTGTGAAGCCTCAGAGAAAAAGGAAAACAGCATTATCTCATTTGCTTCTCCTGTGTTTTGCTCATTTGGAATGTGGTTGGAGATTGTTTACCCACAGGTGATTGTTTCATTGGATTCTGGTGTGAATTATTTTAACTCTTTGGCCAATTGGGACCAAGCTCTGTCAAGACTCTGGAGAGAGTCACAAGTTTTCATTATTATCTTTTTAGCCTTCTGTAAATATCCTTTCTGTATTCTTTAGTATAGTTTAGTATAGTATTCTTTAATATAAATAGTATCATAAAATAATAAATTAGCCTTCTGAGAACATGGAGTCAGATTCATCATTCCTCCCTGCCACGGGGCACCCCACAAATACAACTGTCACCAAAGGGGACAAAGGTGATACAGAGACTCAGAAGGCATGAAAAGCACTTTTATTATTAGAAATCCACAGTTCTTACAGAAACAATGGTGACTCTCAGACCTGATTGGCCTTCAGGAATCTTCTCTCACCTATTGGTCAAGAAGGGACAACTCCTCCTTGTAAACTTCTCTGACAAACAGAGATTGCCTGCCAGGTGCAGGGATTGAGACAAGAATTGTTTTAATTCTTTCTCTGAGCTTTCTCACAGCTCCCCAGGAAGATCCTGGGCCATCTCTGTCTCTCTGTTCAGAGGATTTGTGATCCCCACAAGGCAGGGACAGGAGAATCTGCTGAGGGTTGATCAAACCCCAGCACAGCCAGGATGCCCTGGTGAGATCCACCTTATCCTCCTGCTCAGACTCCTCCTCTTCAGGAATTTGAGCCATTTTCTAGCAAAGCTTCCCCCATGGCCTCTGTGGGTGCAAGCTGGAGGAAGATCCTGCTCAGGAACCCAAATTTCTGCTCCAACCATTCTCCCTGGGTGGAACCAGGGCAGCTCAGAGGTTAAAGTGGGGGTGTTTAGAGGCACCCCAAGGCCTCTGGGTGTGAATCCAGCTGAAAAAGAGTGGGAAGAGAGGCTGTTTGTGTCAGTCCTTGAGCTTGCACAGGCCCTGGATCTAACTTTAGCACAGCATGCCCAGGCTTTACTCAGATTTCCACCATGAGCCCACCCAAGCTCAGCCTGTGATTAAAAAAGCTGAGGGATCAAAAGACCAAGATTCTCTTGACCTCTGGATCCTAAAGGTCATTTTTGGTTTCAGATGTGAATCCCAAGATCCCAAGGAGGGTTGAGGGCTGGTTTAGTCCTTGTGGGAGAGCAAACAAGAGGATTTCATGGGCCTTGAATGAAATAGTTAAACAATAATGGGGTGTGGAGACTCTCAAACTTGGGGATAGGTGAGAGCAAGAATAACTCAGAACCTGAAAATTTTATCAGCATGAGAGGGAGACAAAAGCTCTACCATCATCCCAGCTTTGCCCTGGTGCTGATTGCAGGGAGGGAAATTTATAATTTTGGGGAATAACAGGGAAAGGGGGGTAAAATTCCCTGAATTCTGGAGAATTTCTCAAGTGCCACCCAGCTTGTTTTGAAGCTGTGCCCATCAAATAATCTCTTCCAGAGAGCTTCTGGATGCTGTGGAAATGATCTCAGCTGGAGAAGCTGCTCCAGATCTCACCTCACTGGATTCCTGTGCTCCTAAGGACAAAATCCATGGCTGGTTATTTCCAGCTCTGTATTTTATTTTATTTTATTTTATTTTATTTTATTTTATTTTATTTTATTTTATTTTATTTTATTTTATTTTATTTTATTTGTGCAGGTGATCTCTCACCTATCCCAGCTTTCTTCTTGGACAAGAGCTTTCCATAGCTGCTCCTGCAAAATGTGGCACAGGAATCCCTTGGATGCACATAGAATTCCAAATAATGATTCTGTTCCAGGTGGTTTTTCTGTTCCCGTCAATGCTCTGACCAAATCCACCCTTTAAACCAGAGCCCAAATGCTTTGTCCTATTCCAGAGCAGCTTTTCAACTCCATCAAGAATAGAAGCACAAACAGGGAGAATCTTCTTCACCTCCAAACTCTTTTATCCTCCTGACCTGCTCAGTTTCACCACTTCCCACCAGGAATCTGAACCAGGAGCTCAGAGTTCTCCTGGCTACAGGCAGGACACACCAAATCCTGGCCTTTCCCTTCACACAGGAGGTGATTTCCAGCTGCAGGTGGGATCTGAAGAAGGTTTGAGGGCACCCCGAAGGAGGGTAGAGCCCTCAAAGCCAATTTGCTGGAAACAAACTGCTTCAGATGAAGGCAGGAGGTGCCACCCAAGCTGCTGAGCCAGACTCAAGCCAAGGCAGGAGCTCCCTGACCCACCTTGGGTTGATTGAGAGCTGCTCTCTGTCAGATTCACCTCAGTTGTGGCTCACCACGTCCAGAACTGAATATCAGATCAATATTACACACAAAGCTTGGAAAAGGCAGCTCCTGACAAACCCAGGAACAAACTGTGGCTCCTTGCACCTTCCTTTTCTTTGTTGGGTTCAGCTGTGAAGAAGTGAGGACTGAAGAAGTGAGGACTGAAGAAGTGAGAATCTGGGCAGCCCTGTGGGTAAAATCCAGGTTTTCAAACAGATCTTTCCCTCAGGAAACACCTCTGAACAGCTCAGGTGGGAGCACATGGTTTGTACCTGCTCTGATTGGGAATTTTTGTTTAAATTAAATCTTTGCTTCAGCTTAGAAGACATCAGTTTTTAGTCTCTCTTAGTCTCTCTTTTAGTCTCTCTTAAAAGACTGAATTCCACATTAGAAAGGAGCAGCTGCCCTAGAAATCAGAAATTTGGCCAGACACCAGTTGGCACTTCACAAAATGAAAAATGCAAACCTGACTTAAAGAAAAAGATTAATTAAATTTGATTAATTAAATCAAATTTAATTAAATTTGAGCCCTGCTTTCACCTGTTTCAGTGCAAGTGCTTGTGGCTGCACTTTAAATAGTCCCACAGTTGATCTCCACTCTCCTTTTAGAGTGGGAGAGTCTGGTTACAGGGAAGGGAAAGCAGTAAAATTAGTGTTGAGCTGCCAGGCAGTCACTTGGCCCCTGGTGCCCGGGGACTCTGGGGTGTCACTGAGGCTCTGCAAACGCTGCTGAGATGTCTCGGGTGAGAATTCCAGGTAGGTCTGAAAGCCACGTGTGAGCCAAGGGCAGGTTCCAGCCCCACAGCCTCAGAGCTTTGGATGTGTGGTGTCCAGGGGACCTCTGGGCATTTTCCTTCCTGCTTGGAGATGGTTTTGGATGGTGCAGTGAAGAAACTGTGTTATTGTTTAAAGCTTCCTCTGCTTGTACTGAAGGAAAATCCTGGGTGTGATGTGTCCTGAAATGACATCATGAAATCCCTGTGGAAGGGCTCAGAGGGATTTCAGGAATCTCTGGTGCCCCTGGTGAGGGATTTCAGGAATCTCTGGTGCCCCTGGTGAGGGATTTCAGGAATCTCTGGTGCCCCTGGTGAAGCTCAGCCGTGGGGAGCCCCAAGGGGATGGGAGCAGCAGCAGGGCCAGCCAGGCTCTGCAGGCAGTGCAGGGGGACATGTGGCAGGTGACTGCAGAGCCCTGAGTGATAACAGCCCCAAACAGCCCTGATAAGAGCATGTTTGGAATTGCAGGGCTGTGCTGTCAGAGACAGTGCCCAGCGCATGGAGCTGGTGTTAAAACCTTGCCCTGCACCATCAGGGGGAGGCTCTGAACCTTCCTGAGCGGAATTTCCATCCACTAAAGAGATGAAAGGTCAAACTAAACATTTCTGGGATGCTTTGCAGGCAGATGAATATGTGGAGTCAGGATTTTGGGGCGTGTGTTCCTCGGGCTGGGCTTTGGGAATCAGCAGCTGTGAGGGCAGAGCTGCAGCCTGAGCTGCTGGGTCAGGGAAAAAGGGCAGGGCTGAGGCTCAGAGTGCTGCTGCCACCCTGCCAGGGTGGGACTGCAGGGTCCCAGCTGCCTGATCTGCTGGGAATAAGGGGAGCTGTGAGCACAGGGCGATGGAACTCGGCATCTCTGCAATGGCCACCCATGCTGGGCGCCACAGAGGAGGGAGTCAAGGGCAAAAAATAGCAAAGCCTGGTGCTCTGGGTATGGAATATCTGCTTGCCTGGTCAGCAGGAGGCTGTGCCGCCCTCCCTGTGTCCCTGCAGGGGCAGGAGAGCCCTTCCAGGCCAGCTCAGCCCCAGCACTGCTGCCTGCCAGGTGTGGGGTGAGAGCATCTGGCTTCTGGGGGATGCTCCACCTTGGGCACTGCAGGGAAATTTTATCAGCATGAAGGGATACCAAAGCTGTACCATCATCCCAGCTTTGCCCTGGTGCTGCACCTCTGCACTTGAAGGGAGGAAAATTTATGTTTTTGGGGAATAACAGGGAAGGGGGGGTAAAATTCCCTAAATTCTGGAGAATTTCTCAATTGGCACCCAGCTTGCTTTGAAGCTGTGCCCATCAAATAAAGGGAACATCTCTTCCAGAGAAGCAAAGTACAAGTTTAGCCAAATTCTTCCACTTCCAGGGAAGAGATGTTCCCAGAGCCAGGCTGGGCTGGCTGGGAGGGAGGGACCTGCACTGGGGTTTGGTTCCACCCTGAGGCATCCCTGAGGCTCTTCCATGGGACAGGCAGTGCATGACGTCCCTCTGTGCTCCTCAAAGGGACAAATTCTGCTCTGCCTCTTCCTTCCAGTACCTGAAGGGGCTGCAAGAAGGCTGGAGGGACTTCTCACGAATCACAGGACAAGGGAAAAATGGTTCTAAGCCAAAGGGGGGTGGGTTTAGATGGGATATTGGGAAGGAATTCCTCCCTGGGAGGGTGGGCAGGCCCTGGCACAGGTGCCCAGAGCAGCTGTGGAATCCCTGGCAGTGTCCAAGGCCAGGCTGGACAGGGCTTGGAGCAGCAACAGTGAAAGGTGTCCCTGCCCATCAGATGAGCTTTAAGGTCTCTTCCAACCCAAACCACTCTATGATTCTATGATTCTTTTCTAAGTGGGAGGATTTGGTTAAACTTGTACTTTGCTAATCCCTTTTGAAAGACTGATGAGGTGACAAAGCTAAAAGGCTCAGGTTTTGAAGAGCTGATTACAACAGCTTTTATTTTGTCTCTGTTTTATCTCAAACAGCAGAACAGAAACGTGAGTATTGCTGGGTTTCTCTCTGCTCTGCTGTGTTACTGCCTAGACATGATCTCTGGAACCATGCAGCAGTTACATGATCATGGAGATCATGGAGATCACGAAAATCATGCAGATCATGATCATGGTGATCCTTCAGCAGCTGGGAAATGCTGTTTCCCGGCAGTGCCAGCTCTGCCCATCAGTGTTACACAGAATGGTCCCATCTTTTGGTCCTTTGATATAGCACCAAAAGATGCAATTTGTTCAATATCATTCTGCACCCTGAGTGCTGTTGAGAACCCTGTGTCTGCTCTGCTTTGGTGCTCATCTGTGTGACACTCGATGGTGAGGTCCATCCTTGGGCACTGATCTTCACCTTGCTTTGTGTCCAGCTGCCAAAACCCGCTGTCAGAGCCCCTGTGCTGCCATGCCAACATCTGCTTCTGGGAGCTGCTGCCAGCAGAACCCTTGGGTTCTTGTTTTATGGTGTTCTGTGGGCAGAGGAAGGCCTTTTACCCTTCCTTTCCTCCTCCATAAAGCTCCAGCCAGCCCTGTGGCAGTGGTGGCCCTGGCACCTCTGCAGCACGATGCACGTGGTGGGCGGGCAGTGCCCAGCTGAGAATGCCCTGGCATGGTGGAGCTGAGTGCTTGGGCTGCCAGCTCTGCCCCATCCATGCCTCTGTGTCCCCTGAATGCTGCAGCAAGTGGATTTTGGGCTCCCTGGAGCTCTAAGGGCTCTGCCAACTTCCCTCAGTGCATGCTCCCATAACTGCCCTTCCCAAGGACCTGCTTCTCTCTGGGCCTTTTGGCAGCACTCTTGGACTGTGTTTCCTTTTCCTGCTGTGCTGGGGGTATCAGGGGATGTCTCCAGCCCACCAGGAGTGGCCCAACCTTGCTGCAGATTTGGGAGGTGGCTCAGACTCTTCTCTAGAGTGTGGAGACCACAAGGAAAGGGCAGCTGAGCACGGAGCTGCCTGCAAGGGGCACCTGCTGGGAATCCCCTCCCTGTGGGACACTGAACTCCCCTTTGCAGAGATGGACGAGACCCTGCGCTCCTTCGCCGAGAAGGTTTTTGCCTCCGAGGTGAAGGATGAGGAGGTCAGGGGGGAAATCTCTCATTTTGACGTGGAAGAGAGCTGCCCCATCTCCCGGCAGGAGATGACGGTGCACATGATGCTGCAGGAGGCCAGCTCCACGGTGGAGAAGCGGTGAGTGAGCTCCCAGGGGAGGAGCAGGGAGAGGAGCGCAGCCTGCAGCTCCTGGCCACAGCAAACAGGGGGGATGGAAATCAGCCCTTGGGCACGGCTCACCACACCTGCAGGATAAATCCTTGATAATCCCAGGGCATCTGTCAGGTACTCCAGGGTTTCCTCTCCAACTGCTTGGGCAGAAAGATGCCCTAGGCCCATTCAGTGGGTGCCAGCACAGGCATGGGCACAGAGCTGCTGGGGAGGGAGGCTCGGGGACAAACCTGTGGCTTCTTTGTGTGCTGTGGCCTGTGCTTCTGGTGCTCATTTATCACCAGTGAGCTGCACCACGGTGTGCACAGCTGGAACACAGCTGGGGGAAGTGCCCTGGCCCTGCAGCTGTGGGTACCATGGAGCGGGGCTGTTTGCCTGAGCCTTTCCTCGCAGCAGGAAGAAGCTGATCCGCATGCAGACCACAGTGTTGGCCCCGCCCGTGGCCCCGGGGGCTGTCCCCAGCCTGGCTGTCACCGAGGAGGCCAGCTCCACCTGCCCCCAGTACCAGAGCGTGCCCCCCTTCCAGCGGGTGCAGATCACTGGGGACTATGCCTCTGGGGTAGGTACTGCCAGGGCTGCTCCCTCTGCACACTGGGCACCCCTCTGCTCCCTGCCTGCCCCCCAGCAGTGCCCATGCCCAGTTTCAGGGTCTATTACAGGAGTCTGTACCTGGGAAAGCGTCCCCACTGTGCCTCACAAGCATCTGGGGGTGCCCTGCTGCACCCCCGGGGATCCAGAGCTGAATTCCTTAGCAGGAGCTCTGGGGTGCTGAATATTCCCACAGAATTCTCCAGGGCAGAACGGGCCATGCTCACTCTGTCACATCCTCTCTGCTTGCACACAGCTCTGTCTGAGCTCTGTGCACATCCAGGGATCCCAGAACTGCTGAGGGAAAGTCACCAAGCCCTGGTACAGGCAGGGTCACCTGGAGCCATTTGACCAGGACTGTTATCACATCCCGTGCTAATCCTGCCTCCCTCTCCTCCTCAGCCTCCTATTACATTTGAGCCTGCTGGAAGGCTGCTCAGCCTGGAGCTGCCCAGCAGAGGGGATCTGGAAATCCCTCCCTGCACTGAGCACATTCCCCCTGCCATGACTGTCCTAGCTGGGAGTGACTGACTCCACTCCAGTCTCTCCTGACTGCCCAAAACATTTGTTAGTGCAGTAAATCAAAAATCACTGACACCCTGGGTTAGTGCATCTTGTTGTTCCTGCTTCAGTTTCAGCCTGGGCTCCAAAAATAGCTTTAATGTTTTGCCCAGGCCTGGCTTCCATTTCAGAGTCCATTACTGATTGCAGTGAGGAATGTAAGAGGGGCTGACATCAGAATTCCCTGATTCTGCAAGCAGGAGCTTCCCTTTGTCGTGCCTGGGTCTCTGCCTGTCATTCCTTCCTCACCCTGCTCAGGCAGAGCAGTGGGACATTGATATGATCTGATTTGATACATGATATGATGAGATAGATGAGATATATACACTTTCCTAGGTACAGACAGATTATATGATATTATAATATTATATGATATGACAAGAAAGTTGGAAAGAGACTTTTTACAATACCATATAGTGACAGGACACAGGGAATGGCTTCCATTGCCAGAGGGCAGGGTTAGATGGGATATTGGGAAGGAATTGTTCCATGTGGGGATGGGGAGGCCCTGGCACAGGACGTCCAGAGAAGCTGTGGCTGCTCCATTCCTGGAAGTGTCCAGTGCCAGGATGGGGCTGGGAGCACCCTGGGACAGTGGAATGTGTCCCTGCCCACACCAGGAGCTAGAGCAAGATGAGTTTTAGGATCCCTTCCAGCCCAAACCATTTTTTCACATTCATCTTGCCATGACCGAAATCTCCCTGCACCTGGGTGCACCAGGGTGTGTTTCTTGGATGCACCCTGGTGTGTCCTGTTCCAGCTGTGTGGGTGCCTTCAGCATCACCTCCCCTGCAGGTGACAGTGGAAGACTTTGAGGTGGTGTGCAGGGGCCTGTACCGGGCGCTGTGCATCCGGGAGAAGAACATGCAGCAGTCACTGCAGAGGTTCCCCAAGACACCCTCGCAGTACCTGCGTGCCATCGAGGGCGAGCCCTGGAGACCCAGTGACGCTGGCCCAGGTACATCCAGGCACCCCAGGAGGTGCCTTCAGCACGGGGCAGGGCTCAGGAACCCGCCCAGGTCCCCTCCTTGGTGTCACAGGGGTGGCGTGGGGGAGCAAGGCAGGCCTGGCAGCCTGATGGAATTCTCCTTTTGCTGCAGTGTTCACCCCACCAGTGAAGGATGGGCAGGATCCCCTGGACAGTGGGAACCTCCCTGAGGACCTGGGATACCACGTGCAGATGAAGGATGGGATAGTTTATGTCTATGCAGACAAGGCAGCGGCTGAGAGAAACGAGCCAAAGGACCTGCCCTACCCCAGCCTGGAGAACTTCATTGATGACATGAACTTCCTCCTGGTCCTCATTGCACAGGGGCCTGTGTAAGTGCACAACCCACCAGATCCTGCCTCAGAGGGCAGGGGAGGTCAGGGCAGCCCCCTCAGGAACCTGCTGGTGACACATCTGGCTGCAGAAGTGTCCTCAGCACTTGTCAGCCCTCTTGGCTTGGCTCTCAAGCAAAGCAGCACTCAGGGGCTGGAGACAGGAGCTGCAGGTTGTCTCCCAGCTGGCCAGCCTTCCTTCAGAGCTCTGGGATAGAGCCAGGGGAGGCACCTCAGGGGAGCAGGGCTGGCCAGCACGAGCTCCTCCAGCCCAGGTGGAATGTGTGTCCCTGTGCCGAGGGGTGAGGAGCCCAGTGCCTGTTCTGCCCTTTGCTCTCACCAGGAAGACCTACGCCCACCGGCGCCTCAAGTTCCTCTCGTCCAAGTTCCAAGTGCATGAAATGCTCAATGAGATGGAGGAGATGAAGGAGCTGAAGAACAACCCCCACCGTGACTTCTACAACTGCAGGAAGGTAAAAGCCAAGGCTTAGACCTCCAGGGACCCTAGAGAGGATCTGTCATGGTGCCTGCCCCTCCCTAATGGATGTTAGAGTCCATGTCTGAGCAGCAGTATTGCTCCTGTGAGTGGGATGTGCTGCCTTGGCAGAGCTGTGCCCTCTGGCTGTGTTCACCTGCTGGGCTGAGCCCTGCTCACCTGAGGGGTTTGTTCACCCCCCTGGGATGGTACCCAAGCACCCCAGCCTGAAGCTGTCCCTGTTTTCCCAGGTGGACACACACATCCATGCTGCAGCCTGCATGAACCAGAAGCACCTTCTGCGTTTCATCAAGAAATCCTACCGTGTGGATGCCGACCGCGTGGTCTACAACGCCAAGGGCAAACAGCTCACCCTGAAACAGCTCTTCCAGCAGCTCAAACTGCACCCCTACGACCTGACAGTGGATTCCCTGGATGTCCATGCTGTAAGTGGTAGGATATTTAATGTAAGATCACTCTTGGGCCGCTCTTCCCCCCATGGCTTTTGCCTTGTGCAGCCACATTTGTTGCGTGCATTAATGTTTGTGCCAGGGTGCAGCAGCTCCTGGTGATGCCATTTTGGGTGGTTTGGCTCAGTCCCTGCTCCCTGCCAAGCTGTGAGGGCAGTGTTTGAGCCTGAGCTCCCTGCTGCAGGGCCGGCAAACATTCCAGCGCTTTGACAAGTTCAATGACAAGTACAACCCCGTGGGCGCCAGCGAGCTCAGGGACCTCTACCTGAAGACAGAGAACGCCATCCACGGCGAGTACTTTGCTACCATCATCAAGGTATGGAGAGAGGGCAGGAGAACGGGGTGAAGCTGTGCTGCTGCTCTGCCTTCCCTTGCCATGGTGTGCTGTGCTTTGCAGGAGGTTGGCTCTGACCTGGAGGATGCCAAGTACCAGCACACGGAGCCCCGGCTCTCCATCTACGGGCGGTCGCCTGAGGAGTGGGCCAGGCTGGCCAGCTGGTTCAACACCCACAGGGTCTATTCCCCCAACATGAAGTGGATGATCCAAGTGCCCAGGATTTAGTATGTGCTGTGGGACTGAGAAGCACTGAGCCCTATAGATCCCTCATCCCTGAAAGGGCTGTGGGGACAGTGGGGCTGTGGTGTTGTCCCTCTAGTAGCAATTAATCTCTTTGTCCACAGTGATGTGTTCAGGTCTAAGAATTTCCTCCCCCACTTTGGGAAAATGCTGGAATGTATCTTTGTTCCTGTGTTCGAGGCAACAGTTAATCCCCAAGCCCACAAAGAGCTGAGTGTCTTTCTACGCCACGTGAGTGTCACCTGGTGATGCTGTCAGGTGTGGGGAGAACTCACATCCCTGTTTGTGCACCAGAAATGGGGTGCTGGCCCTGACAGGGAAATGGCATCAGTGGGGCAGGGGGCTCTGTCTCATTCCAGGGAAAGGGGATGTGGCCAGAAGGGCAGGAGGGGACAGACTGCTTGGGCTGGCTGCTGTGGGGCTGGGAATTGCTGGGCACCCATCTCCTGGGGAGGTGTGAGCTTTATTCCTGGTCTGGACTGTGCTAGGGGGGTGTGATAATCCTTATAAATACAGAGTGAGCTCTGCAGCCTTGCCCAACTCTGCCCTTGGGGGGCACAGGGGCAAAGCCAAGTTTTGGGGCAGATTGAGCCCACCTGGGAGTGATGAGGTAGGGAGTGTGAGATGCACCTTTTTTGTTCATTTTGCCAACCAGATCACAGGATTTGACAGCGTGGATGATGAATCCAAGCACAGTGGACACATGTTTAGCACTAAAAGCCCAAAGCCAGAGGAGTGGACTTCCCAGAAGAACCCATCCTACACCTACTACATCTACTACATGTATGCCAACATCCTGGTGCTCAACAACCTGCGCAGGTGAGGCCTGGGATGTGCCTCGTGCCTTGCCTCAGTTCTTTGATTGTTGGTGTGGAAGATGGGGGCTCTCCTTGCTCTGTATTTGGAGCATCACATCCCAAAGCAACCCAGACACCCCTGGGTAGGAGGGGTGATGGACTGGGGAGAAAGTTCAGGGATTGCAGAGATGCATCTAGTGCACACACAGAGGAGACAAGAGAAGGAGTAATGTGCTCCTAGGTCAAGCTGGATTCCTGGGGACTCATAGCAGGGGCAGAGCTGGGCCTGAAGTTGGTTCCAGGCACCCAACCCTCTGTTTGCTGGGCCTGAATTTGGTTCCAGGCACCCAACCCTCTGTTTGCTGGGCCTGAATTTGGTTCCAGGCACCCAACCCTGCTGTTTGGCTGCTCTGAGTGCTCCTCAGAGTCAAGCTGGATTCTTGGGGACTCATAATAGGGGCAGAGCTGGGCCTGAATTTGGGTCCAGGCACCCAACCCTCTGTCTGCTGGGCCTGAAGTTGAGTCCAGCCACCCAACCCTGCTGTTTGCTGGGCCTGAAGTTGGGTCCAGGCACCCAAGCCTGCTGTTTGCTGGGCCTGAATTTGGATCCAGGCACCCAACCCTCTGTTTGGCTGCTCTGAGTGCTCCTCAGAGTCAAGCTGGATTCCTGGGGCCTCATGGCAGGGGCAGAGCTGGGCCTGAATTTGGTTCCAGCCACCCAACCCTCTGTTTGCTGGGCCTGAAGTTGGGTGCAGGCACCCAACCCTCTGTTTGCTGGGCCTGAAGTTGGGTGCAGGCACCCAAGCCTCTGTTTGGCTGCTCTGAGTGCTCCTTCCCTGTGCCAGGCAGCGTGGCATGAACACGTTCCTGTTCCGCCCGCACTGCGGCGAGGCCGGGGCCCTCACGCACCTGCTGGCCGCCTTCATGACAGCCGATAACATCTCCCACGGGCTCAACCTCAAGAAGGTACGTGGGGCAGGCTGCCAGGAGCAGCCCAGGCATGGCAGAGCGGGAGTAGGGCTCACAGCTGCCTCAGGTTACCTGTGCCACTGCTTTACACTGACACAGCCTGGTTTGGGCAGATGTTAAATGGCTCTCCGGGCTTCTCCAGGCATGTTTGGGGATGTGGCTGAGCAGTGAATTAGATTTTGGGGCTTAGACCCATCACAGAATATGACTGTTTTCAGTAGAGCCAGCTGAGTTTGATATCAGACAGCTCCTTGGCTGTGGTGGTGTTTGCAGGGGTCACAGGAGGAGGGAAGAAATGAGGATCTGACTCCATGTTTCAGAAGGCTTGATTTATTATTTTATTATATATATTAAAACTATACTAAAAGAATAGAAGAAAAGATTTCATCAGAAGGCTTGCAAGGAATAGAAAAGAAATGGAATGATAATAAAATCTTGTGATAAAATCTCTCTGACATGAGAGTCTGAGCCAGCTGACTGTGATTGGCCATTAATTAGAAACAACCCCATGAGACCAATCACAGATGCACCTGTTGCATTCCACAGCAGCAGATAACCATTGTTTACATTTTGTTCCTGAGGCCTCACAGATTCTCAGGAGAAAAATCCTAAGGAAAGGATTTTTCATCTGAAAACACATCTGTGATACTTGGCCTCTTGTGCTCCTTACCCTGAAGCACTGATTGCTGGCTGGCCCATCTCTCTCCTTGCACACAATTCCCTGGCTGGGACCAGCCTGATCTGACCCTGGAGAGGTGGAAGGTGCAGAACTTTGTCCCTAACGTGGTACCTCTGCTCCTCTCTGCAGAGCCCAGTGCTGCAGTACCTGTACTTCCTTGCCAGAATTCCCATTGCCATGTCCCCGCTCAGCAACAACAGCCTCTTCCTGGAGTACGCCAAGAACCCCTTGCTTGACTTCCACCAGAAAGGGCTCATGGTGTCCCTTTCTACAGATGACCCCATGCAGTTCCACTACACCAAGGTACAGTGTGAGCTGGCCACTGGGGCTGGCACTGTGGGGCTGGCACTGCGTGGGCCTCGGTTTGTTTGGAAGCCAGTGGCACTTGCAGGGGGTCCAGCACATGCTGGACCATCTCCCTCTCCACCAGCAGATGTCCAGGTGGGATATTAGGAAAAATTTCTTCACTGGAACAGGGATCAAGCATCTGAACAGGCTGCCCAGGGCAGTGGTGCCTGAAAGTTTTCAAAAACTGAGAACATGTGGCTCTTTGTGGTATGGTTTAGTGGGCATGGGGTGTTGGTTGAAGGTTGGACTTGATCCTGGAGCCCCAATGATTCAGTGAGCTGTGGGACAGCCCCTGCAGAGCTCAGGCTGTGCTGGCAGAGGCTGCTGACCCCTAACCCTGCGCTGCAGGAGCCCCTCATGGAGGAGTACGCCATCGCTGCCCAGGTGTTCAAGCTCAGCACCTGTGACATGTGTGAGATCGCCAGGAACAGCGTCCTGCAGTGTGGCCTGTCCCATGAGGTGGGTGTCCTGTCCCCTGGGTGGTGTGTCCTGCAGAGTGTTCTGTCCCACGAGGTGTCCTGTCCCATGAGGGATGAGTCCTGCAGTGTGTCCTGTCCCATGAGGTGGGTGTCCTGTCCCATGAGAAGTGTGTCCTGCAGTGTGTCCTGTCCCACAAGCTGAGTGTTCTGCAGTGTCTCATATCCCACGAGGTGTGTCCAGTTCCATGCACTGGTGTCCTACAATGTGTCCTGTGCCACGAGGGATGTGTCCTGTCCCACAAGATGCCATGTTCTGCAGTGTCTCATATCCCACGAGTGTCTCCTGCCCATGCAGTGGTGTCCCCTGGGCAGTGTGTCCTGCAGTGTGTCCTGTCCCATGAGGGGTGTCCTGCCCCATGAAGGATGTGTCCTCTCCCACATCGTGGGTGTCCTGTCTCACGCAGGGGTGTCCTGCAGTGTCTCCTGTCCCACAAGGTGTGTGTCCTTCTGGGCTGGTCCTGCCCACAGCCTGAGAATGGCACCAGCTCCATTCGTGGGCTCAGGGCTTCCCTCGGGCGCTGCCAGCGGGGCTTCTCACGTCGGTACCGCTGTGTTTGCCTCTGGCAGGAGAAAGTGAAGTTCCTGGGTGAAAAGTACCAGGAAGACGGGCCCGATGGCAATGACATTCGGAAGACGAACGTGGCTCAGATCCGCGTTGCCTATCGCTACGAGACCTGGTGCTACGAGCTCAACCTCATCGCCGAGGGGCTGAAGAACGAATAGGCGGGGGCCGGACCGCGGGGCCGGGGCCGTGCTGGACTGTGAGGGGGGTCGGGACCGGGGCAATGCCGGACTGTGAGGGGAGCCAGGGTCGGGACAGGGCCGTGCCGGACTGCGCGGCCTCGGGGCAGCAGCGCAGTAAAACCCCGTCTGTGAAGCGGATCCGAGAGCCTGAGGGAAAGAGGGCGGGACCGTCTCCTGAGTAACAGCCAATGGGCGGTGGAGCTGTGCACCCTGAGGCGGGGCGAGGGTGGGATCATGGTCTGAGTGACGGCCACAGTAGCCAATGCGCGGCGGCTCCGTGAGCGCCGGGAGTGTCCTGCGGGAGCGGGCCGAGGCGGCGGAGAGACGGGACGGGGCGCGGCGGGGGCGGGACCTCCTTCTGAGTGACGGCCACGCTAACCAACGGCAAACGGCTCCGGGCGCTCCGGGGCGGGGGGAAGGCGGGATCACCACTTGAGTGATGGCTACATCAGCCAATGGGAGGTGGTTCCGTGCGCGCCGGGAGCGTCCTGCAGGAGCGGGGCCGGGAGCGGGCCGAGGCCGCGGTGAGACGGGGCGGGGGGCGGCGGGACCGGGCGGGGGCTACGCCGGGAGGGCGAGCGGGTCCCCGGGGGATTTGTGGCTTCCCGCAGTCGCGGCTCGGCTCGGGGCTGCGGGCCCGGCTTGGAGTCCCCGCGTCCCGGCTGCGGACAGGCGGGCAGCGGGCGGTGCAGCATCTTGCCCGTGTCTGCCGGGCCGGAGGAAGCAGGTGCTGCTCCGGCTGCCCGCAGGAGACGCAGCTCACAGGGGAGCCGGGCTTGGGGTGGGTTCGTCTCCCCCGCTCGTGCAGATGCCTGAGGGGAGGGTGCCGGAGTGGGGGTGTCCGGGGGTGGGCACAGGCGGGCGGGCCCCGCTGGCCGTCGGGGAGCGCTTCTCCCGTGAGGGCTGCCCGGGGCTATCTGCCCGCGGGGATGGCCAAAACCATCGAGCAGGGCACCCACAGCAGAACGGGCAGCTTTCTCTCCTTGGGAACGTGGTGTCAGGAAATGGAATTGTCTCGAGGCTTTGCATGGAAAATGTGTAGTGTGCTCGCTGGGTTTCAGGGCTGGAAAAAGAGTCAGGGCTACCTGGCACGCCTGCCGAGGGTCTCTCCCATTGCCCCATTCTGTTATTCTGTACAGAGCTGTACGCGCTGCTGGGCTGGGCTGGGTTGGGGCTCGCTGGATATTTGTAATTTGTTGCACTGAGGTGCTGGATGGATACAGGGCTCCTTGGGCACGCTGGATCAGTCTCCCCTTGCCTTCCCCAGCTCCCTGCATACACACAGCCCTCTGTTCCAGTGACAGCCTGGCTGGGAGGGTTTCTGGCTGTCTCAGAGCCCAGCACTGCTTGAGCAATTCCTTCTCCCAGCTGGGACTGGCATCAGTGATGGAAGGAAAGTAGAAGAGAAGCTGCAGGAAAACCAGCCCCTGGAAATGGAAATGTGTATTTGAGCACTGGTGGCTGGAGGATCTGACTTGGATGTGACCTTGCTGTCCATTGCTGCTGGGCAAAATTTTAATCTCAGTCTTCCAGTTGTAATAATCGAATATGATATGACTCAGTGGGCAGCTCTGGAACACATTATCTGAATGGTGTCTGAGAGGTTTTCTGGTGCTGCCTTAGTCTGCACCCTTTGAACCTCCTGGGTGCTGCTGAGACATTCCCAAAGGAATGAATGAGTGGTTGCCTGTGGCCCCACACAGCCTGTCTGGGGTGGCCCATGTGAAGCCACACAGGCTTTGTGACTTTCCTTTGGAACCTCACCTCTGATGGTGGCACCGAGGAAGTGCTCCAGGATAAGTTGTGATTGATTTTTAACTCCATGCCCAGCTTGTGCCTCATTTCTGGGGCTGGCAGCCAGCCCAGGGTGTAGGGGCTGAGTCAACTGCTGTTGTCAGTATTGCTGCCCTGGGCATTCAGATCCTGTGAGTCAGGTCAAAAACCCACGACTTTAAAAATAGTACATTGTGGGTTCTGTCCATGGGCACCCTGGTGTAGCAGCCTTCAGGGCTTGCATGCTGGAAGTGGTCTGGTTTTGGTATTTTTATATCTTGAGGAAAAACTTGCTTTCAGGAAGTTGAATTTCATCACTTTAGAAAAGGACAGTCAGTAGAAAAGCTTTAGGACCTGTGAGGGTCAGAGTTAACCTCCTTTTGCTGTGTAATTTGGATTAGCAGCACATTTTCTGTGTCCGGGGGCTGTGGCCATGGATCTATTGAGGCAGAGCTGCAGCAGCATGGAAGGAGTTAATACCTCGTGGTTAGAGTAGCTTTGTATCGAGATGGAAATGACTAAGCACTCTGCATTCCTGGAGAGTTACTTGTTTTGATATAAAATCTGCTTGTTTGCTACTGCCCATGTCTTTGAGGCATCAGCATGGCAGAGCTGTTCAGAGGAGCATCAGAGTTCTTCTGGAGAGGAACAGGATGGGAATAGTTGAGAGCTCTGGAAGGGGTCCCTTCCCTCCAGGAACGAGCTGCCAGCTTCTCTAGGCTCCACAAGACCAGAAACTGATTTTTATTTGGCTGCTAACACACAGGAGGCTTGGTGACAAGGGCTTGGGGTGGTTTAGGGCTGCACAGCTTTCACAGAAGGACTGGGATTGCCTCAGAGCTGCACGAGCTGGTCCAGGCGGTGCTTGTGTTCCCAGGACAAGGTAAGGTGCTGTGTCAGTGCCTCTGCTGCAGGGTGCTCGGGGTGCTGGGGGTTCCAGCAGCACAGGAGGGGAGGACTGACCTCAGCACTAGGCAGGGATTTATTCTGGAACAGCACAACTGGCAGCTTTCTCTCCTTGGGAATGTGGTTTCAGGAAATGGAATTGTCCCGAGGCTTTGCATGGAAAATGTGTAGTGTGCTCGCTGGATTTCAGGGCTGGAAAAAGAGTCAGGGCTACCTGTCATGTGCTGGGAACGTGCCTTATTCTTCTGCTTTGGGAGCTTCCAAACAGTGTGGATCAGAGAGGCAGGCTTTTGGCAGAAATGGGTGGTGTTTTGTCTAGAAATTATGTCATTTTCTCCCAAACTGCTGCTTCCAGTGAAATAATTCCGTATTCTTAGCTACACTGATCTCCTCTAAGCAGTAAGGATGATAAATTTGGCTTCTCTGGAAATACTGGGAGCACCCTGGGGCCAGTTTGGAGGAGTTTGGAAGGGGAGGTCAGGATGGGAGCAGTCACAAGTGTGGTTATTCTGTGACAGGAATGATTTGTGCTGGATACAAGTGCTGGCTGCCTGGCCCAGGTGGTCTCTGCCAGCTCTGTGTCCCTGAACTGTGATTTAGCCTGTCCTGGGCTGCATTTGGGAGTTACTTAACTTGGATCACACCACCCCAGTGTGTGTGTGTGTGCTCTTTCTTCACCAAAGATCAGCCTCTGCCCTCGCCTGGGCTCACGTGATGAGCTCAGATCAAATGCCTGGGTCTTGATAGCAAGCCTGGGCAGGTGAAGAGCTGCATTCCTCCTTCCTTGGATGGAGATTTTGGGAGAGACAATCCAAGGGAGCAGCTCTGAGCAGGGAGAACTTCAGGCTTGTGCTCAGCTCTCTGTGGATCCCATTCCTGCATGTCCAAGGCTGGGTTGGATGGTGTGACCGTGTTCACAGGGGTCAGAGGATGAGGGCAGATGTTAAAAGGTTCTCCGGGCTTCTCCAGGCATGTTTGGGGATGTGGCTGAGCAGTGTATTAGATTTTGGGGTTTAGACCCATCACAGAATATGATTGTTATCAGTAGAGCCAGCTGAGTTTGATATCAGACAGCTCCTTGGCTGTGGTGGTGTTTGCAGGGGTCACAGGAGGAGGGAAGAAATGAGGATCTGACTCCATGTTTCAGAAGGCTGATTTATTATTTTATGATATATATTATATTAAAACTATACTAAAAGAATAGAAGAAAGGATTTAATCAGAAGGCTGGCTAAGAATAGAATAGGAAAGAATGATAACAAAGGCTTGTGGCTCAGACTCTGTCTGAGCCAGCTCACTGTTATTGGCCATTAATTAGAAACAACTAACATGGGCTGATCAAAGATTTACCTGTTGCATTCCACAGCAGCAGATAACCATTGTTTACATTTTGTTCTTGAGGCTTCTCAGGAGGAAAAATCCTAAAGAAAGGATTTTTCATGAAAGATGTCTGTGACAGGATTGGGCTTGGAGCAACCTGGGACAGTGGAAGGTGTCCCTGCCATGGCAGGGGTGGAAGGAGATGAACTTTGAGGTTCCTTCCAATCCAACCCAACCCAACCCATTCTGGAGTTCCGTGTCCTGGCAAGGCTGAGCTTCTCCTCCACGTTTCTCAGCTCCTGGTTGTGCCTTGCCCTGGGAGCAGGGAGAGGGCAGAAGCATCAGGCCTTGATTTCAGCCATGGCTTGAGATGAGGAAGCAGAAATGGGTCTGTCTGTCTGTCTGTCTGTCTGTGTGTCTGAGGAAGCTGCATCACAGGCAGTTTTTGTTGCAGCCCTCCCAACATGAGCTGTGGCAGGAAGGATGTGGGGTGGGCTGGCAGCCAGCAGAGCTGCCCAGCTTGGGCACAGCGAGGGTGGACCCACCTGGAGAGCTGTGCAGGGCTGCTGAGCCTCATCTGAGCAGCCATTTGTCCTCATGGGTAGCGGAGGGTGTCAGGGAAGGGTTCTTTCCCCAGAGGGTGCTGGGCACTGCCCAGGCTCCCCAGGGAATGCCCAGAGCTGCAGGAGTGTCCTGTGCAGGGCCAGCAGGAGTTGGACAGGATGATCCTTGTGGTTCCTTTCCAAGTGTGTTCCGTGATTCTCTGCCAGGCTGCTCCCACAGGAGCTCCCAGCTGGAGCATTCAGGAGGAATCAGCCCAGTGCTGTTGGAACCAGAGCAGCTGTGGGCACAGGCTGTGAGTGCAGCTGCTGGGCTGGGTCAGATAAACCCTGCTCCACGCCATGGGGTCCTTCAGGTTCTGCTCCCTGTGCCACCCCTGCATCCAGCAGTGCTGGGTTTGAAGGCTTGGCAGGCCCTGGAGGATCCTGGTGTGGAGCTGGGCTGCTGGGGAGGCTGTTGGAGCCCTGTCCCCCCTGGCTGTCCCTTTGCCTGGGTCCTGAGAGTGTCCTGAGTGGCACAGCAGAGGGAAAGCTGCTTTCCTGTCTGCTAATCAGGGCTGTGCAGACACACACGGAGGAAGGATGGCTCTGCTCTGGCTCAGGATGTTTTGGCAACAATGCCTATTTATAGGAGAGGGCAGGGGCCCCTCACTGCTGTGGGAGAGGGTCTCCAGGGGCTGCAGAAGCACTGAGGACAGGCTGGAGTGCTGATGAGGGACAGAGGGCTGATGATGGAGCAAATATCCCCAGCCTGGGGCTTCCCCACATTGTCCAGGTTTATCCCATTCATTGCTGAGTTACCAGCAGCTCTCTGGGACAATGGGCTGAGCCATTCCAGCCTGCAGGAACCCACACTGGAGACAGGGAGCTGCTTCCCACAGCAACTGTGCTGCTTTGGCAGAGTGCAGCAGAGCCAAGGCTTGGTGCCATGTGTGCCCAAACCATCCCTGAACTGCCTGGGAGCCCTGGCATGTCCTTGACCTTTGAGCTTTCTCACTGGTGCTATCAAAGAGATCTGCCAAGGCCAGTTCTTTGATTTGAATTGCGCTGCCGATGCCTCTGCCGAGCAGATCAGCAGCTCCAGGGGTAGCCCTGAGCCCTGGAATTGGAGGAGTGGTGCCAGCAGTGGGCAGGGTGTGGGTCTGCTGTGCTGGGGGCTCTCCACACCCAGCCTGGAGAGCGGGGCATGACCCCTTGCCAGGCAGGTTTGAGCTCCTGTGCCTCCCAGCGTGGTTTGGTGCCCATCCCTGGCTCTGCCCGCTCTGCCAGCCTGTGGTGACTCAGTGCTGGCCGGGCGTGGTGGCACTGGCTGTGCAGGACACGTGCCCAGGGTGGCAGCTGGAGCAGAGGTTTGGTGTCACTCTGGCCCCTGGTCCCACCTGGAGCAGCTCTGGCTGCTCTGCAGGGACCCTCTGCTTTTGTGCATGTGTGGAATTTGCCTTTTGCAGGGAGACTTCTTGGTGCCAGGGGATGTTACCAGAGCCAGAGGGGCCCCTGAGCACTTGTCTCCTTAGCAAAGGGAGGTTGTTAAATGCAGCTGGAGGGTTGGAACTTCTGAAATGGGATAATTGCCCAGAGAAAGGGAGGAACAGGGCTTGGTAGAGCCCATGGGCTGCTGCCTTCTGTCCAGGATGAGTTTGCACCTCTGCTGGCAAAAGGGCTCCAAGGCTGAGTGTGATCGTGCTCACAGGGGTCTGAGGATGAGGGAAGAGATGAGGATCTGACTCCATGTTTCAGAAGGTTTGATTTATTATTTTATGATATATATTACATTAAAACTATACTAAAAGAATAGAAGAAAGGATTTCATCAGAAGGCTGGCTGAGAATAGAAAAAGAAGGAATGGTAACAAAAGTTTGTGTCTCTGACAGAGTCTGAGCCAGCTGACTGTGATTGGCCATTAGTTAGAAACAATCAACATGGGCTAATCAAAGATCCACCCACTGCATTCCACAGCAGCAGATAATCAATGTTTACATTTTGTTCTTGAGGCCTCTCAGCTTCTCAGGGAGAAAAAAATCTTAAGGAAAGGATTTTTCAGAAAATATCATGGCTACAGCTGAGGATTCCACACATGAGATGTCTGTGTTGAAACCATGCAGGACCTGCAGGTTCTGTGCAGCCACCCCAGTTCTCCCTGGTGGTTTCCCCTGCATTCCTTGCTGGATTTTCTGGAGGATGTGTTCTGTATCCCCTGGATTCCACGTGTGGGAAGTCTCCTGTTTGTGCAGGCTCTGCTTGGCTTGGAGAAGCCAGAGTGTTTCTTTAGCATTCCTTCTCTGCTGATCTAAACATGGGGTGATTTTTCACTTGAAGATGAAAACTCACTCATTTTTTTTTCTGCCTTTTGAAACTCCCCAGGCTGGGCACCACTGCCCTCCAGTCTCTTGGGTGGCAAATTTAGGTCAGGCGTTGGCAAACAGAGCACCAGGCAGGTTTTCACTTGTGCTGTGGAGCAAGAGAGCTCTCCTGGGAGGAGGATGCACTCTTCCCCAGCCACCACAGCTCTTAAATCCTGTGTCAAGCAGCAGCTCCTCTCTGGAGAGGCAGATGTGGCTCCTTTTTCCTTTTTCCTCATGTCCTGTGTGTCTCTGCTGAGTGGGGAGCTCAGGTGCCACAGGGATTTATTTATCTCACTCTTGCAGGAGGGCTGGCTGAGATCCACACTGCTGTGTTCCTCTGCCATTAAATAATTTCCTTCAGTTTGCATGCCTGGGATCCCTCAGGGTGTTCTGTGCCTGCTGTGTTTGTTTTTGGAGCCTCAGCTCCCTTTCCATGTGTGCACAAACAGCCCCTGTGGGGAGGGAGCTCTGGAAGCCTGTCCTGAGCACGTGGTGGATGAGATTTGGGGAGGAATGTTCTGCAGCAATTGCCAGGAGCAGATGGGACATTGGGGTGAGGAGCATGGCTGGGGTGCTGTCACCAAAGGGGACAAAGGTGGTACAGAGACTCCATCATCAGAAAGCTTAAAAAATCACTTTATTATTATATATTTATTATATAGAAATCCACAGTTCTTACAGAAACAATGGTGGACCTCAGACCTGATTGGCCTTCAGGAATCTTCTCTCACCTATTGGTCAAGAAGGGACAACTCCTCCTTGTAAACTTCTCTGACCAACAGAGATTGCCTGCCAGGTGCAGGGATTGAGATAAGAATTGTTTTAATTCTTTCTCTGAGCTTTCTTACAGCTCCCCAGGAAGATCCTCTGACATCTCTGTCTCTCTGTTCAGAGGATGTTTTCACCATTTTCCCCATTTTTGTGATTTTTCTCCTCAGGAAGTGACATCTACACGGTGAAGGTGGAGGAGCTGGGTTCAGGCTGGGTTTGGGATCAATTTTGACTCATTTCTAATCCAATTTTCCTTATTTTTCCCAGTTTTTAACCCAATTTTCACAATTTTTTCCCATTTTTATGATTTTTCTTCCCAGGAAGTGACATCTCCACAGTGAAGGCGGAGGAGCTGGGTTTGAGGTCCATTTTCTCCACTTCTAACCCCATTTTCTCCATTTTTAGACCATTTCTTCACCGATTTTCTCCATTTCCCCCCAATTTTCACCATTTTTCACCGTTTTTCTCAATTTTTTCCCCAATTTTCCCCTGTTTTTCCCCTTTTTTCTGTTTTCCCCTGTTTTCCCCCGTTTTTCACCATTTATCCCCCGATTTTCACCAATTTTCACAGGTTTTCTCCATTTTCCCCCAATTTTCCCCATTTTTCACTGTTTTTTCCATTTTTCCCCAATTTTCCCCATTTTTCACTGTTTTTTCCATTTTCTCCCAATTTTAGATGATTTTCTCCATTTTCCCCCAATTTTCCCCATTTTTCACCATTTTTCTCAATTTCCCCCCAAATTTCACCATTTTTCTCAATTTTCCCCAAATTTTCCCCATTTTCACAGTTTTTCTCCATTTCCCCCAATTTTCACCATTTTCTACCGCTCTTCTCAATTTTTTCCCAAATTTTCATAATTTTTCTCCATTTTCCCCCCAATTTTCACCATTTTCACCGTTTTTCTCCATTTTCCCCCCAATTTTCACCATTTTCTCCATTTCCCCCCGATTTTCACCATTTTTCACCGTTTTTCTCCATTTCCCCCCAATTTTCACCATTTTTTCACCGTTTTTTCCCAAATTTTCACCGTTTTTTCCCAAATTCTCACCATTACTCCCCAAATTTTGTGCTTACCACAGCCTGCAGCTGACGTCTCTCGTTTTTGCCCGCAGGTCGGAGCAGCCAGCCCGGACTCTGCGGCCTCGCCGGGCCCTTGGCAGCGCGGTGCCAGCTTTGATGCGTGCAGCGCAGGGCAGGACGTGTCCAGGGCCGGGCATGGGCTGTGCGTGAGCCCCCCTGGCACTGCCATGCACCCCGTGGGCGCTGGGGACAGCAGCTTCACCCGCGGGGCCCTGCAGGGCCAGACCCTGTCCCGCAGCCACTGCCGCAACATCAGGCAGAAGATCTCGCAGTGGGAGGGCAGGACGAGGGGCTGCCCCAGCAAGGACAGGCAGCAGCTCAAGGACTTCGGGGTGAAATACGACCCCAGCTGCAATAATGCGCTGCCCAAAGTGAAGGCAGAATGCACTGAGAACGGCACGAGGGCTGGGGGTAAAGATCCCAAGAGCCTGGGGTTGGATTTTAGGGAAGATGCTCGGAGATGCTGTGGTGGCCCAGCTTCCCCAGCCAAGGAGAAAGGAGAGGGACAAACAGGCTGCCTGAGCCCAGGCGTGACGCTGCCCCCAGGGAACTTCTATACCTCACAAGCTCTGTGGAGGAGAGCAGATCCCCCCGTGCCTGGCAGAACCTCTCCTGTGGCCTTGGACCTCCAGAGGAAGCGAGGCAGCGCTGGCTCCGCGGAAAGGGAACTGCAAATCAAAGGAGTGGACGCTCTCTGCAGGGCAGAGAGGAGCTTGAGGAACATTTACTCTGAGGTTGAGGGGCAGGAGGAGGAGGAGGCAGCTCCTGATCCACCTCCCAAACCCCGCAGGACTTTCCGCTACCTGGCAGAGAAGGGTGCTGGGGGTCGTAGAGCTGCCAGTGCCACCAGGGAAGGTCCCCAGCAAAAACAGTGTGGAAGGGACTTGGTGTCATCCTCCAACAACCCTGAGAAGAAAACAGCCAGCAGGAGGATCAGAGGGAGAGCCCAGAGGTACGTAATTCATCTCTCATGTCTGAAATATTTATTGCAATTATTTTCTAGGTGGGTTTAAGCAGCTTGCTTGGCATGATGTCCTTGTGGAGTGCTGCTAGTGATGGTGCCTCTTTTCATGGGGAAGGGATGTTCCTGGGTGAAAGTATCCTGCTTTTGCTGCTGACAGTCTTGCAAAGAGGGCTCCAGGTTCCAAAAAGAAGACAGCCTATATGTTAGAACAGAGTGGAGTCACCTCAGGGAGAGACCTGCCTGCTCCCTGCCTGCTGCTTGCCCTCAGCTGCAATTTGGGAATGGCAGAGGAGCTTTCTCTTGGGGCACTGTAGCTGCCGAGTGTTTGGCTTTTGTGGGAGTGAAGGTTTCTCTTGTTAAGGGTGGAGGCTGTGGTTCTGCTCCTGCAGTAGGTTTGCCTGGTTTTCCCTCTTTCCCATACCCTTCTGAGGTGGCTTGATGCAAATCCTGCTCACAGGTGAGCTGCCTGTGCTGGACTGGTGTGCAGAGATGTGGCTTGAGGTTCTGAAACCTTCCACTGTGGCAAAGTGTGCAGCAACAACCCAGATTTGATGATCAGGATGGGCTAAATCCCTGCCAGCTCCTCTGTGACCTCAGTGCCCTAATTTCAAAATAGTGGCCAAGTGGATGGAAATGCCAGCCCACAAATGCATGAACACCTTGAGCACCAGGAGGAGAGGCCAGTAGGAAGCAGTGCCCTGGTTCTGAGCTGCTGCAAGAATTCAAACATGGTTTGGGTTCTTTGCTCTGTCAGGATGGGGCTGGCCATGCCTGCTTGGGGTGTGCTTGGCCATGGAGCCTCCAGCTCCCTTTCTTACTTAATAACTCTCCCAGAGTAAGTGAGCAGGACTCACCTGGTGTGCTGGCTTTGACTGGGATAATTTTCTACTTGGCATCTTGTGTGCTGCTGTGTTTGGGGTTGTGATGAGAATATTGGTAACACAGCAGTGCTCACACAGAGCTGGGAGGGGACACAGCAGGGACAGCTGACCCCAAGGATGTTCCAGACCCTGTGATGTTCTGCTCAGCAGTATAAACTGGGGAAGAAGCAGAAAGGGGGGAAATTTGGAGTTTGTGTTCCCAAGTCACTGTTATGCATGATGGAACCCCTGGACATGGCCAAACACTGAGGGAAATAGGGAATGAATCCCTTGTTTTGCTTTCCTTGCTTGTGCAGCTCTTGCTTTACTTTCCAAAGGGAATGAATCCCTTGTTTTGCTTTCCTTGCTTGTGCAGCTCTTGCTTTACCTTCCAAACTGTCTTTATCTCAATCCATGCATGTGTTTTCTCTCTTTACCCTCTGATTCTCTCCCCCATCCCACGGGCTGGGAGTGAGGGGCTGAGCTGCTGCCTTGGAAATGCGAGCCCAGAGTGGAGCATCCACGTGCTGGATGGTCCCAGGGAGGGCCACACTGTGTTTGACTGCAGACAGCAGCTCCTTTAGAAGCAATCCCCTTTGTTTTCCTCTAGGAAATCTTTTGAGTTTGAGGACATCCAGGGCTTCCGCAGGCGGCCGGTGGGCGGCGGCTGCCACAGACCCCGGGAGGAGACCAATGGCTCTGCAGGATCCAGGCTGCTCTGCACTCAGTCTCAGGACAACATCTACGAGGACATTATCTGTATGTGCCTGGGCTTCTGGGGGTGTCCTCACCGTGGTTAAGGGTGGAATTTGTGCTGGGAAGGGAGGAGGGAAGGTGAGGATGCATTGCGGCCCTTTCCAGCTCTGGGGTTTTTGAGGTTTTCCCCATCTGGGGTTCTTTGTTGATGTTGGTGACATCTGCATGTGAACAGCCTGATTTCAGATGTCATTGGAGGTCACTGGAGTTGGCCTGTGCTAAACTGATTTCTTTATTAGCCCTTGGAATGCTTTGCTTGAGTGTTGCACAGAGATCAGTGTGAACACTGCCAAAATGAGCTGCTTTGCAATGGAGCTGCTTGCTGTGCAGGGGGAAGAAGTGTTTTGTTCTGCTGAATCCATGTGCAGTTTGCCAAGGTGATGGCAGTGGGTTAGAAGGATCCAGCTTCAAACGGGTCTCTCAGACCCTGTTATTGGCACACTCTCCCCACTTGTATCCCTGGCTGAAATTACAGGGCTTTATCTCCTTTCATAAATCCCCCATCCAATGCTTTTTTCCAGGTCCTACAAAAGAACATCCCTATGAGGATATCAGAGCACTGCCCTTGCCCCTGTGGAAGGTCCCATCTGTGTGGAAGCTGCCCCCTCCCCGGAGCATCAGCAGGGCTCCCAAGGTGGGCTGGGGGGATTAAAGGGTCAGGGGTTTGCAGAACCATTCCCACAAGGGTCCTCATTTGTGCTCAGCCTCACATTCCACTCTGCAAGTCATTGGTTTGCCTTATTGTTTTATTGCTTGTTATTAATGTAAATAACACATGATGTAAATAATGAATAGCCATGGCAGCTGATTAAGCTGCTAAGGAGCAACAGAGTAGGAACAAGAGAGATTTGGTGAGAGGCTTGAGTGGGGAGGTGGGATGGAGACTTGGTAGAGCAGATTTACCTGCTGAAATGTGACTCCTCTGCCTGGGACCTTGGACCAAAGCTGGATCTCATGCTTAACTCTCTCTTCTGC
Source organism: Melospiza georgiana (assembly GCF_028018845.1). NCBI lineage: Eukaryota > Metazoa > Chordata > Aves > Passeriformes > Passerellidae > Melospiza > Melospiza georgiana. The sequence continues at coordinate 6,759,013 of NC_080452.1, forward strand.
TTCTGTTTTCCAGCCTCCCCCCAAACCTCCCTTCCTCAGCCGTAAGTCACTGGAGCTGAAGCCCACCCAGACAAATTTCCACGGGAAGGTGGGGAAGGAAACCTCCCTGCCTGTCACTCTGTCTGAGTGGAAGCTGTTCCGAGCAGTGGAGGCTGCCAGCAGGAGAAAGAACCTGCCCTGGGTGAGATTCAAATGTAAAACTTCACTTCTGGCCTGGCATTTCAAGCTCTTGCTGCTTCGTGAGAGGCCACAGAGCTGTGGGCCAGGCAGGTGATTGCTGCTTGGCACTGCTGCCCCAGCCATTCCCTCTCCAAGTGGCAGGGCTGGTGTTTGGGGGGTCTGAGTGCCAGTTCTGGCTGGGACAGTGCTGGTTTTGTTGGCCAGGAATCACAGTGGTGTTTTTGTGGGCAGACAAAGTGCTCAGTGTTGGCCTGGAGGTCAGGGCTGTGTGTGAGCACAAGCCCTTCCTCGTGCTTTGTCACCTAAGCCTTGTTCCCAGTGTTTCCATGGAGTGTTGGTGCTGGGTTTGTGCTCTTGGAGAGCTCCAGGGGCAGCTCTGTGTGCACGTGTCCCTGCTCCCAGTGCTTTCCCAGGCTGGTCCTGGTGTTCACTGCAGTTTCTGAGCTGTGGGATAGTTGTGGGGCCCTTGGAATGTTGGCCAGGAGTTCTGGACTGGCACCAGGAGCAGCTGTTTCACAGTTTAAGGGTGCAGAGGAGCTCTCAGGGATAAGAGCTTTTCACAAAGCCTTCATCCAGCTGTCCCTTCTGGCCTCTCCCTCCTGCCTGGCTGCAAAGACAATTATGCTGCTGAGGCCAGAGGGGTGAGGAAGGCTTTTAATCCATCTTCACACAGAGAACTTTTCAGTTTGCTGCCTTGGGAAGGCTTCTAGATCCTTCTGTTGGTTACCAGCTGACATCCCTGTGTGACAAAAGGCACCACATGCTGTAAAAGGGCAGCTGTGGTGGCACTTTGTGCATGGGACTCAAATTGTGGTAGTGAGAAAGATTTATTTTTGCTGTGGTAAAATCATTTCACTTCAGCAGATCTTTATTTCATCTGAAAATCACGTGTGTTTGCTCAGATTGCACAAGGCTGTGAGGTAGAGTTGGACAGCTGCAAAGGACTTTTCAAACCTTTAAAGTGCTTTGGAGTATCAAGTAACTTCTGTCTGTGTTTTGAAACAAATTCTAGGTCTGGAAAATCAGGAAGGAGATGGCAAGATTATAAAAATGCTGTGATGGAGAGTATCTCTCATTTGGAGAGGGGAAAATAAAATGTTCTCCAAAAGCAAACCTATTCCAAAAATCTGGTAACAATTTACATGCAGGAAGAGCACTTTACTCTCTTTGCTCATGAGGAATTGAGCCAAGATTGCTTGAGAGGTTGAGAAAAGGACTGGGGTCTAAAAAGACAAAACCTTTTGCCTAAGAAACACATGGCTGCCCTAAACACACCCAGGGTGGTGACTCAGCTGCACAAAAATCAGGAGAGAAATGAAGATCTCCTTGGTAAGGCTGGGTAAAAAGGGAAAGAAGGCAGGTTTGGCAGGAGGAGCCCTGCTCTCTGCAGTGGGCTGTTTGTTCCCTCAGTGCTGAGGCAGAAAATGGGGAGAAATCCACTGGAAAAGCAGAGCCTAAGCCTGGATTGCTGATCTGGGGATTAAACACTTGAGCTGAACAAACAGGTTCTCTTTAATACATTTCTTTTTATGCTGTATTTGTGATGACAAATGGCTGGGCCCCACCCTCCTGTGTTCAGTTTAATGAATTCTTGAGGCAGGAATGAACTTGACCTGCTCCCTGCATTTAGGGTAAATCCCTGTTGTCATGAAGAGCCTTTGATGTGGGGAGTCAGGAGCCCCTGGGGCACTGGCAGGTGAGGGGAAAGCAGAGAGCAGGGACACAGAAAGTGACAGGACTTTGGCTGTAAGGCTGTTGTGACCAGTGGAAGGAGGATTACCAGTCAAAGTGCTGACCCTTCTTTCATGTCTGTGCTTAGTCTGCACTGGGTTGTGCTTTTACCCAGCTTTTTTCTTCCACTGGGCCAGCTGTGTGGTCCTGCAGCATTGTTCTGCCCCACTGTCTGTCTTCATTTGTGCAAAATCACAGAATGGTTTGGGGTGGAAAAGCCCTTAAATTGCTCCTGCCATGGCCATGGACACCTTCCAGCAGAGCAGGGTGCTCTGAGTCCATCATCCTCTCATTCCAGCAAACTCCTGGGGCAGGGCCTGTGCTTTAAGCTCCTTTGTGCTTCAGGAGACTTGAGCTGACATCGACCACAGCAGCAAACCCAAAACCCAACCCCCAAGCTAGAGTGAGAGAGCTCTGCTTTTCCTGGCCTTGGAAGGAGTTGGGGAGCATTTTCTGAGTCTTCTGTGCTGCAGGGTTTGAGATGTTCTTGCAGGTGCCTTTGCATAGAAAATGGAGATCTGATGCCTGACAGTTTGTCACTTCTATTTGGGAAGGCAAGTGTGACATTTTCCAGAGTGCCTGTACAGTCTGGTGTCAGCTTTGAGCTGTGCTGACAGGGATCTCTGTGCTGCAGCAGAAATCTGTGCTCATTCTTTATGCAGTGAGCTGGGATAGAAGGAACCTGTGAGCCAGGGTTCCTGCAGGGTTTGGGCAGCTCCCCCAGGTCCTGGTGGTGGCTGTTGGGAACCTGGAGCCTTCTCTGGACCCCCACATTAACCTCTGCTTCTGTTTTGGGTTTCAGCTGGTACTGAAAATACAGGAAATCTTTGATTCCAAGCGTGGAAAGAAGAAGGTGAAGCTGCTCAGTCCTGCTGGGAGAGAAGCAGCTCCAGTGAAAGGTACTGGGGTCTGCAGCACCACTGTCTGTGCTCTGAGCACCCTGAGGGGCACAATTCCTCTGCCCTGGCCTGGCACCACCCCCTCATGCTGACTCAGCAGTGCAAACCCCACACTTGTGGCTGGAATTGAACTTTCAGCTCAAGGAGCACCTGCCCAACCCAAATTTAACTCTGCCACAAGGGGAGGATTCTGAGCCTGGGTTAAAAATGCTTTTTCAAAAAAGCAGATTAAAGCGAAAATTCCTCAGAAAACCACTTGGCATGGGAGCTACCAGTGACTCCTGCACTCATTATCTGTGTGCCTTGTTCTGACTGTATAATTTATAATTATAGGGGTTTTATTTTATAGTTATTCTGTTCAGCAGCTCTGTTAAGTTTCATAGCAGCCTCAGCCAACCTGGTTTGTGTTCTCTGCCCATGTTCAGCTGACCTGCAGGTCACTCACTGGCACCACTGCCTTGATATCAGCTCTGCTTTTTGCAATGTGCAAATTTAACTCTGCCACAAGGGGAGGATTCTGAGCCTGGGTTAAAAGTGCTTTTTCAAAAAAGCAGATTAAAGCAAAAATTCCTCAGAAAACCACTTGGCATGGGAGCTACCAGTGACTCCTGCACTCATTATCTGTGTGCCTTGTTCTGACTGTGTAGGGTCTTTATTTATATTTATAGTAAGGTCTTTATTTATAATTATAGAGGTTTTATTTATAGTTATTCTGTTCAGCAGCTCTGTTAAGTTTCATAGCAGCCTCAGCCAACCTGGTTTGTGTTCTCTGCCCCTGTTCAGCTGACCTGCAGGTCACTCACTGGCACCACTGCCTTGATATTAGCTCTGCTTTTTGCAATGTGCTGTTGTCACACATTTCCCAGTTGCCCTTGGCTGATGCTTTGGGCAGGATTGGTGGGCAGCCCTGAGGGATGTTGATGTGATGAGTCTCAGGTTGTCTCTCTTTCCCAACTTTGGGTGTTGCCCATCTTCCTTCTGCATGGTTAATAAGTGAAAACTGTGTGTGTTTCAGGTGAAACCAGCGGCAACGAAAGCGATACGGAAAATCAGCCCAAAAGTGAGTGAATCACAGGGCTGGTCCTGTCCCACAGCACTGCACCCTTGGCTGAGGCCCTGCTGGGATGAGCTGATGTGTGGAATCTGCTGAGACAGGGCCAGGGAGCCTCTCAGAGGCCACATGGCCAAGTCTGGCAGCTGCTGCTGTGACAAACCAACCTCTGTTTCTGTCCTTTCCCTGAGCCCTCGAGGTTTAATGCCATTAATCTGGCAGTCAGCAGAAGCAGAGTCATTTTTGGGTTGCTGGGAGGTTGTTCCTGATCACCTTTGCTGCTGCTGCTTGAGGTTATTTCCCTCCTGATTCCTTCCCTTGGTTCTGTTTTATGTCATGCTGTGAAATGTCCTTTCCTCTGGGGTGAGTTCACCTGGGTATTTGTCCTGAGCTGGATCATAGACCCAAACTCCAGACCTGAAACACCTACTTGGTTTTAGGTGCTTTTAGCTTCCATGTGAAGACAGATTAACAGAAAGATCTGGCACAGGTGCCCAGAGCAGCTGTGGATGCCCCTGGATCCCTGGAAGTGTCCATGGCCAGGCTGGGACAGTGGAAGGTGTCCCTGCCATGGCAGGGGGTGGCACTGGATGAGCTATGAGGTCCCTTCAACCCAAACCACTCAAGGATTCATAGAATTCTAGATAGAATTCATTGATAGAATTCTGTGGTTCTATGATTTTATTTTAGGTATTTCATTTATTTGGAAACATTCTAAAGGCTTTAATTTAGAATGAAGAGTGAAATTCCATTTCTTTACGTTAAGGAGAGTAGTGGAGAGTGAAGGATCTCAGCAGAAATATTGAGATTTCTTCAGAAAGATTGAGTCACTGCCTGATGGAAGAGTTGTTTGAGAGTGTCTAGAATGTGTCACAGGAATTCCTGACGTCAGAGAGCTGTGCCTGTGCTTGTGAGCCCGTGCTGCCTGTCAGGACAGCCCAGCCTGGGGGTGCCTCTGCCTCTCCTGAGTGCCCCTGGTGTTTGGAGTGGCTCCCTGAGCTCCTGGCAGCTCCTGACCTGGATGGAGCAGCTGCCCTTCACTCCCTGGTACCCCTTTGTGCCACTCTGAGATGTGTAAGAACATCAGGGCAGCAGGAGAAATTTCAGGATCTCTCAGGGGGGATTTGCAGAGCTGCAGATTTGCAGGATTGTGGATTTGCAGGCCAGTGCTTCCTGTCTGAATCACAGAATCCTGCAAGTGTTAAGGTAGGGAAAGACCTCTGAGGTCATCAAGTGCAGTCATCAACCCAGCAGCAGCACCATGCTCACCACTAAACCACATCCTCAAGTGCCACATTGTGACTGTTTGCAGGGGTCTGAGGAAGAGGGATTGATTCATTATTTTAATTATATATATTATATTAAATATATATATAATATAATATATATAATAAAATAATATTTTATTGATTGATTATTTTGTTATATATATGGATTATTTTATGATATATACTATCATAAAATATGATTGCAGCCATCATAATATTATCATAATAATATGATTGATTTATTATTGATTGATTATTTTATTATATATTATATTAAAACGATACTAAAAGAATAGAATAAAGGATTTTATCAGAAGGCTAGCTAAGAATAATAAAAGAAGAAATAAATAACAAAGGCTTGTGGCTCGGACAGAGAGTCTGAGCCAGCTGACTGTGATTGGCCATTAATTAGAAATAACTGCATGAGACCAATCACAGATTTACTTGTTGCATTTTACAGCAGCAGATAATCATTGTTTACATTTTGTTTTTGAGGTCTCAGCTTCTTAGGAGAAAAAATCTTAAGGAAAGGATTTTTCAGGAAACACATCTGACACCACATCCACACACTTTTAAACACCTCCAGGGATGGTGACTCCACCACTGCCCTGGACAGCTTGCTCCAATGATAACAACCATCCCAGTGAGGAAATTGTCCCTGATATCCAATCTAAACCTCCTCCAGTGGAATCTGAGGTTATTTCCTTCCTGCCTGGGGGAAGATCAGCTCTGTGCACGAGGAGCTGACACAAGTTTTATACCCCACAGGGACCATTTGGATGTTGGGCAAATCCCCCCATCCCTTTTCCCCATCTGATGGCACTGCTCAGTCCTCTCCTGTGCCCTGTAGGTGTGTGGCAGTGCCAGCCACAAGCTGATTTGGGGTTTTTTGCTCTGCCCAGGTCGCCCCAGGTGCCTGAGGCGCTCGCCCTCCAAGAGGAACCCTCACTACCAGACCTTGGAGAGGGATCTCATCGAGCTCCAGGAGCAGAGGCTCTTCGAGCTCTTCGTGGTGGTGTCCCTGCACAAGAAGGCATCTGAGGTCACCTACACACCACACATCATCCAGCAGTTCCCCAGCAAGGTAGGAGCTCTGTGGGAACCTGCCCAGGGAGCTGCTCAGCTCTGTTTCCCCTCGTGAGCTGCACTGGTCAGGATCTGGGTTTGCTCTGTTACACACCTAATGTGTGGTGTCAGAAGGCTGTTAAATATGTGTCTTCATAATGAGCTTATTGTCTTTTTTGAACTGCTTTTTTCCTACTTAATTCAAATTTCATGATGCCACGATGGGGTGTTTGATACCAGCTGAAGGAGAGGAAGAGTGCAGAGCTCTGTCCTCATCCTGGCAGTCTGTCCTTTACAAACAAGGAGTGAGGCACTGATGCTGCACAGGAACTGGAATTCCAGGGTTTTTATGCTTATTTGTACTGTTTTGAAAAAGAATGATGATAAAATGGCAAAGCTGTTTGTAGAAACCCCCAAAACCAGGAGAGCTGTGGGAGGTGAAGCTAAACCAAGCCCTTTGAAATGAGCTGTTCAGCACAAAACCAGTGTGTGACTGAATTATAGCTCAGTGAACTAAGTTGGGAAGCTGAGGTGGAGCCTTGGTGTTTCTGTGGTACCAGATTGAGATGAATATTCAGTTCTCAGTGTCTGGGCTCATAGCTGCTGCCTTCCACTGAAAATAACAGAGCCAGCAATTCTGGCTGTGCCTTCAGAAAGCCAGGAGTGATTGAGGAGTCTGCATGGCACCCACACAGAGGGGATGTCAGATCCACTCAGGGAGGTTGTGTGGGACCCCAGCAGGTCCCACAGTGTCCCAGTTCCTGCTGCTTAAGGGATTTGTGTGCAAATAACTCCAGTGCCTAAGTGTGTGAATGCCTTGGGTTCACAGGATGAATAAGGAGCTACATCCAGGAAGAGTGCACAGTGTTAATTTAGTGGGTAAAACTGAACACACCCAAATAATATCTGCTAAAATTGCAAACTTTGGGGTGTTGGGAGGAAGAAAGGAGTGCAGAAATTTGGTGCAACTTCTCAGTTTGTCCATTGCCTTTGGGTTTCCCTCCTGCTCTCTACTGGCTTTTGTAAAAGCACTGACACAAAAAATTACTTTCTCAGATTTGTTTATCTTCTGCTCAAGGGAAAGTGTTTTGGTGAGTGGCTTAGATGGGACAGTGGGTCAGATTGGGTGTCTCCATTCTAATATTAGCTTTGCTTCCAAGTAATCTGCTGTCACCCTCTGCTTTGGGCTGTGTGCCCAAGGACATCTAAGCTTTGGTACAACTGTTACTCTGTCAAAATGCTGTTCTGTTTTCCTAACACTTTGTGCTGTCACAGCTGGGACACTGCAATAGCCTGGATGTGCTGAGTGCTTAAAATCAACTTCATGCAATAAACTTTCCACTTCCCAGGGGCATTTCCTACTTAAATATGTAAAATTTCCTTACATTTCTTATGGAGCCTTTTATCTGAACACCCTTTTTTGCCCTTTCTGGCCAGTTTTGATCATTGAAAGTATCCTGGAGTCCTTGAGGGATTTGATTTGAACCCACATGTGGAGTGGCTGGAACATGTGATTCAGGGACAGTTTTTGCACTTCAGTTACGAGTGATCTGCACATCAAAAGCTGAACACATTCCTCTTCCTATTTGAGTGTTTTCAAATCTCCCAGGGGTAGAACCAAGGCAGGCTGACCCAGCCATCATTTGGGGGCTCATTTCTACATTATTTTTCCAATTAACTTAGCCATGCTTGTAGATCCTTACAAAGGATCCATCCTTACCAAGCTGGGCCGTTTTACAAAGGTCCAGTCAGCAGGAAAAATACAAGAGGGAGCCGGGAATCTGCTAATAGTCAGAACATGTTCTCCTGTACCTATACATTAGTTATGGGTTGGATCAGCCTTTGGAAGTGTCAGGAAGATGCTTTCTGTATTTTAAATGCTGCAGCTGTGCACCAACTTGAGTGACTTCAAATGCATCTGTTACCCCTCCAGCCTGAACATCCCTTCAGACCATCAAAGGACACTGAAGAGAGGCTAAAGGTCATTCCCAAATTCTGCTTTCCAGATCCCAAAGACTGGTTCCCTTCATCAGACCTTAAAAGGTAAAGATTTGGTTTTGAATACTTGTGAACTGAGAGAGGCAATGCTGAAAGCTTTGGGCTGTGCCAGAGGAGCAGCAGCCAGAGCAGGGGAAAAGGGGAAAGGATCCAGGAAATCCCTGTGGTAGGAGGGAGGATGAGGTGTGGAGCTGGGCTAGAGAGCTGCTGCTGCCTTTCCTGTAAGGAGGAAAAATCTGTCCAAGGCCAGCTGCTGGGGCTGGAAGTGCTTCTGCTGCTCCTTGGCTGAATGGGGAAGCAGCTGGGAAGGAGGAGAGAGGGAAAAGCTCAGTGAGAGAAGCTGGGAAGGAGAAGAGATGGAAAAGCTCAGTGAGAGAAGCTGGGAAGGAGAAGAGATGGAAAAGCTCAGTGAGAGAAGCTGGGAAGGAGAAGAGATGGAAAAGCTCAGTGAGAGGAGCTGGGAAGGAGGAAAGCTAGAAAAGCTCAGTGAGAAGCAGCTGGGAAAAAGGAGAGCTGGAAAAGCTCAGTGAGAGGAGATGGGAAGGAGGAGAGATGGAAAAGCTCAGTGAGAGAAGCTGGGAAGAAGGAAAGCTAGAAAAGCTCAGTGAGAAGCAGCTGGGAAAGAGGAGAGCTGGAAAAGCTCAGTGAGAGCAGCTGCGGAGAAGGAAAGCTAGAAAAGCTCAGTGAGAGGAGCTGGGAAAAAGGAGAGCTAAAAAAGCTCAGTGAGGAGCAGCTGGGAAGAAGGAAAGGTAGAAAAGCTCAGTGAGAGGAGTTGGGAAGGAGTAGAGCAGAAAAGTCAGGAGCAGCTGGGAAGGAGGAGAGATGGAAAAGCTCAGTGAGAGGAGCTGGGAAAGAGGAGAGATGGAAAAGCTCATGGGTGCAAGTTTTTACCCTGAACAGATCCCAAAGTCCTTGAAATCATGCTTTGGCCCTTGCCAGCATGACCAGAAGGAGTGTGTGTGCTTTGTCAGTCTGTTCCCTGAGCTGTGTGGTGAATTTAACCCTGACTCTGCCTTGCTCCCCAGTGAAACCTTTTCCTTCGTGCTGACGGGGGAGGACGGCAGCCGCTGGTTCGGGTACTGCAGGAAGCTCCTGGTGAGCATCTCTGGGAGGGCTGGGGGTTCAGCACTGTCAGGACATGACTCAGGGCTGCTTTCCCACGTGGGTTGCCCATCCTGTGCTGCTGTGGTGGTGCCAGCCCTTGGGATACAGAGGGAAGAGTCACGATGGTGCTCAGAAATAACGAAATGGGCTGTGGGCATGAACCAGCTCCTGGAACTGGGTGTTCCTTGAAAACCTTCATAGTCATAAGCGTAGGGGGGGCTGCAGCAGAAGGAGTTCTTCAGATCAGCTGCAGTGTGGGTGCTGGGTTGTTCCTTGCCCCCCTGTTCTCAGCAGAACTGTTGCTGTTGCCTTTCAGCCAGAAGGGAAAGGGAAGCGCCTGCCCGAGGTGTACTGCATCGTGAGCCGCCTGGGCTGCTTCAACCTCTTCTCCAAGGTGAGCTGGCACAGCCTGTTCCTGAGCCCTGACAGCCTGCAGGCTCCCCAGAGTGACTGGGTGCTTCTGTCAGGCTTAGTGATTGCAGCTCATCCCAGGAGAGTGGTGCTTCCTCTCTGTCTTTGCTTTGAGCAGGGAAATAAAATCCCGGTGCTGAGCCTTGTCAGTCAATGCACAAATCCTTCAGCAATTACTGCAGGAAGGGCCTTCTAATACCTGGTGTTACTGAGGGTGCCCCTTCATCCTCTTCTTCTGTGACTTGGAAATGGAAAATCAGTTTGGGATGGTGTTGGGTCTCCCCTGTTTTTTTGTAGCACCATGAGGAGGGGAGATGAGATGAGGACTACAGATAAAGGGCAGTTATTGCAGCAGAGTACAGAGACAAGCTGTGATGAAAGATGGTTCTGATTGTTGGAGCACAGAGTTTCTAGAACAGCATTTCAGGGAGGTTTCTGAAAGGGATGGGTGTTGCTCCTCCTAACCCCTCTAAATAATGAGAATTTGATTACTACACACAAGACATTTCCTTCCAGTAGCAGGAGACTGGAGAGTTGGGCTCACAGGAAGCTGTTCCTGTTTGACTGTTCAGACATTTGAGATGAATTTCACAGGGGTCTCAAGTGAGGTGGGAGAGGGCAGTGGGTCTGTGCTGGAGCCTTCTCCATGGGAATGCTCTGGTGGATTCTCCCCTCTGCTCAGCAGCTGTTGTATTTGCTGGGAATGCCCAGGAATGATGAATCTGACTCCATGTTCTCAGAAGGCTAATTTATTATTTTTTAATACTATATTATATTAAAGAATACTAAACTAAACTACACTAAAGAATACAGAAAGGAGACTTACAGAAGGCTAAAAGATGATACTGAAAACTTGTGACTCTTTCCAGTGTCCTGATATAGCTTGGCATTGATGGGCCAAAGAGTGAAAACACCTCACACCAGAATCCAATGAAACAATCTCCAAACACATTCCAGACAAGCAAAACACAGGAGAAGCAAATGAGATAAGGATTGTTTTCCTTTTCTCTGAGGTTTCTCAGCTTCCCAGGAGAAAAACCCTGGGTGCAGGGATCTTTTTCAGAGAATGTGAATGCCACCAGCAGCAGCAGTGACCCGAGGCTCTGTGTGTGTCCCTGCAGATCCTGGATGAGGTGGAGAAGAGGAGGGAGATGTCCCCAGCCCTGGTGCACCCCTTCATGCGCAGCGTGATGGAGGCGCCGTTCCCCGCCCCAGGCCGCACCATCACCGTCAGGAGCTTCCTGCCAGGAGCAGGAGATGAGGTAACACAGGTCAGGCTGAGCTGCCTGCTCTCTCTGGGGTCTCTGGGGCACAGAGGCTCTTGGCAAACTGCACAGTGGTGCCTGGAAATAATTAGTGTGAAGAAAACATCCTGGAGTTGGAAGGGAGGCTGTCCCAGAGATGTTTGCTGTGGAGTCACCTACCATAGGTGCTTAATGAAGAGCTTCTGGGGCACTCTTCCATGCAGCACTCTTCTGTGCTGCCCCTTGCCCATTGAGTCCAACTCCTGGCACCCCAAAATCCCACCCTGTGCATTCCTGAGAGTGATGTCCAAACTCTCCTGGCAGCCTCAGGGCTGTGCCCATTCCCTGGGGAGCCTGGGCAGTGCCCAGCACCCTCTGGAGAGGGAAGAACCTTTCCCTGATACCCAACCTAAACTCTCCTGATACAGCTTCAGCCCTTCCCTGGGTCCTGTCCCTGGTGTGAAGAAAACATCCTGGAGCTGGAAGGGAGGGTGTCCCAGAGATGTGTTTGCTGTGGAATCATCTGCCATGGAAGTGATTCCCTGCTTCTTAATCAAGAGCTTCTGGGGCACTCTTCTGTGCTGCCCCAGCTGTCTGGGTCATGGGATTCTCTTTAAAATCATGGATTCAGAGAATATCCTGAGCTGGAAGGGACCCACAAGGATCACTGAGCCCAACTCCTGGCACCCCAAAATGCCACTGGTGTCCAAACTCTCCTGGCAGCCTCAGGGCTGTGCCCATTCCCTGGGGAGCCTGGGCAGTGTCCAGCAACCTCTGGGGGAAGAACCTTTCCCAAAATCCAACCTAAATCTGCTCTAGCACAGCTCCAGCCCTTCCCTGGGTCCTGTCCCTGGTCCTGCCCCTCAGGAGGAGCTGGTGGGCCCTGCCTCAGGCTGGGGTCCCTCTCTGGGCTGCTCCCCAGCTCTCCCTGTGTCTGTGTGCTCCAGGTGATGGAGCTGTGCCGTCCCTTGGACTCCAGGCTGGAGCACGTGGACTTTGAGTGCCTCTTGCAGTGTCTGAGCGTGTCCCACACCATCCGGGTGTTTGCCTCCCTCCTGCTGGAAAGGAGGGTCATCTTTGTGGCTGACAACTTAAGGTGAGAGATGAGTTTGAATAGCTCTTGCTGAGGGATGCTGTCAGTGGATGTTATTGTTTCTTCTGTGTTTGGACCTGTCCCATGTCCAAGCTTGTCTAGTTTTGTAGTTCCATTTGAAAACTTTCTGCATGCCCCACACAGCATGTGCATGCCTAGAATTTGGATTATGCTGTTTACACAAGAAGAAATAAGGAAATGTTTCCTTTTTGCCTCTTTAGCTTGGCTTGATGGTGATTTTAGCTCCCCATAACTGAGTTCAGAGCTGGGTGCATGGGGCCTCTGCTGATACACAGGCTGTACACAAGTGACACCTGCCCTGAAGGAGACACTGACCACCCTCCCTGTGCTTGTCCCACCTCTCCAGCACTCTGTCTAAATGTGGGCACGCTGCAGTGGCAACCCTTTACCCCTTCACCTGGCAGCACACCTACATCCCTGTCCTGCCAGCTTCCATGATCGACATCGTGTGCTCTCCGACCCCGTTCCTCATTGGCATCCTCTCCTGCTCCCTGCCACAGCTCTGGGACCTGCCCATAGAGGAGGTGAGGATCTGTGAGACACAGACTGTGATTATTCCAGGCTGACCTCTCTGCAATAATCTCTGCATTCTGTCTGAGTATAAACTCTCAAAGTTCTCTGAGCCCCTTGGTGAATTTGATAAATGTCAGGATGTTCCAGCGCTGTCAAAAATAAATAATATTTACTGTTCTCAGAGACAGGATGCACCCATGCAAAACTTGGGTTTTGTGTGTGACAGCCCTATTTAAAAAACATCCCACATCTAAAAAGACAAATTAAAACCTGTTTTTTTTTTCCATACAGCAACATACCTGGTTATGAGTCAGTGTGTTTTCTGTCTCCCCAGGTTCTGATTGTTGATCTTTGTGCTGACAAGTTCTTGCAAGAGGTGAGTGAAATAACAGTACCAGTAACTTGTGGGTTTATGCCAGGAAAAAAAAAAATTAAAAAAATGAGGAGAAGCTGATGTTCATATGGAGACTCCAGTAGCTGAAGAAATACCTTGTAATCCTTTTGAACTGACAGAGAAGGGAACAGGCTCACAAATCCTTGTTGCAAGTTTGAGGTGGAGAGTTCTGCAAAGCCAAAGATGCTGCTTAGCTGAGCTGAATTTAAAAACTGTTACTTGTTTTTTTATGTGAAGGGGATCCCTAAGAATCTCTGCTGCTTTTTGTCTGTCTCTCCCTCTTCTGTACAGCACTTCCTCCTCTCTCATCCAGCTGGGGGGTGTTTGTTGGTTTGGGTTCTTGTTTTCCCCAGGAGTGACAGTCTAGGGAACAAATTATCATAGTTCACTTGGGCTTCTCTGCTGAACTTCCCCAAAAGTGCTTCTGCATCCCCAGACAAGTTGCTATAAAAGTGCTGGGGATTTCATTACTAGCTCAGGATATTTGCTTCTCCTTTTCCTTGCCTCACTGTTCTGTTTTGCATTGCAGCCTGCAACTGGAGAAAGGTATTAAAGGAATGGGGGATTTTTAAAAACCATATTATTGAGACCTGTTGTGTTTTCTCAGCAAACTTTTATTGGTTTTGTGTTTTTTACTGGTGAAATAAGCCTGAGTCTGTGTGGTGGCCAGTTGTGTGTGTGACTCTAATAAAATCTACTTGGGGCATGCTGAGCAAATGTGTTTAATTTCTGTGGCTGCAAGATAAATGTATTTTCTCCCGTAATATATATCACAGAATAACTCCTCTCTAACTGTTTTAGGCATGATATGAATATTTCTAATCTACCCCCTGGTTCTCCTGCTGATGGGAATAACACAGAAGTCCTTCCTTGGCTGTTTGTGTCTGTAGGTATCAGATGAGGATGAGATCCTGCCCCACAAACTGCAGGCTGCACTTATACAAATCCTGGAAGAACGGAGTGAAATCCTGTCACACGAGCAGAATGACACACAAGGTACTTTCTGTGGAAAAATTTCTGTGGAAAAATGTTTTCCCACTAGCAGATCTCTACCATGGAGTTGATAAAAATGAGCAAATTGAACTAAATGCTAAAAAGTGACATTTTAGCTGTTTCTCTGTGGTCTTGCTGAGAGCGTCTTGTGAATGTGTGAGAAGTTTTTTTGGTGTGCTGACAGTTCCTCTTTTTACAATTAGTGTGTGCAGAACTGTAGTTTCCTTTAGGCCAACAGCATCAGTTCCTTTGTGCTTTGAGTTTTATTGTATCCAGCTGAACCCTGGATGCTGAGAATTTTAAACTTTCTGTGCTGAAAGGCGCAGGATCACCAGAGAGCATTTGACCTGAGGCTGTGGAGAAGGCTTCCAAAATTGATTAATAGCACTGGGATTACAGGTGTGGAGATGGTTAGAAGTGTGTAATGTCCCAGAGTGGAAAATGTAGAGTTTGGGGTTTTAAAATATAATAACAAATATGAAGCAAGATGGAGGTTTGAGGGCAGAGACAGGTTGTTCCTCTTTACCTTCTTTCTTCTTGTCCATGGGTTTGGGTGGTATTTTGTAATTGGACAGAAAAGTCCACACTGCAGGTTCTTTGGGATCAGTTACTGGGTTAAAAGGGAAAATAATTTAGGTGTTATTTCTTAATTGGATAATTCAGCCTTAAAAGACCTGGTAACAAGAGATTGTTGGCCATTTTGTGCTTTGCTAATGAAAAGCTGCAGAACTCACAGTAGTGAGACTGTTTTACTGATAAGAAATAATAAACACCTGAGTCCAGACATGAACTACTCTCTCAAGTGCCTTCAATCCAGACCCAGGGAAGCTGATAGAGAGTGTCTTGGTTTGGAAAGACAGGTGCCTGCTAAGGAAGGCAGGAGCCTCCCCTGAAATGAAAAATGTAACCCCCCCCCTCCAAATTGCTATAAATTTTAAATTAAGGGGCTCTCAGGCAAAAAATATGGGAGCAGGAAATAACAGTTCTTCAATAGGAAAAAAAGTAAAATGATAAAATAAATAATGCAGTAAACTAAAAACAGCACTGACAGAGTCAGAACCCAACCTGACACCCTGTGGGTCAGGGTGCTGGCAGCAGTCCCATTGGAATTGTGGCTCAGCCCTCCTGCAGTGTCAGGGCTGGTTCTGCTGGAGCAGGGATCCTGGAGAAAGGTGCAGTCTCTGCCTCTGAAGATGCAGGGGAAGAAGAGGCAGCTGCTGTTCCTCTGGGCAATCCAGTGCAGAAGCTGTGCTGGTGTTCCAGAATCTCCAGATTATATCCGGGTAGGAATGCTTGGCTCCTCCCTCTGGGCTCACATCTCCCAATGGGATGCTGTAGTTCTTATCAGCCATGCAGTGACATTCAACAGCTGTTATCAGCAGATGTCTCCCCGGAGGGAGGAGTGGAAGAGATAAGGAAAACTGCCCACTGAACAGAGGACAGCTGCCATACAGATGGCAAACAGAATCCATCCTGGCATCTTGCCTTGCAATCTGGGACAGAGTGCAATGACCAAAGTGCCAAATGTCCTCCCCACAGGTGCCACGAGCCTGAACTCGCTGGTCTCGGAGGCTTTTGTGCAGTTCTTTGTGGAGATCGTGGGGCACTACTCGCTGCACATGAGCGTGACGGAGCAGGGCCAGCGCGTGTTCCAGCGCGAGCCCTTCCGCAAGAGCCACGGCTCGCGCACCGTGCGCCACTTCCTGCACTGCTTCATGGAGACCCAGATGTTCGCCGGCTTCATCCAGGACCGCGAGCTCAGCAAGAGCCTGGCCAAAGGTGAGGCCTTCTGGAGCCTTCCTGTGGCCTTTTGTGGGTTTGGGGGTGTCCCCAGCAGGCTGCAGGGGTCACAGATAGCACAGTCCTGTTTGGGACAGGCTGTCCGAGCTCCCAAGCAGTTCTCAGCCACGGGCAACCTTCCTCACTCCTGCCACCATCCAGCCTCACTCCTGCCACCATCCAGCCTCATTGTCACCATCCTTCCTCACTCCCTGCCACCATCCAGCCTCCCTCCCTGTCACCATCCTTCCTCACTCCTGTCACCATCTGTCCTCACTCCCTGCCACCATCCAGCCTCCCTCCCTGCCACCATCCAGCTTCACTCTCTGCCACCATCCAGCCTCACTCCTGCCACCATCCAGCCTCACTCCCTGCCACCATCCAGCCTCACTCCCTGCCACCATCCAGCCTCACTCCTGCCACCATCCAGCCTCCCTCCCTGCCACCATCTGTCCTCATTCCCTGCCACCATCCAGCCTCACTCCCGTCACCATTGAGCCTCACTCCCTGCCACCATCCAGCCTCACTCTCTGCCACCATCCAGCCTCCCTCCCTGCCACCATCTGTCCTCACTCCTGCCACCATCCAGCTTCACTCCTGTCACCATCCAGCCTCCCTCCCTGTCACCATCCAGCCTCACTCCTGTCACCATCCAGCCTCACTCCTGTCACCATCCAGCCTCACTCCCTGCCACCATCCAGCCTCCCTCCCTGCCACCATCCAGCCTCCCTCCCTGCCACCATCCAGCCTCACTCCTGCCACCATCCAGCCTCACTGCCTGCATGTCAGAGCCACCTCACCCCCCAGCAGCTGCTCTTGAGCTTTTTCCCTGTTCCAGCCTGGCTCTGGAGCTCTGGACAGGCCCTGGAAGGGCTCCCTGTGCTGAATCAAACCAGATTCAAACCAAATCCACACTGAAAAGCAGCACTGCCCGCACAGAACACCCCAATCCCGGGGGATTTTCCAGTTTGGGATGGTGGAAGGAGCAGGCAGGGCTGGAAGGGGGGCTCTTTAGTGATTATCAGCTCTTTAGTGATTATCAGCTCTTTAGTGATTATCAGCTCATTGTTGTTGTAGTGTGTTTTTATACTTTGTAATACTTTGTAATAGTTTGGTTTTGTATCCCTGTATTTTTCCAGAATGGTTTATTCCAGACTGTACCCCCCTCCCTTTACCTGTGTAATCATTTTCCTTTGTTGGGATCATCCCCAAATCCCCACCCTGGCTCTCTGTCAATCACTCAGCATCCCATCCCCTCCATCTAGAAGTTTTTGGTCCAGAATGTAGAGTGATTAGCCAGAGGCTAGTGGTCAATCCCCAAGTGTTACCCCATACCCTGTCCTAAATGTCCATCCCCCAGTATCCACCCCTTAGGGTCACTTTTTGATCAGTAAAATGTTATCTACTTTAGGTTTCCCCCTCCCTTTAAATGTAACCTTGGCACCTCTCCAGGGCTCTCAGCAAGAGATGTCAGGGCTCTACCCTGAGGTGTAGGGGCTCCTTTGGGACTCCTGGAATAAAACCTTGGATTAACCCCTGCTAAGAGTCACCCCTTTTATCTTCTGCCAATGTCTCTGGTGTCCCTTCTGCTGCAAAGGTGACCAGCGTGGGTGCCCTCAGTACCAGAGAGTGTCTCCCCACTGCTGTGGAGAGTTTGGTTCAAGCATGGCTTAAAGAAAAAGGCCATGAAGGCATACAGTTGAGAGAAAAGTAAAAGGTAGTTGTAAAGCAGTTCCTAAAGCAGTTCCTAGACTTGATTCTATAAACAATTAGGCTCTCTCATGCATCACTTTATAAACAATAAGGTTCTCAGACAGTCTTCCCATAACAAGCAAAACACCCTCTCTGGGAAAAGATGGCACCCTGGGAACAGATATGGAAGTTTTGGGAACCTTTCATATCACAGTGGGAACACTGGTTCTGTTTTTAATAAACAATTATCGATATTGTAAAACAAAAGGAGTGGTTAGAGTTTTCTCTGTTAGCCTATCGTGAGCTTGGATTTTGCAATCTGCATGAAGTTAATTAACACTGTTATGTAAAGTGGCTGATTGATCAATAATTGGAGTTCGATGCATCAATTGGATGGTCGTCTCCCTTCACTTCAGTGCACACTGCACATTGTGATTTCAGCCCTTCAGCTTGCTAGGTGCCTTAGACAGACCCAGGGAGGGACAGAAGTCTGTGTGAGGTTCCACAGGAGCATCTTTATTGATTCTTCTGTGAAGGTTCCCAGTGACAGCTCTTCTGCCAAACTGGGCAAAAGCAGCTCTTTATAGAGGGTACAGGGGGATCAGAAATTGTCCAATGGCAAGGGTTAAAGGAAAATGGACCTGTAGGGTTACAGAGAGATAAGCAGGGGTCCAGAGGTGGAAGAGAGGGGCTTCTGGCCCATTCACCATGACTTGGCATTTCCTATCTTAGGCTGCTGAACACCACGGAGGCATTGCAGGACCTGGGCCTGCTACAAAGCCTCACCTAGAACAGAGGCTAGATGTAATAATCACATATCCTCTGAACAGATGTGGTAACCACATATCCTCTGAACAGAGAGACAGCTCTCTCCCAGGGTTTTCCCAATGTTGGGGAAGATGAAACAGGAAAGCCTTATAAATATGATTGCCTGGCAAAAGATTTTGAGAATATGGAAACTATAAGTGAGATTGAAATGAAAGCAAGCTCTGAGATACCTCAGGTACTGAACAACTGGAAAACAATGGTGTGGCCAGCTGAAGGTGACCCCCTTTTGATGGAACAACACCCTCTGCTTGCAGACAGGCCCAAGGGTCAGAGCAGACCCTGCAGCTTGGCAGAAGGGGCCCAAAGAGGAGTTTTTAGGGTTTAAAATGTAACACAGTGTGGTAATGTAATGATTCTTATAGGCTGTATGTAAATGCTATAGGATTTGAATCTTTGACTAGATTGGTTAATGAGAATGTCACATGCCCTGTGCCCTTGTAATTAATCAAAATAATTCAGTTTATAAAGCAAAGAATTTGTGCATCTCTCTCCTTTCTCCTTCATCCTGCAGCTTACACACACTGCATACAGGATTTCCTTTTGTGGCCTCGTTAATCATGATGCCACATGCTAAAAGATGGAGTAACTCATTTGGTGAGTGATTTTTAATTTTTCATTTTGTTTTTCTCTTTAGGCCTTTTTGAGGTCCGTGCCTTGGAGTATTTGGAGCGTATTCCAGAGACGGAACGAACTGGAATGAACAAAATCCTTCGCAGTCTTGGTAAAGGACCCCTTGCTTTTGTTTATTGTTAATTTTTTAAAAAATTAATTGTAGCTATTGAATAATTAATTTGTTACAAAGGAGAGGAAGGCTCCTTCTTCTCCTTCTGCACCTGGGTTCCCTTGTTTACATTTACTGTTTCAGAGGACACTGAACACTGCGTAAGATTTTTCTTTTCTCTTTAAGCTTTTGTATCTTTAGATAAAATTTGTGGGAGCTGCTGCTCTGAGAGCTTGTTCCTTAACTTTGGTCCTGGCTGAGGATGTGCCAAGGGGACAGAAGTTGTGTCTGCTGGCAGAGGTGCCCATGTGTGGCTTTCCACCTCAAGCTTCTCAGCCTGATGAGTCCTGGAGTGGCTTCAGCTCACAGAATCCCACAATGATTTGGGTGGGAAGGGAGCAGTTCAGCCATGGCAGGGACACCTCCCACTGTCCCAGGGTGCTCCAAGCCCTGTCCAGCCTGGCCTTGGGCACTGCCAGGGATCCAGGGGCAGCCACAGCTTTCTGGGCACCTGTGCCAGGGCATCCCTACCCTCACCTAAAGCTCCTAATGCTGTTTTTTCTCTGCAGGCAGTAAAATGAAGTTCCTCCAGAAGAAGTGACCGGGTGCTGCTGCGGGACAGCGGCGGAGGGGGAACCACAGACCCTGCCTGGGACAGACTGAGCTGGGCCCCAGGAGGGCCAGGCTGGGCCAGGGGCTCCGAGTGTGCTGCGGGAACAACCGGCACAGGGATTGATAACAACCAATGGATTGATAACCAGTTCCATGGATCGAAAACAGCTCGTGGATCGAAAACCAGTTCCCTGGACTGATAACAACCAATGGATTGATAACGAGTTCCATGGATCGATAACAGCCCATGGATCGATAATGAGTTCCATGGATCGATAACAGCCCATGGATCAATATTGGGTTCCATGGATTCATAACAGCCCATGGATCCATTACCAGTTCCATGGATTGATAACAGCTCATGGATCAATAATGAGTTTCATGGACTGATAACAGCTCATGGCTCATGGATCGATAACCAGTTCCATAGACCGATAAGCAGTTCCATGGATCAATAACAGCTCATCGATCCAACCCTTCATGTGTCTCAGTTCCTTAAGGGGGCGTGGCCTGGCGGGGAGGGGCGGGACCGGGCGGGGAGGGGCAGGGCCAGGGTCGGAATTACACCGGTAGGGGCGGGGCAGGGCTGGAAACGCTCCGGGAGCGGCGGGACCGGAGCTGGAGTCACCGGGAGGGGCGGGGCCTAGGCTGAGGGGCGGAGCGGGAAGGGGCGGGGTTTGCTCACTGGGGGCGGGGTTTGATCGTTGGGGGCGGGGTTTGCGCCCGAGCCGTGTGCGGTTCCCCCGGGCGTGACGTGAGTGCGCACGCGCAGTGCCCGCAGCCAAGATGTCGGGCCCGGGGCTGGTGGCCGGCGATGTCGTGGTGGACGCGCTGCCCTACTTCGACCAGGGCTACGAGGCGCCGGGCGTGCGGGAGGCGGTGCGTGCGGGACCGGGGCGGCGGCGGGGAGGGGTCGGGGCGGCGGGCAGGCTGCCCGCCTGCCTGACGGCCCGTGTGCGTTAGGCCGCGGCGCTGGTGGAGGAGGAGACGCGGCGGTACCGGCCGACCAAGAACTACCTGAGCTACCTGCCCGCGCACGACTACAGCGCCTTCGAGGTGAGCGGAGGCGGCTCCAGAGCTCCCCGTACCCCCAGAGCGCGCTTGTCCCCACTTGGTAACCTGGCTGGGACTGCCCCTGCCTGTCCCCGTCCTTCCCCTGTGCCAACCGCCGTACCCCTCCTGTGTCTCTCCCCCGTTACCGTTTGTGTCCTGTCCCCGTTCTCCCCACCGTACCCCGCTTGTGTCGCTCCCCGTCCCTCACCGCTGCCTTCCCCACAGACCGAGATCATGCGGAACGAGTTCGAGCGCCTGGCGGCCCGGCAGCCCCTGGAGCTGCTCAGTATGAAGAGGTGAGTGGGACCGGCAGGGCAGTGCCCGGTGCCCCGGGTGAGCCGTGCCCGGTGTCCCAGAGTGAGCTGTGCCCCGGGGTGAACCATGCCCGGTGCCCCAGGTGAGCCCGTGCCCTTTTTAGGTACGAGCTGCCCGCCCCCTCCTCGGGGCAGAAGAACGACATCACGGCGTGGCAGGAGTGTGTGAACAATTCCATGGCACAGCTGGAGCACCAGGCCGTGCGCATCGAGAACCTGGAGCTCATGTCCCAGCACGGCTGCAATGCCTGGAAGGTGTACAACGAGTAAGGCCTCAGCTGCTCTGCTGGACATCAAGTTCTGTCTTTAATTTCTGTGTATTTATTGGGTGTAAATCCAGAGGGGGTCTTTAGAATGTAGTCTGGAATAGATGAACCCCTGTAAGAGAAAGAAGAGGATGATCTCAAAGCTGTCTCTGTGGCCAAGAAACAGTGTGTGTTTTAATACATCCCTGTCTTGAATGTTGTGGGTTATTGTTGATATAGTGGGTGTTAATTAAGGTTGGTGATAGCCTGTGAAGGAATAACTCAGTAGTGGAAATGAAGATGAGTTACTACAGATCCTGGGCTTAGCCTGGAGCTGTCATAAAGCTGCTGCAAAAGCCAAGAACAGGTTGTAGAGTGTGGCTGCAGGAAGCACTGGGGCTATTTCAGACAGAGAATTTTAATGCTCACTTCTGAGAAGGGTTGGCTGAACCTTAGATAAAAGAGTAGGCGAAAGGAATTCCAAACTGAGAGAAGGCAGAGGGTTCCTGAGCTCAGGAGAAAGGAAGCAGGTAAAGGATCTGCTGGCTGGGCCAAGGTCCTGCAGGGACTTGTTGGATCCTGAACTCTGAGAAGTTAAATGTCAGGTGAAATGGGGCTGGTTTACCATTTGTGTGTTTTTAATGCTTTGCTTGCATTCTGTCATCAGGCACCTGGTTCATATGATAGAACAAGCCCAGAAAGAGCTTCAGAAATTGAGGTGGGTCATTCTTATTTAGAATTTTATACTGAAATTGGAAGTGAACCTTTCTCTCCCCCCCATGCTATACAGAGGAAGGTGTATGTGCTGGCTCACATGGTCACAGGGAAAAAGACTCAGTAAAAACAATAATTAAGAAATGTGACCCTGCTCTCCCCAAACAGTTACATTCATCATGTCTGTTCTACTCAGAATTCTGTGTTTGGTTTGTTTGAATCTCTGCTCTGGATTTGTGGAATCCTCCCTGAAAATACCAGTAGTAAAATTTCATTTACTACTGATAATTTAATGTGCAGTTGTCTCTGTAAGAACATCTTCCCTGATGTTTGGTTTAACCTTTTATTTTTATTTATCTCAGGGTTCTCTGTGAGCCCTGTACTGAGATTTGTCCATCTGGATGTTGTCATTACAGTCCTGGCTACACAAATATTTTCTGGCAGTACTTTTAGGGATTGAATGTACTTGGAAATTAGCAGCAGGTACTGCAGATGCCAAAGAAATGAGGAAATAAAAATACATCTTTTTCTCCCCAGAAAAAACATTCAAGACCTGAACTGGCAGAGGAAGAACATGCAGCTCACAGCTGGGGCTAAGCTGAGAGAGATGGAATCCACGTGAGTGTTGACATTTCTCTGTTAGCCCTTCCACAGCTTTCTCCATTGCTTCAAATTTACTTGAAATTATTCTTCCAGTTGAAATTCAGTGATTCTTTGGAGCTGCTGTAGGATACTGTTGCTTTGCAGGAGGTGTTTTAAAGTATTTGTAGTTTGGTTCCATATTGTATTTGCTGAGGCTGAGTGAATCAACAGGTGGGAAGAGGGTATATTTATTAGCTGCTTCAAATTTCCTCAATTGTTTTAAGCTCTTCTTTATCTCAATATTGGCAGTTGGTGGATGAGTTTAGTCATGAATATTTTTGTGTTTTCAGGTTTAACAGCGTTAATAATTACTCATTGTCACTTTGGTTGTTCCAATGACCATTGATGTCAACTAAGAATTGTCATGTGTTAGGAAAAATACTGCTTTATTGGTGTTTCTGCTTGCTTTGGAGCAATGGTTGTCTTTGATTTTTTTTCCAGAGGAGTGTTACATAACACCTAAAGGCTCTTTTTTATTTCTTTTCCCTTCCAGGTGGGTCTCTCTTGTCAGTAAAAATTATGAGATTGAACGAACCATTGTGCAGCTGGAAAATGAAATTTCACAAATCAAGCAGCAGCATGGAGAGGCAAACAAGGAGAATATCCAGCAAGACTTTCAGTGAATTAATCCTGACTTACCTTAGTGCTGCATGTGTTAAGAACTACAAACCAGACACACTTTGGAGATGCTGTGTCTGTAGACACCTCTAGCTGCAGTTGTGTGAGGTGGCAAAAGGATATTTCCATCCTTTCTTTTCCTTGTTTTAAATTCTAGGAGGAGGTAGGGTGGACTCTGAACATCCTGTTTAAACGTATCACAGCCACCACTAAATGTACTGTGAATTGTTTCACTTTTTATATACTTAAAGCAGGAGCTCTTAAAGCAGGAGCTTGCTTGTGTTGTGTTTTCCCCTACACCTTTAATAAATCCTGTTTTGCTATTTCTCTGATTTCTGCTTCATGTCCAAAGCCCAGAGCTGTGGAGGAGGTGGCTGGGCCAGGTGAGAATCCCTTGCAGGGGAAGTGGGGGGAAACTGGAATTTGGGGTGGGGAAGTCTGTGCAGCACTGGGGCTGTGCAGTGCCCACAGAGGAGACTCTGGTGCCACTGTCACTGCAGCAGGCCCAGCTGAGTAATAATTAGCATTGACTCCATGATGGAAAGAAGGCTGATCAATCTCTTTATCATATCATATCATATCATATCATATATCATATCATATCATATCATAATTAAGAAACCCATGGCTTTTATAGACAGATAATATACAAATAGAATATACAAATGTCCTATATTTACGATACAGGTTGACCTAATTGGTCCAAACACCATCACCATTGGCTAATTAAGAAACCACCCTTTGGTAAACAAATCTCACATGTTCACAATACCAGGTGCAGTAAGAGAAGATAAGAATTGTTTCTCACTCTTCTCTGATCTCTTCACAGCCTTCCCCAGAAAGTCCTGGGAAAGTTGTGTGTTCCTCTTTGTGGCCAGAGAGTTGCTGCCACCTGCCGCCTCCTGCCCTGTTCCTCATCCCAGGGCTGCTCCCACTGCCCTGTCCTGTCCCCATCTCTGACTCCCGTCCTGATGCACTGCTCCATGTCCTGGTGCCCTTTTCCCTATGCCAATGTGCCATTGCCCATCACCATCCCAATGGGATATTCCCAATCCAGGTCTGCTATTTCCTGTCCTGGTGCCCTGTTCTCCATCCTGGTCCATTATTCCCCATCCCAGTGCATTATTCCCCATCCCCATGGGTGTTCCCCATCCCAGTGCTTTGTTCCCTATCCCAACGGGTTATTCTCTGTCCCAGTGCCCCATTGCCCCGTCCCAGTGCCCCATTGCCCCACCCCAGTGCATTATTCCCGGTTGGTTATTCCCCTTTCCGTGACGTTATTCCCCATCCCGGTGGGTTATTCTCCTCCCCAATGGGTATTCCCCATGCCGGTGGATATTCCCCGTCCTCATGGGTTATTCCCGGGGCGTTATTTCCCCTCCCAATGGGTATTCCCCGTCTTCACGCGTTATTCCCCGTCCCCTGTGGGTTATTCCCCTCCCCCGTGGGTTATTTCCCAGCCTGTGTGTGTCAATTCCCGTCCGAAAGGGTTATTCCCCACCTCGGTGCGGTATTCCCCCTCCCGATGGGGCATTCCGCAGCCCAGTGCGTTATTTCCCAGCCCGGTGCGGTGTTCCCGGCGCGTTATTCCCCAGCCCAGTGCGTTATTCCCCAGCCTGGTGCGCTGTTCCCGCTGCGTTATTCCCCCTCCCCATGGGGCATTCCCCAGCCCGGTGCGTTATTCCCAGGCCAGTGCGTTATTCCCAGCCCAGTGCGCTATTGCCGATGCGTTATTCCCGGTGCGTTATTCCCTATTCCCGGTGATCCGTTCCTGGGGGCGTTCCCGAGGGGGGCGTGGCCACGCCCCTGCCGCCGCCACCGCCCAATAGAATCTCAGCCCTGGGCACAGAACTCCGTCTCCCCGTGACGTAACAACCCGCCCTCCCGGCCGCGCCGTTGCCGCGGGAGCGCGCGCGCGTGCGCGGCGCCGGTCCCGCCCGGTCCCGCCCGGTGACGCGGTGACGCGGAGCGTGCGCGGAGCGGGGTCGGGTTCAAAGGAGGAAACATGGCGGAAAACAAAGGAGGCGGTGGCGGCGGGGACGCGGCCGCCGAGGCCGCGCCGGGCGGCGGCGGCTCCCTGGAGCCTCCTGCCGGCTCGCCGTCCGCCGCCGCGCCGCCCGAGGAGCGCGAGAGCCCCGGGGCGGCGGCGGCGGAGCGCGGCGGCGGCGAGGCCGAGGCCGAGGCGGCGGCGGGGCCCGGTGCGGCGGCGGGGCCCGGCCCCAGCCCGGTGCCGCCGCTGACGCCCGCGGCGCCGGGGCCGTTCTCGCTGCTGGACACGTGCGCGGTGTGCGCGCAGAGCCTGCAGAGCCGGCGGGAGGCCGAGCCCAAGCTGCTGCCCTGCCTGCACTCCTTCTGCCGCCGCTGCCTGCCCGAGCCCGAGCGCCAGCTCACCGTGCCCGTGCCCGGCGGCGCCAACGGCGACGTGCAGCAAGGTGAGCGCGGGGCTCCTCCGGGACATCCCGCACACGGCGCGGGGATCCCGGGGCTGTCCGGGAGCGCGGGGGGCCGCGATCGGCGGGGAGCGGGAGCTGTTGGGAGCGGGAGCGCGGATCGCGGCCGGGGCTTTCCGTCCCGGACCTGTTGGAGCGGGCAGAGTTGGTGGGAGGGTGGAGCAGCTCTGCTCTGAGGGGATTGGGATGTTCTGGAGAAAGGAAGCTCCACGGAGACCCCTCAGCCCCTTCCCGTGCCTAAAGGGAGTCTAATAAAAATAAGGACAGAGTTTTTAGCGGCACCTGTTGCGATAGGACCGGGGGTGATGGTTTTAAACTGGAGCAGGATCGGTTTAGATGAAGTGGAAGGAAGAAATGTTTACCATGAGGGTGTTAAAACATCGGAACAAATTGCTCAGGGAGTGGTGGAAACATTTCAGTGTCAGGCTGGACCAGGCTCCGAGCAACCTGCTCGAATGCGAGATGTCCCTGCCTGTGACAGGGGGGCTGCGCTAATGACATTTAAAGGCTTTTTCCAACCCCAAATACTCTGTCATTCTCTCCCCCTGTGTGTTTTGTGTTGGTGACACAGCGGGGGTGGGCAGCTGCTGGGGTGAAACGTGTCTGGGTGAATTGAAATTTACTCTTGTTGCAGTGTTACCTGCCCAGGTGGGAACGCTGTGTGCGCTGCCCCTGCTTTGCTGAGCACTGAGATAAAACCTCCAGTGCTGTTTGTCAGCTCTGCCCCTACAGAATTTATACCAGGGAACAGGAGTACACTGCTCCTTCCCCCTGCTCTTAGCAGAACCACAGCTTGGGTTTGATTTTTCTTTTCTAATATATGTTGAGGGATGGGATTGAAAAGGTTCAGGAGCTTTAGATGGGGTGAGTCACGGGCTGTGTGTACAGAGCAAAGTAGGGCCCTGGTAAGTGGTTTTGCAGGTCCTAAATGGGCTCTCTGGTCAGGGAGACCTTGTTTGGTGACATCTTTACATTCAAGCCCTTCCTGTGTGTTCCCCAGTGAAGGAATTAACTTGGCTTGGTAGAGATTTTTTCACCCAGACTGTTCAGAAGTCCATCTAGGATGTGATCTTAGGAAGCTCATTGGTGTTAAAAAGATGATGTGTTAAATACAGTTTGGCAATGCACTCAATAAAGCACTCAGATGGTTTTGTGATCCATGTTTGTAAATTCCAGATTCTACATTTTGTGTTGTATCATAGAGTGACAGAGTGATTTGGTTTGGAGGGGACTTCAGAGCCCATCCATTCCACCCCTGCCATGGGCAGGGACACTTTCCACCATCCCAGGGTGCTCCAAACCCCATCCAGCCTGGCCTTGGACACTTCCAGGGATCCAGGGGCAGCCCCAGCTGCTCTGGGCACCTGTGCCAGGGCCTGCCCACCCTGCCAGGGCAGTGATCTGCCAGTGACAGACACAGAACTTGGGAGCAGGGTTCGTTTTGTTAGCAATTAGCAGGATTATCTGAGTTCTGCTGTGTCTGTCGGAGGTGCCTTCCCCACAGGTACGGGAACCACTGGGTACAAACTGGAATATCACTTCTTGTTGTACACATTGTAAGAATTCTTGTTGGTGTGCTTTGGTGTAGAAGGAGTTCAATAAAAAGTTTTAGGTGATGTGAGCAAGGTGCAGGAGCATCTTTGGTGTGAGGAGAGATTGCAAGGCTGGGCCTGGTTAGTCTGGAGAAGGAAAGACTGAGGAAATCCCATCAATGTGTAGGAATATTTCCAGGCTGGGTCAGGGGATGGTGTCAGGCTCCTTTCAGTGGTGCCCAGGGCAGGCCAAGGAGCAATGGCCATCAATTATGACACAAGGAGTTCCACCTGAATGAGAAAGAAATTCTTGCTGTGGAGGGTGGCAGAGCCCTGGAGCAGCTGCCCAGGGAAGGGGTGGAGTCTCCTTTTCTGGACACACTCCAAACCCACCTGGACACATTCCTGAGTCACCTGCTCCAGGTGACTGGGTGATCTGCACAGGTGCCTTCCAACCCCAACTGTTGTGGGATTGTCTTGTAGGGCTGTGGATCCAGCTGTGGATCCAGCTGTGGTGCCACCTCAGCCTGCACGAGCACAGGAACTGGCAGCTACATCCTAATATCTATGGGTATTTTAATCTCTGTTTCATTAGGAAATTAGGAAATGCTCTTGGGCCAAAATTTGGCTGGCAGCAAATATTTCCAATTTCTAGAGGGAATCTCCTCGAGGACTTATAAGGAGAAATTAGTTTCTTTTACATTTGGTACTTTTCCAGTTGGGATTAAAAGTACACCCTGAAAGATGGTAGGATTGGCTCATCCTCAGCTAAGGATAGGCCATGGACCAGCAGAGGCATTTTTGTGGGCAGCTCTCTACATCTTCAGGATGGAATCAGTTGAGTGGCACAGGAGATGGTTACCAGTAAATCAGACAGAAAATGGACATTTTTGAGCCTCCTGAGAGGCTTGGACCAGCAGAGGCATTTTTGTGGGCAGCTCTGTGCACCTTGAGCATGGAATCAGTTGAGTGGCACAGGAGATGGGTTACCAGTAAATCAGACAGAAAATGGACATTTTTGAGCCTCCTGAGAGGCACCACAGTGCTTAGTCACACAGGTTCCTTCCCTCTTGTGGCAGTCACAAAGTGTGAAGTGTTACTTCCACTTCTGCTGATTCTCAAGTCTCCTTCATGACGAGCAGGTGCTTTTTCATGACGGAAAGAATTAAAGAGAATAGCTGTACCTGAGGCAGGTTACACTTTGCTGCAGCCTCTCACTGCTGGATTGTGTCCCTGCTATCCTTCAGCATCTCTTCACATAAACCAGAAAAGTACAAATTGTATTTTCCTGGCTGCTTTCTTAGTTTGAGAGTTTGCTCAGTGGGAGCTGTCAGGATTTAAAACAGGAGATGTGTGTATTTATTGGGTAAAAACTGTGGAAAAACTTCTCTCAGTGACAGCATCTCCTGGAGAGTTGGGTCTGGATCAGCATCTCTGCCCCTGCCAGGCTCCCACTCCCTTCAGAGCCACTGCTAAAGAAGGCAGAAAAATGATCTCAATTCCTGAAAGTTAGAGAACCCCTGACTAAAGCTTAAAAGAATTATCTGAAGTTGTGGTTTGCTGTATTAAAAACAAGTTCTTGGTGGGTCATACCTGTTTTGCTGGTGAAAAAGGTTTATTTTGGTGTTGATTACATTTACTTGGGGGAAAAAAATAGGTTCTTGTTTCATATATTTAAAACATAGGCGTTTGTTTAACATGAAAAGTAGCATCTCATATTCAGTTTAATTTCTTAATTGGTTATGGGAATGGGCATTTATTTGGTGGATGGATGTTGATTACATTTATGTAGAGAAAAAATAGATTCTTGTTTCATCTGTTTAAAAAATATACACTTGTTTAACATGAAAAGTATCATATTTTCAGTTTAATTTCTTAATTGGTTATGAGGATGTGCATTTTATTTGGTGGGTAGATGATTTTGTAGTGGTGTTTCAGCTGTCCTCTGGACTCCTCCTTTCAGGCTGAGTAGTTTATTTAAAGAAATACCTGCATTTATATCACAGTATTCTGGAAAAAAACCCAGATTTCAGACTGTAACAGATACTGTAAAACAGCTTTTCCTGCACCCACTGCTGCTTCAGCTCCTGGAGGTGAGGTTGTTTTGTGGTTTCACTGCCTGGATGAGATATTTCCAATCTCTCTGAAGAATATTATCTCATGAGAGAGAGAGCGTGGGGCTCTCCCAGCTCCTTGGGAATGTCACAATTCCAATTAGGCTGAAAAACAAAATGAGCTGCAAAACCTCCACAGTTGGTTGTGTGTGTAAACTGAGGAATAACACATTTACTACCCAGAAATGGGTTTGATCTTCAGCTGAATTCAGCTCCTGTACCCAGTGTTGCTGTGTTGTATTAATCACACATGAAGTTTTTTTGCTTTTTTAATTTGCTGTGAAAGGAGCAAATGAAAAAAATGTGTCTAATGTGTATGAGGATGTGGCATGTCATTACAATGAGTTTGGTGATGGTTATTGTATTTTCAGTCCAAAAGAATGAAAATTCCTGCATCAAATAAGGCTCTTTAAGCTGTGTAAATGCAGCACCTTAAGTTTTATTAAACTGGATGTGAGTAGACATCACCTGAACTCTTTTGATTCTTTACTTTTCTCCTGTGCTTATAAGTGAGGCTCAAGAATATATGTGGAGTCCTGGAAAATGTTCAGTTCATATTCTGGACTTAGTAAAAATCTTGCTGTGAAACTTAAATTTCAGTCTAAATTAATAGTGTATTGTGAAATATATCCATCAGACAACATTAAGGTATGTGTTATTTTTGTAAGAATTAATATCTGTGGCAGCTGTAATTTTAAAAATTATTGTTAAATATAATGTATTGTCAGTTCAGTGTGTGATAATTGCAGTATAGTCAAGGATTGTTCAAAAAACAAAAAGCTGAGCTAGGAGCAGACCTTGAATGCAGGTAATTTTTTAAAATGTATTTTTACTGTGACAGATTTCAATCTGATTGTATCACTCCCTTGACCTGTGAGGGTTTGTTTCAAGGTCTGACCACTGAAATTAGTGCAGGGTTTTGATGTACGGCTGTGAAGAAACGTGCTTGGACCATTGCAGTGCTAAGAGAAATAAATATTATGGACAATATTATGGAGTAACTACTATTGGATTTGTCACCCAATCAATGGGACCTGGCAGGGATTCATTCCTGAGAGGGTGATCCCTGCCCAGCCTGAGCCCCTGCAGTTGCTGGATTGCACAAGTGCTTGCAAATATTTCCTCAGCTGAGAAGTTTTGTTGTCATTGTGATGCCTCGAGAAGGCTGAGCTGGAACAGAGAGACCAGACAGAGCTAAAGAATAAAGCTGGGATTTATTAAAAGCCTCAATGGATCCACCTTGGGCAGCACCAGAGCCCAGCCAGGGCTGCGCCCAAGATGAAACAAAATGGTCACAAAATGAACCCAAAACGAACCCAAATGGTCACAAAATGAACCCAAGATGAACCCAAATGGTCACAAAATGGACAACTGGTCATGGGGTCTCTCACTTTGATAAGTTCTGCTCCATTTGCATCTTG
Source organism: Melospiza georgiana (assembly GCF_028018845.1). Classification (NCBI taxonomy): domain Eukaryota; kingdom Metazoa; phylum Chordata; class Aves; order Passeriformes; family Passerellidae; genus Melospiza; species Melospiza georgiana. Next base: position 6,789,713 of record NC_080452.1, read on the forward strand.
CAGTTCATTGTCCAGTTACATCTCCATCCCATCAGTCCCATCCTTGTTTTTCTCTCTTTAGTCCATGTTGTTTGTGCTCTTGGGGCTGAGATTTGGATCATTTGTCCTTGGTGCCCAGCTAGAGCAGGAATTGTTTTGTCTCCCTACTCTGTGCACAGAGCTCACCATCCCCTCATAAAAAGCCCAAATCCACACACACTAAAGCAGCACAGAATCTCAAAAATATAAAAGTTAAACCTGAGGCATCAGTTGTAACAGTGTAAACATCTGAGAGCACTTTAATTATCTTGCAGCCACTCAGTCCTTCTGTGGGGAGTCAGTGTGGTCCTGCCCCCAGCTCAGGGCTGTGTGGAACCAGTTATCTCAAATGGTGCTGCTTGCTCAGCAGAAATTGGGTTTTGGGAGGTTGATGTGATGGTTTCATGCCTGTGCTCGTTGTGTCTCCCATGTTTCAGCAGAATTTAAAGCCATTCTGTGGCACAAACTGGTTGGTGTGGGCATCGCATGGGGTGGCAGGGCCAGGTGTGCCCAGCCCCACCAGAGCTGCTCTGGTGACAGCAGTGACAGGAGGCTCCTCCAGCTGCTCCAGCTGTGCTGGGGTGAGCAGTGCTGCACCATCCTCCTTGGGGAGCAGAAATCCCTTTGTTCCTGCTGCCACTGGCCGGGGGGAATCAGAAATACAGAAACTTCCACAGACACTGAAGGGTTTGATCTGCAGCCTTGGGAGAAGCCTGGATTGATGTAAAAATAAAATACACAGACATTTAGCAGAAAAATCATAAATTTATGTTTTTATAGCTGTAATTAAGAATATGCCTTATGTAAGTGAGAAACTGTATTGATAAGATGGTGAAGGGTTTATCATGTAGGGGTGGGGTTGTACAGAATAAGCTGAGAGTTTAGAAGTTATAACAGAAGCATCTGTGTACAAGTGAGGCAGAAGCCATTGGACAAAAGTATGCTCAGTGCACCAGTAGTAAGAAAAAGTGATAGGTTAGAAAAGCAATATAAACCCTGTAACAACTGTCTATTGGCTTAGAAAGTTCTATATTGGGTTGTGACAAAGAAACTTGTGATTACTCTTGAGTGATGGCTGAGTGCCTGCTCCTCTAAAATCCCACAGCCTCTGAGACTGATGTTTATGTGAGGAATAAATCATTTTAACTTGAAAATAATCCCATCCTTTCATTTTTAGCAGTGCCAGTGATGCTGCCCATCCCTTGCTGTGCGCTCTGGGCTCTGCCCCTGCCCCACAGGCAGTGCTCAGGTCTCTGCTCACCCCTGTGAGCTCCAGCCCTGAGCCCTTGGCTCCCCACTGCTGGGTTTGCCCCAGTTTGGGAGGCTGTCCTGCACTGGGAGCCCTGGACTGGCCCAGTGTGGTTCCATACTGGGAGCCCTGTGCTGGCCCAGTGTGGTTCCATACTGGGAGCCCTGTTCTGGCCCAGTGTGGTTCCATACTGGGAGCCCTGTACTGGCCCAGTGTGGTCTCCTGGGGTGCTGAGCAGGAGGGAGCTATCATTGTCACTGCTAAAAACGAAGGGATGGAACTATTTTCAAGCTAAAACAATTTATTGCTCAGTGAACGTGATTCTCAGATGCTGTGAGATTTTAGAGGAGCAAGCATTCAGCCATAGCTCAAGAGCAGTCATGAGATTTTGTAGTTATTGGGCAATATAGAACTTTCTGACCCAATAAACAGTGGTTACAGGGTTTGTTTTGCTTTCCTGACCTATCACCTTTACTTACTTCTACTGCTCTGCAGATACTTTTATCTAATGGGCTTTTTACTCACGGGCCCACCTGTGTTTCTATTAGAACTTCTAAACTCTCAGTGTATTCTGTACAACCACACCCCTACACTATAAACACTTCACAATTTTATCAATAAATTTTCTCATTTACTTAAGGCATATTCTTACTTACAACTATAGAAGCATAAGATCATGATTTTTCTGCTAAGTCTCTGTGTATTTTATTTTTACATCAATCTAAGCTTTTCCCAAGGCTGCAAATCTGAACCCTTGAGTGGAAGTTTCTGTTTTTCTGATTCCCACAAGTAGGGATGGCTGTCCTTGTCCTGCTGGTGCAGCCTGGGACACATTGCTGTCCTTTGAAGGATCTGCTCCTGGCTGCTGTTCAACTTGTTGTCCATAATACTTCAAACATTTTATTTTAGGGTATTGAGGTCAAACTTACTTATCCTCTTTTTTTTTTTTTCATATAGTTTAGTACTCCAAATGTTATGAAACATCTAAAAGATTGATAAAGATTTTTGTGCTACACATCAGAGCTGAATCTTACAGGAATTCTAGTGTGTAAGTAGAGGTGTTTAGGAACACAAGTGTTTGGGGTCAGTGTTAGAAAAAACTTTGAATTTATTAATTTGAACTGCTGGAAAGACTGCCTGTGATGTCCCAGTGATGAAGAGGATCCATAAGGTGTTGCTGAGGTGCAAAGGGATTTTTGGATTTCATACATCTTGTGCATGATCTGCCCTCCCTTGTTCATGTCCATGATCTCATCAGATCCATGCCATATCCTCATTCAGATCAATAACTCTCTTAATTATTCCATTATTGCTTTTTGTTTCTATGAGATTTCAGCGTGGTTGGGTTGGGCTGTGATGTGTTTATTTTGAGTGAATTTGGAGCCCTCAGTGTGGTGCTTCTTCCAACAGTTCCTTATTTTGCTTTGGGTTTAGGCAGTAGATGAATTTCCTTGGCTCCTTGTGTGTGTTCCCCTTTTCTTTCACCCCACCTTCTCCTTCTCTCTCAGGGCTGGAGGCTTCTGAGTGTTTGTAAACAAAAACTAAAAATCCAGATCAAGAGGAAGGCTGTAGGTGGGTTTGGTGGGGGAACAGGTTAATCCTTACTCAGGGAACCTTGCTGTTGTACAGCTGGTCTCAAATAACCGAGGGAATTCCAGAAGAAAATGCCCAGAAGGATGGGTAGGGAGCAAAGAAGATTCAGAAAATTCCAGTTTTGTTCTGGTGCTGAATCAATGGGTACGAGTTGAACACACATTGAATTCCTGAATATCAAGCTGGAGTGGGGACAGTGGGCAAAGAGTTGACAGGAGTTGTCTCTGTTTTGATCCTACAACATTAGAAATATAGAAAAATCAACCATCCTTGAAATTTGGCAGTATTTTAGTATTGTTGGTATTGATATGTCAGCCTGGAGAGAGCAATTCTGAGCAGGTTTTTAATACTTGTTTTATTGAAACTAATTCCAGATGAAACTGTTGAAAAAAATTACTTGTTTTGAGATGCATTCAGAGAATCGTAGTTACCCTTGGGAAGTGTTAAACTTGTGTATGTGTGTGTGTGTATATATATATATATTATATATATATATATGTATTATATATATATATGTAGGTAAGTGTTAAATATATAAAAAGCTATAAATATATAAAAGATACTAACAGAATTCTGAGTTACAATTAAGAAAAATACTTGTGTTGCAGCTTTAGGTGTGAGTTGGGAGTGGTAAATTAAAAGCAGCTTCCACTTGAAATCTGAAGGTTTTTGCAGTGTTCCACAGTGATTTGCTGCTGGATTTTTGGCAGGGTTTTTAGCAGCTTTTCTGTTTTTTAGGAAAACAAAATGAACTTTCCTCCTGAGTTTACCTCAGTTTGGTGCTTTCTGACACACTTTGATGTCTGTGCTCTGGCTCAGTGTGCTTTATCTCCACCCTAAGCACTTAAAAGGATTACAGAGATGCTGCTCTCATTAGTGTTCTTAAAGTCTTGGGCAAATCAGGAGATCTCATTTGCAGTTTAAGGAGATGTGCCTGCAGTTGTGTAACTGTCAGTGCAATAAATCTGTGTGCTGCTGGGACAGAACCTTCTCCTGGGCTCCTTGGGTGGGAAGGGCAGGTCCTGGAGCTCCAGGAGGGTTCTTGTTGTGTTTTTGCTTTCATTCCTGCTGTCTTGCACTGACCTGGGCTCCCAGTGGGGCAAGGAGCATTGCTGGGATGTCCCAAAATTCGCATTTACAGCATTCCCATGAGGGCTCTGCTGCTGCTCCCATGGGCAGGTTCCTGGAGCTCCTACACGTCCATCCCTGAGCACATTCCTGGGTTTTTATCAGTGCTTTGTGCTGCTCCTCAGCTCCTGAAAGGCTCAGCAGACCCCGTGGGAGTCTCCTCTTTGCTCCCTGAATCTCCTGGCAGGGAGAAATGGCTCAGGTGAGGAGGTGAAACCCATCTCCCTTTGAGCAGGGCTGGCAGTGCCAGGCTTTTCCTGCCTGCTTTGCTGGACGCTGGCAATCCAAATTTCCTGATTGGAAAACTAGGAAAAAAAACCCCCAAAAAATTGGATAGGAAACTATTCCTGCTTCTCCCTTTAGGCAGAGTGAAAGGAAAAACCAAACTCCATTTGGGCCGAGTGCTGTGTGTGGCAGCAGTGGGGGACAGGGAATTTGTGTGATTGGAAATATTTTGGCTGTTCTGCAGAAATGTGGGGCCAAAAGCAAAATCTGATCTGAACTCTGTATTCATTAATTGGGAATAGGACGTAAGGGAAGGGGAAGTGTGGTGCAGAGAGTTGTGGAAGAGAGGTAATGAGTATTTTTGGTTGTTAGTGTTATTATTATTATAATAATTATTACTACTACTACTACTACTACTACTACTACTAATAATAGTGTTATTTTTGGCTGGAGCTTATGGTTATTACAGGTCTTGTGATGGAAACAAGTGGAAAACTGAGCAATATTGGTCCTCTAAAGTACAACTAAAGAACCTTGAAAGCCCATTCCTGTTATCTGCAGCTCCTGTAAAATAGTTCATAAATTCCTGTGGCCTTTTAGGTCCAAAGCATGATTCTCCCTGAATTTCTTCATACTGATATCCACAGCAGCACCTTGGGGGTGGCTGGTGAAGTTTGTGGGGTGCTGTTCTGCAGAAACGTGGGACCAGAAGCAGAATCTGATCTGAACTCTGCATTATTAATTGGGAATAGGATGTAATGGAAGGGGAAATGTGGTGCAGAGAGTGTTGTGGAAGAGGGATAATGAGTACTTTTGGTGGTTATTATTATTATTATTATTATTATTATTATTATTATTATTATTATTATTATTATTATTAATTTTGGTTGGAGCTCATGGTTGTTACAGGTCTTGTGATAGGAACAAATGGAAAACTGAGCAATATCGATCCTCTAAATACAACTAAAGAAGCTTGAAAGCCCATTCCTGTTATCTGCAGCTCCTGTAAAATAATTCCTGTGGCCTTTAAAGTCCAAAGGATGATTCTCCCTGAATTTCTTCATACTGCTATCCACAGCAGCACCTGGGGGTGGCTGGTGAAGTTTGTGGGGTGCTGTTCTGCAGAAATGTGGGACCAAAAGCAGAATCTGATCTGAACTCTGCATTATTAATTGGGAATAGGGCATAAAGGGAGGGGAAATGTGGTGCAGAGAGTTGTGGAAGAGGCATAATGAGTACTTTTGGATAATAGTAATAGTAATAGTAGTAATAATAATAATAATAATAATAATAATAATAATAATAATAATAATAATAATGTTATTTCTGTTTGGAGCTCGTGGTTGTTACAGGTCTTGTGATAGAAACAAATGGAAAACTGAGCAATATTGATCCTCTAAAGTACAACTAAAGAAGATTGAAAGCCCATTCCTGTTTATCTGCAGCTCCTGTGAAATAATTCCTGTGGCCTTTAAAGTCCAAAGGATGATTCTACCTGAATTTCTTCATACTGATATCCACAGCAGCACCTGGGGGTGGCTGGTGAAGTTTGTGGGGTGCTGTTCTGCAGAACTGTGGGACCAAAAGCAGAATCTGATCTGAATTGCATCATTAGTTGGGAATAAGGCATAAAGGGAGGGGAAATGTGGTGCAGAGAGTTGTGGAAGAGGGATAATGATTACTTTTGGTGATTATTATTATTATTATTATTGTTAATTTTGGTTGGAGCTCATGGTTGTTACAGGTCTTGTGATAGGAACAAATGGAAAACTGAGCAATATCGATCCTCTAAATACAACTAAAGAAGCTTGAAAGCCCATCCTGTTATCTGCAGCTCCTGTAAAATAATTCCTGTGGCCTTTAAAGTCCAAAGGATGATTCTCCCTGAATTTCTTCATACTGATATCCACAGCAGCACCTGGGGGTGGCTGGTGAAGTTTGTGGGGTGCTGTTCTGCAGAACTGTGGGACCAAAAGCAGAATCTGATCTGAACTCTGCATTATTAATTGGGAATAGGGCATAAAGGGAGGGGAAATGTGGTGCAGAGAGTTGTGGAAGAGGCATCATGAGTACTTTTGGTTATTATTATTATTATTATTATTGTTAATTTTGGTTGGAGCTCATGGTTGTTACAGGTCTTGTGATAGGAACAAATGGAAAACTGAGCAATATCGATCCTCTAAATACAACTAAAGAAGCTTGAAAGCCCATCCTGTTATCTGCAGCTCCTGTAAAATAATTCCTGTGGCCTTTAAAGTCCAAAGGATGATTCTCCCTGAATTTCTGAATTTCTCCCTGAATTGTTGTTTTTCAGGACCTGGAGCTGAGCTGTGTTGCTGCAGTTAATGCTGAGGGCAGGCTTTTGGTGACAGCTCTGTGAGGCACAAAGGAACTGCTGCACAAAGGGTTTCAGCCCCTGTGCAGGGTTTCACGTGGTGTGGTCACAACTTCCTGAAAGAAACTTCCCCTTTTCTCAGTTCTTCAGTTCTTTGCTGCTCTTGACCTCTGCAGCAACAATTTACAGCTCAAAAAATCATATAAGGCCATCTCTGAGGCCATTGGAAATCTTCATGGTAATAATTAGGCTTGAGGGAGGTCATAAACCAGCCTGACCATCAGAATTTGTGTGAATGTGTCTTATTTTAATTCACCCGTGATCTGAAAAATAAAATAGTGGTTTTTACTATGTGCTAATGCTTTTGGCAAGCAGAGTTACAGTGGGAATGTTTATACCAACACTAATGTGTTTATTGTTTTTCTGCATGAACAAATCATGGTAAGTTCTGCTGGAGTATAAATAGGATGGATGCTTCTGTATTTACTTTTATTTTTTTAAATAAGATTTTTTAAAAATTGAAACTGACAGTGAAAACTTGTTTTTCACAGAGGTTATATAAACATTTGAATCTTAGTTTGTCCTAAAATACATTCTCACTAAACTTTTTGCAAGAAACTTTGTTAGCTCACAAATTATCTCAAGTTTTGACAGCTAAGAATCTTTTTTTCTATGTAAATGCTATTTCAGTTGTTTTTCTCCACTTTTCCCTCCTGCCTTACAAAATTAGCCACATCTGTATCTTTTCAGTACGTTCATTTCTAGTACAAATGCTGCTGCAGTAATTTGGTTTTTATTAGATTAAAAGACCAGGATATGAGATGTTTAGTGGCTCGTGTATTATTGGAAAGCTGCTGTTGGAAATAAAGGGTGTTGAGATGTGAAAAAGGAGTGTAATGTGCTAAATGAGAATGGCAAAGCTTTGAATTTGGGTTTTGATCTCTTGAGGTTTGTGCAGAACACTTGGGGCATTTTGTGCAGGTTTTATTTGAATGTGGAGGTGCAGAAATTGGGTGTTGGATTACCCCTGGCCAGGATCCAGTCCGTGGGCTCTCACTTGGATCAAAACCTTGATTTTTTTTAAGCTTTCAGTGGTTTGGCTTCTTTAAAACCAACCAAATTGCCTTATAGGAAGGGATTTTCATCTGTAGGATTTGACTTTTCTGTTGTCTAGAGATTACAGATCTTGAGCTTCTTGTGTTTTGTTGTTTTCCTGAAATACTTTGTTTAACCCAAGGCAGCACTAAAAATCAAATTTAGGTTTGGTTTTGATGGACTGGTTTGAATGGTAAATATCTGAAATTTTTGTTTTGTAAGTTTATGCACATCAGCTGCTGGGTGTCTTTCAGCTGGTATTCCCTGCAGAATTTTGTCTCTCAGTTGTCAGAAAACCTCAAAATTCTGTGTATGGCGAAGGTTTCACTGTGAGTGAAAGCTCTTGGATGTGTAGCTGCTGCAGAACTTGTTATTTGTCATATCCTGCTTTTGAGATGTGTGTGGTTTGATGAGACAGGGAATTTTTAGTTGGATTGTTGCTGCTCTGCAGTGAATCTCCCGTGTTCTGAAGCCATCATTAATTTTAGCACTTGAAAAAAAATTAATGCTACTCCACTGCTAATGTAATTAATCTCCCTGAAATAAGTCCTACTGTCCTAATTGAATATCCACAAAGGAGCTGAGCATCATTTAATTACACTTCTCAACGTTGTTTTAGTGTGTAAAAATACCCAATGGCTTGGAAAGCTTGAAGATTATATTCTCAATAAATTGTATAGAAATTTGATTTGAGATCCAGTGACACTTCTGTGAAGTGTGAGCCACTACCTAAGTTATAAATAGGTTTTCAAACCTTTATGGGGGCTGTTCATAGACATCTTTAAATGTCAGTTTGCTTCATGTAGTAACTCCTTTGCAGCTCTGCTGAGGATTTAAAACTAATTCAGTGATTACAAAGGATAACAAAGCACGATGCTGGTGTTTTATTGCTTCATCTGCCTCCCTGACCTCATGGAAATAAATGATATTTAAAATCTACCTGGGAGAACACTGAGACTGAAATGCTGTGGCATTTTCAGGAGCATCCCTGAAGTCCCACAGCTCTCTGGGCACAGCCCTCTTAATGCTTGAGACAGGCTGGACCATAGACTGTTCTAAAAAATAATCTAAAAACCACAAATATCTTGAATTTTGTTATCTAAAATCAACAGGGGAAAAAATAAATATTTGTTTAGGGACAATAAATTACTTTGCTGAAAAGACAGAATTTTTTGGGGAAGAAATAAGTAGGAAAAACTGAGTTTGATGTAGAAATTAGGAAAATTAGGGGAATCCCCAGCAAGGTGGGGCATCCTTTTCTGTAGAGGTCTGTGAGTATTTTGGGATTTAGTTGAGGGAGTGTATTTTGGGGTGAAACCTGTTCCACACCTGTAATGGCAGGATTTTAATGCCAACCTGGAATCCTTTACCCAGGTGAGAGGAGGAGTTTGCTTTGTGTTTGGTGCTTCTGGGCAGGTTGATTTGTGAGTTTTGCTGCCCTGAGAGCCTGTGGGGGATTGCAATGCTGTGAGTGTCCCTAGAAAAGGGAGAGAAAATGATGTATCTGACTCCATGGATATCAAAATGCTAATTAATGACTTTATTATACTATATTATTCTAGGCTAATTAATGACTTTATTATACTAGATTTATTATACTATATTTACTTTATTATACTATGATATTATTTACTTTATTGTACTTATTTACTTTATTATACCATATTATTCTAGGCTAAATAATGACTTTATTATACTATATTTATTTATTTATATTTATTATACTATATTTATCTTATTGTACTATAATATTATTTTACTTATTTACTTTATTATACCATATTATTCTAGGCTAATTAATGACTTTACTTTATTTATTTATATTTATTATACTATATTTACTTTATTATACTATAATATTATTTACCTTATTATACTATATTCTTCTAGGCTAATTAATTACTTTATTGTACTATATTTATTTATATTTATTATACTATATTTACTTTATTATACTATGATATTATTTACTTTATTATACTATATTCTTCTAGGCTAATTAATTGCTTTATTATACTATATTTACTTTACTGTACTTATTTACTTTATTATACTATATTATTCTAGGCTAATTAATTGCTTTATTATACTATATTTACTTTACTGTACTTATTTATTATACTATATTATTCTAGGCTAATTAATTGTTTTATTATACTATATATTCTATACATTTAAAACTGAACCTGCCAATCACTCAACCCTGCACACACTGCTCAGAATCTCGTGATTGTCACCCTCAGTCCTGACACACACACACACACCTGGCCCTGACAGGCCAAGAGAACAAAACACCCTCACTGTGGGTAAATAATCTCCATATTGCACTCTGCTTTTGCACAAACACAGGCACAGCAAACGATAAGAATTGTGGTTTTTTTCTCTGATGTTCAGAGAATGTGAAACCTAGAAACAATCCTGGGAAGAACTGTGCCTTGCTTTTCTCTGTGAGGAGAAATGTGGGGCTACAGTGGGGTGCTGTGTTTTGCTGCCCTCAGAGCCTGTTTTTGCTGTGTTTTTCTGTGTTTTGCTGCCCTCAGAGCCTGTTTTTGCTGTGTTTTTCTGTGTTTTGCTGCCCTCAGAGCCTGTTTTTGCTGTGTTTTGCAGTGGGGGTGATCAGGTGCCCCATCTGTCGCCAGGAGTGCCGGCAGATCGACCTGGTGGACAATTACTTTGTGAAGGACACCTCGGAGAGCCCCAGCAGCTCCGACGAGAAGTCAGAGCAGGTAAGGACTGTTCTGCCCCAGCCTCTGCTCCCTGGGGCTGCCTTTGGGTGCCTTTTCCCCACCTCTCCTCTGCTCTCTGGTCCTGTCACTGCTCCCCAGAGTGATTCTGGTGCCTTTTTCCCCAACCCTGCTCTGATCTCTGGTGCTGAGAGTGCTCCCCAGGACACTTCTGGTGCCTTTTCCCCTCCCCTTTCTGCTCTCCTGGGCTGCCAGTTCTCCCTAGGGTGATGCTGGTTCCTTTTCCCCCAACCCCTTCTTCTCTCTGGGGCTGTTAGTTCTCCCTAGAGCAATTCTGGTGCCTTTTCCCCACCCTTCCTCTGCTCTCTGGGGCTGGCAGAGCTCCCCAGATGATTCTGGTACTTTTCCCCCACCCCTCCTCTGTTTCCTGGGTCAGCCAGCTCTCCCTAGAACAATTCTGGTGCCTTTTTCCCCTAACCCTTTCTGCTGTCTAGGGCTGTCAGTGCTCCCCAGGATGATGCTGATGGCTTTTCCCCAACCCTGCTCTGTTCCCTGGGTCTGTCAGCTCTCCCCAGAACAATTCTGGTGCCTTTTTCCCCTCCCCTTTCTGCTTTCTGGGGCTGTCAGTTCTCTGTAGAACAATTCTGGTGCCTTTTCCCCACCCTTTCTCTGCTCTCTGGTGCTGCCAGTTCTCCCTAAAACAATTCTGGCGCCTTTTCCCCATCCCTGCTCTGCTCTCTGGGTTTGTCAGTGCTCTCTAGAACAATTCTGGTGCCTTTTCCACCTACCCTTTCTGCTTTCTGGGGCTGTCAGCTCTCCCTAAAACAATTCTGGTGCCTTTTCCCCAACCTTCCTCTGATTTCTGTGTCTGTCAGCTCTCCCCAGAACAATCCTGGTGCCTTTTTCCCATCCCTCCTCTGCTCTCTGGATTTGTCAGTGCTCCCCAGAACAATCCTGGTTCCTTTTTCCCCCAACCCTTTCTGCTCTCTGGCCTTATCAGTGCTCTCTAGAACAATTCTGGTGCCTTTTCCCCCAACCCTTTCTGCTCTCTGGGGCTGTCAGCTCTCCCTAGAACAATCCTGGTGCCTTTTTTCCTCCCATTTCTGCTCTCTGGTCCTGTCAGTGCTCTCTAGAACAATTCTGGTGCCTTTTTCCCATCCCTCCTCTGCTCTCTGGATTTGTCAGTGCTCCCCAGAACAATCCTGGTTCCTTTTTCCCCCAACTCTTTCTGCTCTCTGGATCTGTCAGCTCTCCCTAGAACAATCCTGGTGCCTTTTCCCTTCCCCTTTCTGCTTTCTGGGGCTGTCAGCTCTCCCCAGAACAATCCTGGTGCCTTTTTCCCATCCCTCCTCTGCTCTCTGGATTTGTCAGTGCTCCCCAGAACAATCCTGGTTCCTTTTTCCCCCAACTCTTTCTGCTCTCTGGATCTGTCAGCTCTCCCTAGAACAATCCTGGTGCCTTTTCCCCAACCTTCCTCTGATTTCTGTGTCTGTCAGCTCTCCCTAGAACAATCCTGGTGCCTTTTTCCCTCCCATTTCTGCTCTCTGGTCCTGTCAGTGCTCTCTAGAACAATTCTGGTGCCTTTTCCCCATCCCTGCTCTGATCTCTGGTCCTGTCATTGCTCCCCAGAACAATCCTGGTTTCTTTTTCCCCCAACCCTTTCTGCTCTCTGGGTCTGTCAGCTCTCCCTAGAACAATTCTGATGCCTTTTTCCCCCAACCCTTTCTGCTCTCTGGCCTTATCAGTGCTCTCTAGAACAATTCTGGTGCCTTTTCCACCTACCCTTTCTGCTCTCTGGCCTTATCAGTGCTCTCTAGAACAATTCTGGTGCCTTTTCCACCTACTCTTTCTGCTCTCTGGATCTGTCAGCTCTCCCTAGAACAATCCTGGTGCCTTTTCCCCAACCTTCCTCTGATTTCTGTGTCTGTCAGCTCTCCGTAGAACAATCCTCATGCCTTTTCCCTTCCCCTTTCTGGGGCTGTCAGCTCTCCCCAGAACAATCCTGGTGCCCTTTTCCCTCCCATTTCTGCTCTCTGGTCCTGTCAGTGCTCTCTAGAACAATTCTGGTGCCTTTTCCCCAACCTTCCTCTGATTTCTGTGTCTGAAAGCTCTCCCCAGAACAATCCTGGTGCCTTTTTCCCATCCCTCCTCTGCTCTCTGGATTTGTCAGTGCTCCCCAGAACAATCCTGGTTCCTTTTTCCCCCAACTCTTTCTGCTTTCTGGGGCTATCAGCTCTCCCCAGAACAATCCTGGTGCCTTTTTCCCCCTCCCTTTCTGCTCTCTGGCCTTATCAGTGCTCTCTAGAACAATCCTGGTGCCTTTTCCCCAACCTTCCTCTGATTTCTGTGTCTGTCAGCTCTCCCTAGAACAATCCTGCTGCCTTTTCCCCCTCCCCTTTCTGCTCCCTGGGGCTCTCTCGGATAATTCTGGTTTCTGTCCCCCCCCCAGGTGTGCACCAGCTGTGAGGACAATGCCAGTGCTGTGGGATTCTGTGTGGAGTGTGGGGAGTGGCTGTGCAAGACCTGCATCGAGGCTCACCAGCGAGTAAAGTTCACCAAGGACCACATGATCAGGAAAAAAGAGGATGTGTCCTCAGGTGGGTGTTGGGTGTCACTTTGTCCTGCCTGCTCCAAAAGCCTTTTCTCTTTTTATGTTAAAAAAAAAAAAAAAAAAAGGAGGAGGATGATGTAACAACCAGCTCTGTGTGTTTCCTTTCCCCCAGGATTTGGGAAAAGCGCAGTAAAAATTACCAGTGCAAAATTAGAAGCTGTAAAAATAGAGGAAGAATTGAATTTATAAGAGTGATACTTTGTGCATTTGGAAAGGATTTAGATCCACTCTTAATAGTCTTGCTAGATTAGTAGAATTCTAGAGTAGTAAATTAGTAGAATTAGATTGTTTAGTAGAACAAATAACTAAATGGAGGGGTTGAAATATGGAGAACTGTGGCATATTAAAAATCTTATCCATTCCAAATCTTGTCCAAGGAAATTAAATTACCCATTTTGTTGTATTTTATTATGAGAAGCAATTATAGTTCTCTCTGTAGAAATGTATATATAAGTTTACATAGTTATATAATTTATATAGTTAAATAGTTATAACTATATATTTTATATCGTTACATAGTTATATAGTTTATAAAGTTATATGGTTATATAATTTATATGGTTATATAATTTATATAGTCAGTTATAACTATATATTTTATATAGTTACATAGTTATAGTTATATAGTTTATAAAGTTATATAGACATATAATTTATATAGTTACATTATTTATATAGTTATACAATTTATATAGTTAAATAGTTATAACTGTGTATTTTATATAGTTATAGTCATTTAGTTTATATAGTTATAACTATATATTTTATATAGTTACCTTCAATATATTCTGGTACTTTGTACTGATATTACTGAGTAAATGTAGAATTGGAATCTGTTTTAGGTTTAATCTCTCAGTGAGCAAAATTGAATATGTGAAGTGTATGTAGGGTTTGTTCAGGTGTGCAGCCTTATTAGAAGTAAATTCTTGAGCTGTTGTTTGATCATGTATCATTTGTAGCCTATTGAGGTAATGTGGAAAATCATCTCACAACAGGTCCAGCCTATCTGGATTTTATCATTTGTGGCCTGTTGAGGTCATGTGGAAAATGTTCTCCAAACAGGTCCAGGGTATCTGGATTTTAGATTAGAAAATTCCGTTTGTACATGGGTTAAAAGTTCTGATTTAAAGATTTGTAGGTTCTCCACAATCTGGATGTGTCTGAAAATGATAACATTGAGGAAGAGAGATCTCAACACTTTGCTCTCTTCATTTAAATCCATTTAAAATTAATTAAGATCTCCATAATTGTTTTATTGTATCCTTTCAAAGGAACAAACACTACTTTTCTTTCTAGAAATTGTTTAATAGTTAAAAAGTTTACTGTTGAGCTTAGTTCCTTTAGACAGGGATTTTATTTCATTTGCTCTATCAAATAAACCTCATTTTGGAGAGGCTTCTCTTTATGTCTTAATGAACATTTTTAATAAGAAATATTATCCATTTAAGATTCAATGTATTAAGCCTCACAGATGAGAAACCCTTAAATTCAATCAAATTATAAGGCCCAAGAAAGAATTACTGATGTTTTTACAAGGAATGCTAAATTGTGACTTTAAATGTGATATTACAGCTCAGCTTTCCCTTTGATACCTGCTGGGAAGGGGCTGAAAAGTGACTTCCAAAACCAGAAAGTTTATAAAGTTTATATAAATATAAAATAATAATATATATAAATATTATAATATAATACTATTATATTTATATACTACTATAATTCTATAATATTGTAATAATATCAATATTATAATTATAATATACACTATATATTTATATTTAAATATAAATTATTTAAATTATAAAATAGAAAATATTTTATATTTTAAATATAAAGTTTATAAACTAAAGTTTATAAAATAAACTTTCCATCAGAAATTGTATTTATTGTGATTGTGGGGAAGGGCTGGTCATTGGTTTTTTTTCTTCTTAGACTCAAAGATGTGCCCTGGAGACTTTTAAATTTCTCTCAGTGAGTGGCAGCTGTAGGTTCATCAGCTCTTTCTTTACAAATAACTTGCATGATATAACCAGCTTCAGAAACATTGCAGAGTGAGGGAAATTCATTTAAACCCTACCTGCTGTACCTTCCAAAGGCTGCTTTCCTCTTTGCTAAGCTCAAAACATCCTCAGAACACTATACAGAATTTTTAGTAAACCCAGAGTTATTTTTTTGCCATTATTTGTTATCTGGGGGTTTAGGTAACTTTTAACACAGGCAACATTTGCTTTGCAGCTCCCACTTCAGTTGTGTTTGATTAAATGAGGTGTTTGAAGGGATAAGCTGGAAAATCCATGAGGTAAAAAGGGTTTTAAAAAACCTTAAAAAAAGGTTAAAAAGGTTTAAAAGGTTTGAGCCATCCTTCAGTGTGTCAGAGGTGAAATTATATGGAATTAAATCTTTATAAAGATGAAATGAAATCTTTATAAACACATGTACACTGTGCTGGTGTACATGTGTTTATAAAGATTGTGTGCAGCCTTTTGGGTGCTCATGAGAAAAGATGAATAAATAAATAAAGCAAAATGAATCAGTAAAGAAAGAAAACAGCTCTAAACCACTGGCACTGTAAATCCCAGAGTTATGGAGGTTGGGAAAGAGCTCTGAGCTCATCAAATCCAACCCCTGACCTGAAGTTCTCACAGTAACCTCAGCCTGAGAACACATCTGGAGGTGCCTTTGCGAGTTCTTGGTTGTTGCTGGAAGTTAGTTGGGTTGTTTTGCTCTTCAGATTGTCTCAATTTTATCTTAAAATGCACAAATGGTTTATTTTTGAAAACAGAAGCCGTGGGAGCATCTGGTCAACGTCCTGTTTTCTGCCCTGTCCACAAACAAGAGCAGTTAAAACTTTTCTGTGAAACCTGTGACAGGCTGACATGCAGAGACTGTCAGTTACTGGAGCACAAAGAACACAGGTACAGATATACAAATATTGTAAATATTTCTGAACTCCTGTGCTGTGCTGTCTCAGAGGGTGAAGTGACATTGATGGGAGCTGCTTGTGTTGGAAATTCTGCTGCATTTACTCCTGGTTGGACTGAAGCCATCCCTTGCAGAGAATTGTATTTTTTGTGAGGAATGATGAATCTGATTCTGTGTTCTTAGAAGGCTAATTTATTATTTTGTGATCTGTATTATATTAAAGAATACTATACTAAAGAATACAGAAAGATACAGACAAAAGGCTAAAAAAGATAATAATGAAAAATTTGTGATTCCTTCCAGAGTCCCAACATAGCTTGACCATAATTGGCCAATAAATCAAAACAATTCACATGAAACCAATCAAACAAGCACCTGTTGGTAAACAATGTCCAAACCACATTCCAAAGGAGAAGCAAATCAGATAATTATTGTTTTCATTTTTCTCTGAGGCTTCTCAGCTTCCCAGGAGAAGAAATCCTGGGCAAAGAGATTTTTCAAAAAATGTGATGGTGACAGAGAACCTGTGTGGAGTGATGGAAACTTGAGCTTTGTCAAGTCCCCTAAGATGAGATTTAAGCCAAGATGGGCTGAGGAGGTTTGCTGTGATTCAGGTGTTCATTTGCCTGGCAGTTCCCAGTGCAATCTCTGTGGCCAGGACTTGATTGGAAATTCCTGCAGCCCTGAACACCTGGTGCTGTAAAAGAAGCAAAAGTGATAGAGTGAGTCATGGCTGAGGTAATGAATTTTCTGAAAGGGCATTTTTGGTTGTGCAACAGTCTTTAGGGGAATTTTGTAAAGGAAAGTCTAAATTTTGCCTTTTATTTTCGTGTATTCTTCTGGTGCAGAGGGGCAAAATGGTTTGGGTTTAGTTGGTTAAAAGTTGCCTCATTCCAGGTAAAAGGAAATGCTGGGTTTGCCTCTGCTGGAAAAGGAGTTGGAATCCCTTTAAGACACATTCCATCTTCTGCTCTTTAGCAGCTTTGTCATGTAGTTGTTTGAATGTTTGAACAAATATTTTGCAGTGTTACAATAGAGAATCTGGGGATAATTCATATTTATCAACCACTGCACCACTGCTTTTCCTTACCTCTTCTCTCTAAAGGTGTAATACTGAATCTAGTGTTCTGCTTTTCTTTTTTCCTGTTTTTCTCAGAATAGTGATTATTATCAGACTGCTATAGCAGCCTGTGGAAAACTTTTACTTTGAAATAATAATGATAATAATAACAATTATTATTATTTAATAATAATAAAAACTTTTACTTTGAAATAACAGTAATTATTATTATATTAACACCCTCAAAATATTTACTTTGAAATAACATTATTATTATATATTATTATTATTATTATTACTATTACTATTACTATTATTCCCTCAAATATTCCTGCTCTCTTCTTTCATAGATTTGATCATAAATATCCTGGGTGACTCCCTTGTCACAAGGGTGCTCTCCTGGGATATTTTCACTAACTTGGTCCAGTTGGTTTCTTTGCATCTGTTCTGTGCATGTTGCTGATGGATTAACAGCTGGATCTTGTCCTACTTACCTGTGCTCTTCCAGAAGGAGAATTTGTCTTTATTAATGTGCTTTTTTTTTACAGAATATTCTTTCCATATGGTTCTGAGTTGCAGGTGTGAATTACAGATGATTAAGGCACTGCTTTGTCTGCCTGAAGTGCAGCTGAGATTTTGTGGAGAATCATGCCAAATGGGAAAAAAAAATTGATTTTAATCCCCTGTTTTCTTCTTACCTGAAATCCTCATAGTTTACCCCAAAGGAGGATGAATCACAATTTCAGTACCTCCAGTTCAGAGGGCCAGTTCAGAATCTCAGTTTTAGAATTCCAGAATGGTTTGGGGTTGGAAGGACCTTAAAGATCATCCAGTTCCACCCTGTCAGGGCAGGGATTGCTGGGGATTCTGTAGAAAGCTGACAATAATTTCAGCAGCCTGATGCTGTGAGATTCCTTAATTTGGGTATTCCCAGTCCACACACTTGGGAAGCTGGAAGTGCAGTACTGAAAAAAAGAAAAGGATTTTTGGCTGTAGCAAGAGCCACAGCAAAAATTTAGCAGTACAAGCTACATGTAGATTTTTCACTTCTCCTTCAAGTGGAAATATAATTTTGAACTTAATGAAAATAATTTCATAAAATCAGCAGCTCCCAAACATTTCAAGTTTTTCTCTTTGGGCTTTAGGAATGCTATTTTTTTGTATTGGAGTATCTAAAATCTTGTGCTGCTGTCTGTCTGTCTGTAAGAACTTTAGCCTGTTTAGAAAAAGCAAAATTCCACCACTGAGAATGAAGAATCTCAACTCTTGGAGTTCAGATTTGTCTGTTGCTGTACAAACTGAATTAATTAAGGAGTAGAGTTGTTTTTGTTGTGAATTACATTCTTTGTCTGAGTCCCTGTTATCATGCTTGTGAGTCATTTAAATAAAAAAACTGTGAGTTTGCTGACAATCCAGACAATCTTTTCCTTTGGATTGTAATGTTCCACACTGTGACAGAAGACAGCACTAATTTCTTCTTCATTTTCTTTGGAAGTTGCTGTAAATTGTTTCTAATGCACCTTATAGAATGCTTCATTAATTGCAGCAATTTTCTGCCAATTTGAATATTGGCAAAACATTGCCAAGGTGTTCTGGGACATTAAATTTTCCCTATTGTTAACAAATTACATTGCACAAGCAGGAGGTTTATTTATTGCCAAGACAAAACTTAGCAAGTTAGGAATCCTGGATTTTGAGCAGTTGATCAGGAATTCATGGAGCTGCTTTAATCTTAATTCCCCTTGGCCATTTTCAGCAGAGGCATTGTGTTTCTGTGGCATTTTTATTGCAATATTTTAGGAAAAGGCAGCAAATTTTGTTATTTTCCCTCAGTGTTGGTACTTACCTCTTTTCAGATGAAGTAATGGAAAGTACTTTTGATAGCAGCTGTTCAGCTGAAGAGCTTGGAAAGGAAAATTCTTCACTTGGAAGCAGCAGAGGTGGAAAAAACTTGAAGTTTATTTAATAGGGAAATTTCCTTCAGATTAAACTAATGCAGTCAAACATGAGCTGAAAAACTGGGGAATTTGGGATAATTTAGGGGATTGGTTTTGGTATCCTTTAATTGTGTTTAAGCTTTTGGTGCATTTTCCTCATCAAAAAAAGGAGGCACTGCATCCCTGTGTGGTTGGAATTGATAATTTCCCACAGAGATTCAATCTCCTGGCCAGTACCAAAGGACTTTTTTCAACATTTTGCACACTGATCAGAATATTCAGAGTCTGATTTTTTTTAGTGTTTTCTTTCTCTGTGGTTTTTATTTTTTTCTCACTCATATTTTTTTCCAAATTTCATGGCTTTGCACCTGACTTTCAGCCCTCTGTCCCTTGGTAATCAGTTTTTTCTCTTGCTCTTGAAAAGGTACCAGTTCCTGGAAGAAGCTTTTCAGAACCAGAAGGGTGCAATTGAGAACCTCTTGGCCAAACTTCTTGAGAAGAAGAATTATGTAAATTTTGCAGCTGCCCAAGTTCAAAATAGGTGAGTTCCCCAAAATAATCAGCTGTTACGTTGGTTTTTAATGAGACACAGCAAAATGAATGGTGGGACTGGATTAACACACTGAACTTAATTCTGTATCTTAATTGCTTTTCATAATTTTTATGAACAAGACTCTGCATCTCTTGGAAGTTCTTACAAGAAATAAATGTTAAAGATTGTGTTTTTTGTGATGACTTTGAATAGAACCAAAGGTGTGACACATTCATTACACTTTGGGGGTGGGGGAGAAAAAGATGAATAAAAAAGACAAGAAAACCCATCCTATAATTTCTTTGGAGTTAGCTTTAGGTGACAGAATTGTTGAAATAATAAAATATTTATATGTGTTATAGTTAGGCCTCTGATAACTGTGTGACAAGTTGAAATATTAAAATATTTTAATATTCAATATTTTAAATATATTTTAATATTCAATACTAAAATTTTCAACTGTGACAGTTGAAATATTAAAATATTTTTATGTTTCACAGAAAGGCCTCTGATAACTCTGTAACAAGTTGAAATATTAAAATATTTTTATTCTTCAACTGTAACAGTTGGAATATTAAAATATCTTTATATTTCATAGTAAGACCTCTGTGTAACAAGTTGAAATATTAAAATATTTTTATGTTTCATAGTAAGGCCCCTGATATCTGTGTAACAAGTTGAAATATTAAAATATTTTTATGTTTCTTAGTAAGGCCCCTGATATCTGTGTAACAAGTTGAAATATTAAAATATTTTTATTCTTCAACTGTAACAGTTGGAATATTAAATTATTTTTATGTTTCATAGTAAGACCTCTGTGTAACAAGTTGAAATATTAAAATATTTTTAATATTCAACTGTAACAGTTGAAATATTAAAATACTTTTATGTTTCATAGTAAGGCCTCTGATATCTGTGTAACAAGTTGAAATATTAAAATAGTTTTGTTTCATAGTAAGGCCCCTGATATCTGTGTAACAAGTTGAAATATTAAAATATTTTTGTTTCTTATGAAGGCCTCTGATAACTGTGTAACAAAACCTTAGTGTGAATTTGAATAGGAAATTGTGGTTGGTTGTGGGGTTTTGATTGGGGTTTTTTTTAGGTAGCTTCAGTTCAGATTTCCAGGGTGAGCTGAAATTCAGCCTCACATTGAACCCCAGATCAGGGAATTCCACCCCGGTGCTCTGTGGTTTTCTGAGCCTCCTGCAGCTCTGAGGGCATCTGCAGAATGACACATCAGCTGGGGGTGGAAAGTACAGGGCAGCAGGAGGATGTGCACCAAGACAGAAAGAGAAGTTCTGATGTAAATTTTTAACTCCTTGTGGTGGCATCTATATTTTAAAAAAAAGGCAGTGTAAGGGATGAAGAACATAGAGCATGACCAAGGTAAATGTGTGAAGAGGGAAGCAATGAAAATTGGTATTTTATTTGCTAATTTTCCATGGAACTCTTTGAAAGGTCCCAAAACACAACACCACAGTGAAGCATGGAAATGTTGCACACTTGGAGAGACAATCACATAGGGAATAATTAGAATGAGAGCTCAAGAAATGTCACAAAACATTCTCTGATAGGAATTCCAGGCCAGGGATGGGTGATGGGATTAACACATTGTAATGGTGGGGGGGGTTTGCCCAAGAATTTGTGGCTTCAGTGAATTTCTGCAGCTGGGATTGTGTCAAGATCTCAGTTTTCTGCTGAGCCAAGTGGCTGATGCAGGTGACACAACTCATTCCACTGCTTTGCTGGTGTGTGGGACACAAAATCCATCATGCTAAAAACTTCAGGGAATGGGAAAAATGAAGGTATTACAATTTTGTTGTCAGTGTTGGCACAAAATCACCATCATCTGTGGTGGTGGAGCATGAAGGTGTTGAAGGAACAGCTCTGCTGGAATAATTGTTGGGTGCCAAAGCCAAGGGTGGATGCCATGGACTTAATGAAGGGTTGGTTGGGTGTTTTTTGGAGTTGTGTTGTCACAAAAACCACGTGTGTCCCAGGTGCCTTCGAGGGCTCTGACTCCAGCAGTGTTCATCAGCACTGAGTGTTGGTCCTGCGGCTGGGTGACATCAAATCCTTGATCTGGCAGCAAAAAAAACTCTTTAAAAAATGACAGTTTAAGCCTTCACGTTGGCTCATGGCAAAGAATTCTGCTGCAGTTGATCTTGTTAGATTAAGGCAGTGTAGGATCAAATAAATCCAGAATTTCCATGAGTTTAAGAAATTCTGTGGCCAGAGCTCAAGATGATTTGCTTGGATCTGAATAATCTGCAAATGCACTAAAACTGAGGAAAAATGGCAGTGATGAAGAGGAATAAAAATCTGACAGCCAGTAGTATTAAAGCACAAGAGAATAATCTAAACTAATATCAGGCACATCATTACTGAAATGTTTATCTCTTTATTAATTACAGGTCTGTAATAATTTGTTTTTGTTACAAGGGAGGAATTAATTTGACATTCAGGGTTGATTTCTGGTTAATATAAATGATCTTAAAAGTTTAAAGCATCAGGTATAAATTGTTCATAGTGACACAATTTGGATATAAATTTATAAATGTCCATACAGACTTATGTGGTTGTGGCTGGTTATTTCTCTGTATAAAATGTGTAAACTACAAGGACTTTCATATTATTTGTAGTAAAACAAGTTGTAAATTTGTATTTGGCAGTGAAGTGTAAAATGACTGACAATCCATTGCTTTTTTTTTTGTTGTTTTTTAGGATAAAAGAAGTAAATGAAACCAACAAAAGAGTAGAACAGGAAATCAAAGTGGCCATATTCACCCTCATCAATGAAATCAATAAAAAGGGAAAATCTCTCCTACAGCACCTTGAGGTACGCTTGAAATAAAAAGCAATGATGGTGTTGAGTTTCCAGTCCCCTATTGAGGGGAAATATTTGCAAATGGTTTGTTTGGTGTGGCTGCAGGTGTTGCAGCACTGAAACTGCCTCTGAGGGATGTGCTGGAGTTAAATTTCTTATTTCTCCTCTCATCAGAGCTCCTTCAGTTTTGTGTCTGTGCCTCATATTCAAAGTTGGGCTCATTGTACAGGAGTGGCTGAAAATTCACTTTCCATGTTCTGTTTGCCATATTTCTGTATTGTAATGCTAAGGTGTATATGATTTAATAATTCCCTCAAATAGCTTTTTAATGTTCATGTAAAAACAGAGCAGTATTTGTACATTAAGGTGTAATGCTGGTATTTAAAGTTGTATAATACAACTTTAGAGACCATGAGTTCAAGCATCCTTTCCAGATGGCATGTTTTGAATAATGACATTCTGACTTTTATTAAAATCTATGAAAATTTTGTCTGAATAGAGGAAATCCCTTGTAAGAAGTTGGTTCAGTGCATATGGCCAGCCTGCCATGAAAAATTTAAGATCAGATGAGTCACAATAAATTTTTCAACAATTATTTGGCAAGGAAATCAAATGTTCCTGGAAGAATAGAGTAACTAGATCATTACTAAAAGGAATAATGCAAAATTACATGAACTTTGGCTTTTCTTATTTACCTAGCATTAATTAAAATTTCCTTGGCACATTACCCTTTTGATCCAAAGCCTGCCAGCAGTTTGCATTTTCCTCCTACATCTAAAAGTGTCATTGTAACAAATTACTTTACCATTTACATTTTGCAGTTAATTTATTGCAGCAAAGCCTCTGTTTCTTTGCAGAATGTCACCAAGGAGAGGCAGATGAAGTTGCTCCAGCAGCAGAATGACATCACTGGGCTGTCCAGACAAGTGAAGCACGTGATGAACTTCACGAATTGGGCCATTGCCAGTGGCAGCAGCACTGCCCTGCTCTACAGCAAACGCCTGGTGAGGCCACCTGGGGCTGCCAGGGACTCGTGGCACCAGCAAGCACTGATCAGGTGTGGGGGTACCAGTTCTGGGGTTCTCTGGATCTGGATTGAAGGCATTTGAGATGGTAGTTCATGTTCAGACTCAGATATTCATTATTTTTTATCAGTAAAACAGTCTCACTGCTGGAGTAGGGCAAATTTTCATTAGAAGGCACAAAATGGCCAACAGTCTCTTGTTCAAGGTCTTTTAAGACTAAACCATCCAATTAAGAACTGACACCTGGATTATTTTCCCTTTTAACCCAGTAACTGATCCCACAGAGCCTCCAGTGCAGATTTTTCTGCCCAATTACAAAATGCCACCCAAACCCATGGAGAAGGAGGAAGAAGAAGAAACCCAGGACAACACCCTGTGCCCTCCATCTTGCTTCCATCCACCACATGCTAAAAATCCCAAAACCTCAATTTCTCATTAAGTGACACACCTACACTACTCTGTATAATCTATTTCACACTTTTGTGGATTCCAGTCTATCTTGAAGTGTAGGAAACTTTCTCCATGGATGAGGGTCAAAGTCAGAGCTCCCCTGGGCTCAGGGCACCCCAGAGCAGACAGAGAAATATTCCCTGTGTGCTGAGGGTTTCCATAATCAGGGAATAATCAGCATTGACTCCATGATTACAGAAGGCTGATCAATCACTTTATTGTACTATGTTGTACTGTATTATACTCCTCAAGAAGCTCATCCCCTTCCAGACAGTCCAGTACAGCTTTTACTTAATTGGTCAATCAATCCAAACACCATCCACTGTCCAGTTAAGAAGTTTGGTAAACAAATGTCCATGATACATTCCACATGTGTACAACAGCAGGTGCAGCAAGTGGAGATAAGAATTGTTTCTCATTCTTTTCTCAGAGCTTCCCAGGAAAATCCTGGGAGAGAGCTGTGTCTCTCTATTCAGAGGATGTGTGATTACCACATGGATCATCCAGTGCAGCCCCTGCCCTGCACAGACACCCCAAAATCCCACCCTGGGCATCCCTGGAGTGTTGTCCAAATGCTCCTGGAGTTCTGGCAGCCTTGAGGCAGTGCCCAGAACCCTCTGAGGGAGGAATCTTTCCCTAAAATCCAACCTAAACTCCCCTGGGAGCTCCAGCCCTTCCCTGGGTCCTGTCCCTGCTCACAGAGGTCAGAGCTGTCCCTTTGAGGAAGAAGCTGCAGCCCCCAGTGAGGCTCCCAGAACACAACATTGCAAAACTTAGAAATGTTACACACTTGAAGAGACAGTCACACAGGTAATAATTAAGCTGAGAGCTCAAGAAATGTCACAAAACATTCTCTGATAGGAATCCAAGTCAGGAATTCCTCAGGCTCCTCTTCTCCAGCAGAACAAAGTGCCCTCAGCCACTCCTTGTGTGACTGCACAGACCTGGCTGTGCAATTCTGTCCCAATCCCTGTGTCCAGAGAGGCAAAAAGTTCCAATATACCCAGAGTGAGGTAAGACACAAAGTCAAGTGTTGGTAACCAGCAGGATAATTCACTTTTATTGACATGAATACACCCAGTTCTGCATGTGCAAGCCCAGGGATGTGCTCACCATAACTTTCCCAGTCTGGGAATGTGTCCTGAGCCACAAACACAGAGGAGCAGGGGAATCAAATATATCCAGAGTGAGATTAAGACACAAATGAGGTCAAATGTTGGTAATCCAGAGGATACACCCAGTTCTGCCATGTGGGTCCATCATGGCACCCTATCTTCAGATCTTACAGCAGAGCCAAGCAATTGTGCAACAATTCACTCTTTACCAGAAGGGTTTAGGGAGTGTTGGTGTGCAAGGAATGGGGTCAGCTCTTTGAAGGCACCTCAGTGTTTCCCTGGACTCATCTCAATAATGTTGTGGTGTAACAGTGCTGCTCTGCAATCCTCAGAGTAAAGAAATTCTACAATGTGGGATTTTCCTGACAAATTGAGAATTTCCCAGGCTGTGTACCAAAACTTGCTGCTGCCCGTCCTTGTTGGTGTTCCGTGGCCTAAACACACACTCGTTTCTCATTCTTGGTTTCTCTGTCAGCAGCAGTGTTTCTGTTTTCTCTCAGATAACCTTCCAGCTGAGGCACATCCTGAAGGCTCGCTGTGACCCCGTCCCTGCTGCCAACGGCGCCATCCGCTTCCACTGTGACCCCACCTTCTGGGCCAAGAACGTGGTCAATCTGGGTGAGAAACCCTGCTTGTTTCATCTCTGATAGTGGGAAAGCTCCCTTGAATTGAGGATATTCATCCAACAGGAGTGAGTGCAGTGTCTCTGAATGCAGGAGGCAAAAATTCTGTTGACGATAAACTCTCATAATCCATCCAGCCCTGATTATTCTCCTTATCTGCTCTGTTCTTTCTTTTAGCAGAGCTTTCTCTAAATGGATATTGTTTTCCAGGATACAATGGATATTGTACTGGGATTGGTTCTAGGAATGGCCCTAATCACAGAGTGGTTTGGGTTGAAAAGGACCTTAAAAGTCATCTCATTGCACCCCCTGCCATGGCAGGGACACCTTCCACTGTCCCAGCTGCTCCAAGCCCTGTCCAGCCTTGGACACTTCCAGGGATGGGGCAGGCCACAGCATCTCTGGATTTCACACTGGTCCTGTGCCATTTCCACTTAGAGTTTGCAAAGTGCAGGTTTGGAATGAGAGAAGAGGGCAGAGCACAGTGACACAAAGATACCTGTTAGCACCTGCTTGTGAGCTTCTCTGTTGGATAAAAATTTCATGGAAAATCTAACAAAATACCAGTTTTTGTGTGTGCTCACTTACTCTGTGTCCACCATCCAGGTTGGGGTGTTCCTGTCTTCAGTCAAGAGTGTTTATTCTCTGGGGCAGAAAGGAAACTGCCAACCTTAATAAAAAGGGACATGCAGATTCTGCTGAGTGCACATTCACAAATTGATTTTAAAAAATCAACATTTTGCCTTTCCACATAAAAATAGGACAGGAGTTACCTGGAGAGGCAGCCTGGTCCATGACACTGGAGCCAGACAGGACTTGTTTGTAACAGTGTTTGATGTTGTGTTTGTAGAACCTGTTTGGAGTCACTCAGTGGTGGGACACTCAAATATCTCTTTTCAGGCTTTGCTTCTTTAGACATAGAAAGCTTATACTCAACGTGGTTTTTTTCTCTTTTATTTCTCATCTTGTCCATTTCTTGTGAAAGCAGAGAAGTAATTTCTGTCTGTTGTGGCTTTTAGCCTGTGCAGTTCCAGTTCTTTCACTCTTCCCTCACAGATCATATTTTTAATTTTGCTGTCTGTTCTTGTAGTATGAGTTCTCTTTTTGCTTTTATTGTGTCTGGTTATTGAAGACACAAAGAACTTAAATTTTAATTTTTTTAAGTTATATTTCATTTTTAAATTTAAATTTTTAAGCTTTCAAGCTTAAATTGCTCTGAGAAAACTGCATAGAAATTCCAGTATATTCCACATATGTCAGCCTTTGGAGGATGATGAGACCTAACTGTTGATTGCTTCTTTGGCTTTTTGTAGGTAACCTGGTCATTGAAAATAAACCAACCCCTAGTTACACTCCCAATGTAGTGGTTGGGCAAAATCCTCCAGGAACAAACCACGTCAACAAAGCTCCAGGACAAATCAACCTGGCCCAGCTTCGGCTGCAGCACATGCAGCAGCAGGTGTATGCCCAAAAGCACCAGCAGCTGCAGCAGATGAGGATGGCCCAGCCTTCCTCTGCCTCTGTGCCCAGGCAGAGCAGCCCCCAAGTCCTGCAGCAGCAGGTGAGTCCTTTGTGTGTTCTTATTTCACCTTCTTTCGCTTTATTTCACCATAGCACTGAGATTTAAAATGGCCCTGTCAGATCTAAACTTACAAAGCAATTTGTAGACTAAAATCTTCTGAGATTTGAGATATTTTAATGTGACAGCTCTTTGCTTTGCTTGATGTTGTGTTACTACTGCTGTGGAAAGAGATGGGCTTCTTTTCTCCGTGTTAAAAGCACAAATTTTAAAAAACCCAAACCCTTGCAGCCTCCCAGGTTGATCAGCATGCAGACCATGCAGAGGGGTAACATGAACTGTGGGGCTTTCCAAGCACACCAGATGAGAATGGCTCAGAATGCTGCTCGTATTCCAGGAATCCCACGCCACAATGGACCTCAGTACTCCATGATGCAACCTCACCTTCAAAGACAAGTATATCCTGTGTACATGCTTCATTGTGCCATTGTGCCAGCCTTTCATTGCAGCTGTAAATGTGTTTATCTGTCCCCCTGTAGCTCGCAGCTACACTCATTTATATGCTTCTTTTCCATGTTGCATTACTGTGCTGTGTCGGTTTTGCTGAATGGAAGGAAATTCAAACCTTAGGGGTGGAAACGAAATTAAATGAAATGTTTGTGTTGCAGTTTAGTTCTGGGAAGTAAAATGTTTCTTTTTTCACTTTTCAGCTGAAAAGAACATTCAGAGGTTTATTAGGGAATAGTGAGGAGTAGTGGAGTTCAAAGTGATGGAGTTGAGGGGTTTTGATTAAATCAGCTGCTGAAGTGGTTTTAAATTCACACCTGAAGCATTGATGCAGAGCTCTGCATGCCATTAAGAACAAAAATCCTTGACAGTGCATGTTAATGTGACTGAAATACCAAAAGTGAAACAGTTCAAGAAAAAATCAGATGTGAACTCTAAAGCTATCTTTGGAGGAAGTAACTGCTTTAAGAAAATACCACTATATACTTGGTGGGAGAAGCGCTGTGTGTTTAAAATGGAGCCACATCAGGTGTTTGTGCTGTCCAAGTGAGGAAGAGGAGCAGTTTCCCTGCCCTCAGAGCTGTGCTGGCTGTGCTTGGGTTCAGGGCAGTGGGGGCCGCGGTGGCCCCGTGCCCAGCGCGGTGTCTGTGTCTCCCCAGCACTCCAACCCTGGCCACGCCGGGCCCTTCCCGGTGGTCTCAGTGCACAACAGCACCATCAACCCCACCAGCCCCACCACGGCCACCATGGCCAGCGCCAACCGCGGCCCCACCAGCCCGTCCGTGTCGGCCATCGAGCTCATCCCGTCCGTCACCAACCCGGAGAACCTGCCCTCGCTGCCAGACATCCCCCCCATCCAGGTCAGTGCTGCTCCTCCTGCTCTGCTCTTGTGGTTGGCTGCCAGGATTTGGTCATGGAATGGTGTAAAGGTGTAGAATTCAAGCTCTTTTCATCTCTAAAATATTGCAAAAATTCTCAATCGCCAACCCGCAGAACCTGCCCTCCCTGCAGGACATCCCCCCCATCCAGGTCAGTGCTGCTCCTCCTGCTCTGCTCTTGTGGTTGGCTGCCACGATTTGGTCATGGAATGGTGTAAAGGTGTAGAATTCAAGCTCATTTCATCTCTAAAATATTGCAAAAATTCTCCATCGCCAACCTGGAGAACCTGCCCTCCCTGCAGGACATCTCCCCCATCCAGGTCAGTGCTGCTCCTCCTGCTCTGGTTTTGTGGTTGGCTGCCAGGACTTTAATAATTAATGTAATTAGCATTTAAAGGTGTAGAATCCAAAATAATTTCACCTCTAAAATAGTGCAAAAATTCTTCATTACCAACCCAGAGAACCTACCCCTCCCAGCAGGACATTTCCCCATCCAGGTCAGGGCTGCTCCTCCTTCTCTGGTTTTGTAGTTGGGTACCAGGATTTGGTCATGGAATGGTGTAAAGTTGTAGAATTCAAGCTCATTTCACCTCTAAAATATTGCAAAAGTTGTTCTTTGTCACCATCCTGGAGAGCCTGGCCTGGACATCCCCCCCCATCCAGGTCAGTGCTGCTCCTCCTCCTCTGCTTTTGTGGTTAGATGCCAGGACTTTAATAATTAATGTAATTAGCATTTAAAGGTGTAGAATCCAAAATAATTTCACCTCTAAAATAGTGCAAAAAGTTCTCCATTACCAACCCAGAGAACCTACCCCTCCCTGCAGGACCTCTCCCTCATCCAGGTCACTGCTGCTCCTCCTTCTCTGGTTTTATAGTTGGGTACCAGGATTTGGTCATGGAATGGTGTAATTAGGATTTAAAGTTGGCCAATAGTAGTTGGCCATGGAATGGTGTAATTAGCATTTAAAGTTGTAGAATTCAAACTCATTTCACCTCTAAAATAGTGCAAAAAGTTCTCCAATATTGCAAAAATTCTCCATCATCAACCTGGAGAACCTGCCCTCCCTGCAGGACATCTCCCCCATCCAGGTCAGTGCTGCTCCTCCTGCTCTGGTTTTGTGGTTAGGTACCAGGATTTGGCCATGGAATGCTGTAATTAGAATTTAAAGTTGTAGAATTATCATCTTCAGCCTTTCTCTTAGGCATGCAGCTGGTTTATCCATGTAGGGCTGACCTGCTCCACCTAGTAACCTTTAGATTAATCATTTTTTAATGTGTCCTGTAGTAAAATTTACACTTTAATTAATCCCAAATCTGTGTTCACTTCCTTTCTTCCACAAGACCATCTTGTGGGAAGATGGAATAATGAATGGTGATGTATTTTGAGTGCCCTGAATGGTGATTTATTCAGGGTTAAAGCTGCCTGGAGTTTCTCTTGGATGTTCTAGAAGGAAGCACAGAGGGGACATGTCCCATTGTCCCACAGAGAGGGGACACAGGCTGAGGTGGATTCTGAAGCTCATTTGGAGAGGTGAAAAGCACAGTTTAATGTACATGTGGAGGCAAATAAAATAAAAGTAATGTGTTTTCTGCAGGGAGGGGAGGAGGATGATAGCTTCACCCTGAGAACAGCACCTTGGCATTGAAATGTCCCTGTAAAACCCAGGAGATATTTGGTCACCATACAGGAAACAAAATAAATTTCATCCAAGATGATCTGCTGGAATATCAGCTGCAACTTTGCAACTCTTAAATGTTCAGGGCTGCAACTCTTAAATGTTCAGGCTGCAGGTCATTTTTGATGTGAGAATGGTGGGAGGAGGAATCCCATCTCAGAGCAGCCTGCAGTGCTGAGTTATAACAAATCATTACCATGCAACTTCCAGGTGCACTGAAAATGCAGAATTCTGCTGAGATACTCTTCTTTTTATACCTGTTCATGCAATAGCTGTTAGGGATTTTAGTTGGGTTTGGTGGATAGGAGGTGTTAGTCCTTCAAGCTGCTGGCACAGTCATTAAAACCCACTTGGAATGCAGTGTGTTTCAAACACATTCTTGAATTTAACACATTTAAGCAGTTACAGCAACAAAGTCCCTGTTTCCTTGGGTTTAACAAGTGCAAAAATCTGTTTGAAAAGTGAGTGGGAGATTTCCCATCATGTTAAGGAAAGACAAGATTATGGCCTCTCTTAATATCTTAATTATGGAATAACTTCTGCAGCCTCAGAAATCTGGTGTTTCATGACTAACACAGCTCCATGTGTGTGACTGACACACTGAGCAGAAAGTTTGCAGTGACCCTGTGTAAGTACAGCCCAGGATCATACTGGAAAAAAACCTCAAATTTAGGAGCTTTTGAAAAATGCTACTTGTTTGAAAGCCTGATTTCTGCACGAAACTTATAAAAATATTTGCTGATTTCCTGAATCCTTGAAGGTAGAGGGAACAATTCCAGTGATCACAGTTTAAAGGTGTGAATGAGACCTGTCTGATCCAGGTTTTTGTTTTTCCTCCTCAGCTGGAAGATGCTGGTTCCAGTAGTTTAGATAATCTGCTAAGTAGGTACATCACAGGCAGCCACCTCCCCCCACAGCCCACCAGCACCATGAATCCCTCCCCAGGACCTTCAGCTCTGTCTCCAGGGTCATCAGGTAAATCTGATGGGTTTTTCTAGTTATTCCAGAATGTGATGGCTATTTCTGCTGTTTAAGTTGAAAATAATTGCTTAGCATTTCCTGCCAGAAGGGAAGAAATGTTTTATTTCAAATTAGTTTTGCTCAGAAATAGATTCTTCCAGAAATTTAAATTTTACCTTCCCTTAGAGATGTCTTTATAGTAACAAACTGCTAGCACATGGATGCACTATTCCATATATATATAAATATATATTTATAGATATATGTGTATATTTTATATGTATTTATATGTTTATATATTTATATATATTTATATATATCCATATAGAGACACTGGCAGGGTCATTCTGAGTATAATTAATTAATGGTAGAGCTTTTCTTATGCATATGAACAAATTAAGTCACCAGTACTTAACACTGAGGTAGTTTAACATTGAAAATGTCCATTTTTATAAGTAAGAAGATTATTTCAGTCAATGGGAAGAAATCCTTCCCTGTGAGGGTGGCAAGGCCCTGGCACTGCCCAGAGCAGCTGTGGCTGCCCCTGCATCCCTGGCAGTGCCCAAGGCCAGGCTGGATGGGTTTGGAGCACCCTGGGACAGTGGAAAGTGTCCCTGCCATGTCAAGGGTGGCACTGGATGGGATTTAAGGTCTTTTCCAACCCAAACCACTCTGGGATTTGATGTTTCTCTTGGTTTTCTCTACAAGACTTGTAAGATCCTGTCAATGAATGTGGGGCTTTCTGTGTTTCTCCAAACCTGCATGCAAACCATGCAGGGGCTGCTTTTTTTGACATTATTAGTGGCTCTCAATGCATAAAATTTGAGGATGTAATGGTTTGAAGGCTTTAGCACTGTTTGGATTAGGTGAAATGATTATTGGGGCTCTAAGAACTGTGTGTTGTCATTTTTTATTGAATGTGATGTGCTGGATTTGTTGTGATCACAAGACTGAGAACAGCTGGCTTAGGTGACTTGGGAAATTGGGATATTGCTGCAGCATTTCTGGGGTTACTCAGCACCTGTCAGTGAATGTAAGCTTGTGCCAAATCAGTTCTGTGCTGCTTCTTTGCAGGTTTATCCAACTCCCACACTCCTGTGAGGCCCCCCAGCACCTCCAGCACAGGCAGCAGAGGAAGGTGAGTGTCACATTAACAATGTCAGGCTAAAAAAATCAGACATGAATAATTCCAAAAAAAATTGGCAATTGGCAAATTGTGCTTTGTCATAACTGTGACTGAGGAATAGAAAAATACTTACATGAAGATTTATAGTCTAAATTTTTTTCCTGCACTTCTTTAAATGTGCTGCCACCCTTTGCCTTTCTTTTGGGAAACAGTTACCTGAATTTCTTTGCCCTTTTGATTTATCCTGTTATTTATCTGGTGATGTGCTGATGTCTCTGCAGCTGTGGCTCCTCAGGCAGGACTGCTGACAAAACTGGCATTGGCTTCAAGGCTGACCAGGTGAAAGTAAAGCAAGAGCCAGGCACAGAGGAAGAGATCTGCAGCTTCTCAGGAACAGTAAAGCAGGAAAAAACAGAGGATGGCAGAAGGAGTGCTTGCATGGTAAAGTTAGTTTATGCTCAGTGTTTTCCTGGCAGCAGTTTAAGAATTTAAAAAGGGGGGAACAAAAAGGTATTTTTACTCTGAAGCTTCATTTTAAGAGGTATTTTCTCCTTGGTAATGCTCTGCCAGGCACAGAGTGGCCTCTAATGTAAATTTTATCTTCAATCATCAAAATGAAGTGTAATAGAGTGTATTTGCTGCTTTTAATCCCTAATTATTAAAAGCTGTGAGTCACCCATTGATAGTAGACATTCCCATATAAGTAATTGCATTCAGGAAACCTCCAGTCAATCAAAAGTTCTTAAAGTATAAATCAAATAATTAGCAAATAATCTTTTGCAGTATTTCCCAGCTGTGCTTGATTGAACAGGATTGTGTACAGGGAGCAGGGTGGTGGAGTTGAGGATTTTTCCTAATGACAATCAAGTTGTCATTAACAGCTTTTAATGACTCAGTGTGTTTGGCTTGTTACAGCATTTCTCTTGTTATATATCAGAAGAAATGAGAGTGTTCTACAAAGAAAGGACATGTGAAAAAGCAGTTTTCAATACTGAAAAAGCAGTTTTCAACACTGCATGATTTCCCATGGTTTTTGGGATGTGAGCATGGTGCCTTTGAACAGTGGGAGGATTTTGAATATCCTGCAATAAAACCAACCCTGATTTCCCGTGTGCTGCTTTCATTGCAGCTCAGCAGCCCCGAGAGCAGCTTGACACCACCACTATCCACTAACTTACACCTGGAGAGCGAGCTGGAAGCTTTGGGCAGCCTGGAGAACCACGTGAAGACAGAGCCAGCAGAGCTGAGCGAGAGCTGCAAGCAGTCTGGGCACGGGCTGGTGAACGGCAAGTCGCCCGTGCGCAGCCTCATGCACCGCTCGGCCCGCGTGGCAGGGGAGGGCAGCAACAAGGATGACGACCCCAACGAGGACTGGTGTGCTGTGTGCCAGAATGGGGGGGACCTGCTGTGCTGTGAGAAGTGCCCCAAGGTGTTCCACCTCACCTGCCACGTCCCCACGCTGCTCAGCTTCCCCAGGTACCCACAGCAGGAGCAGCAGCGGCGGGGTGGGCACGGAACCTGAAGTGGTGTTGCCTCCAAAATCAGGGTGGTTTCTTATACTACAACAAAATCACATACTTATACTACAAAAAATATGATATTTTCAAGGCCTTGCCTGAGTTATTTATGTGTAGCTGATTGTCCAGACCCGGAATATCCCTCTGGCTGTCCTGAGCAGCCAAGACCCCTGCCAGGGGGCTCAGAGCCCAAAATGCCCCTGTGTGGGTTTGATTGTGACCCATGGAGCAAATCACCAACCTTAGATGAAGATCTGCAAGCCATGACAAATTAAGTAGAATGATAGTGAATTTATCACAAGGTGAAAAAGTAGATTTTGGGGTTTTTAGAATGGGGGTTCAGGAGGCAAGATGGAGGGAACTGGGCATGCCCAGCCTTTCTCCTTCTTCTTCTTGGCCTCCATCTTCTACTGTGATGTTGGCACTTACAGATTGGTTTAGAGTAGAAGCTCACTGCCTAACACAGGTGATAGGTATTGGGAAGTAATTGTAAATATTGTACATGTAGTTTTTAGTATAAAGACATAACACTGCCCTGAGGGCAGGCAGAGTGCCTGGAACTGTCCTGCTGGATGGACCTCGGCAGGGCAGGAGAAAATTCTTTATAGATAAGAAACAATAAACAACCTTGAGACCAAGAAATGAAGAGCTCTGACTCTTTCTTCAAGCACCAGGCTGGGAAAAGAGACTTCCCAACTTTTCTCTGACCTGCTAGAGATCCCCACAGCTGATCAGTGTTTATCTGATAACAGAATCCTGTTCTGTTTATCTGTTTGTGTAAAGTCTCACAATGGGATGCTGATGTGTAAAGTTCATTTTAAGGCAAGGTGAGAAGGGTGTACTGTAAAGTTAAAGCTTTATAAAGTGTTAAAGCATCATATGAAGGCAGGAAAAGTGACCTTGACTGGCAGAATTATTGTGAGCATTAAGGGTCAATCCTTGGCTTTGGGTATCCAAGTCTTTACTGCAGTAGAATGTGAATCTTTAAGAATGAATTAAAACTGTTTGTAGTCATCGCTGATGAGAATTTATCCCTGGATGTGTGCAATAATTGTGTTTTTCTCTTTAGTGGAGAGTGGATATGTACATTCTGCAGAGACCTGAGCAAACCTGAAGTGGAATATGATTGTGACAATTCCCAGCACAGCAAGAAAGGCAAGACAGCACAAGGCCTGAGTCCTGTGGACCAAAGGGTGGGTGTCAAACCTGCAGCAATCTGCTTCCCAGGAAAATGCTTTGTTCACATCAGCTCCCCCTCACTGACTGGAGATGGTTTTGCTTTGGCTGAAGCAAATTAAATGTTGTTAAGGCTTTGTAAAACACCCCAAACGAGATTTTTCCTGCTGTGGCCGCATCTCCAGGTGTTGGTGACTGTGGGAGTGCCCCAGTGCCTTGGGACTGTAATCACTGAGGAGCTAAAATTCAGCATGAACACAAATTCTGTATTTAAATGCATCATTTAACATGCACTTGATTAAAAGTCCTTTGCATTAGGCATTGGTGTCACCTTCATAAAATATTTCTGGGAGCTTGGTGTGTTAAGTGCATTCTGTGAGAGGTGCTGGGAGTGTTCAGGTGCATTCTTGGGGAATTTTAATGATCTTGACAATCAGAATTATTTTGAGCTTTATTAGTCAGCCTCTGTGTAGTGTTAGGAGTATCATCAAATCAAATTCCTCTAAAGGAATTACATGGAAAGCAAGGAAAAATATTTCAACAAGGATTTTATAGAAACACTGGCTCTGCTTTCAGATTGTTCAGTTTTGCCTTGTGGGGAAAAGTCTGCAGCTCAGTCCTTTCCTGTTACATGTGGTTGTGATTGGACAAAAGCAGTAAAAGTGCTTGTAGTTGGTATTTTATTTTAAAATTTGCAGTATATTAGCATGTCTCTCCATGCTTGACTTCAGCCCTAAACTTTTGGTTAGGAGGGAGAAAAGAAAGAGGAAATTTGTGAACAGTGAATGGGGTTCTGCCTCTCAACTCTGCCCTCCTAAGAACTTTACCTTTTTAAATTAAGTTGAGGGAGTTACATTTAAATTTTCTACTATTTAGAATTTGGATGTATGAATTCCTGGGCTAGGGATAAATTAAGAATATTAATCTGACCCTGTTTGTTTCTTTTTAAGAAATGTGAACGCCTCCTGCTTTACCTGTACTGCCACGAGCTGAGCATTGAGTTCCAGGAGCCAGTCCCAGCCTCGGTGAGTGTCCTGCAAACACCTGGGGAATTCTGTAATTCTGTGTGGGGTAACAGCCCTGAGAGTCTGGAGCTGGATTTGGGATCAGTCTGAAAGTTCTGGCAGCCATCCAGCATTTCATGGGGCTGAGAGGGAGAGCAGCTGATTCTGGAGCTGCTCCAGGCAGATGCTTCACTCCCAGTCTCAAAGCCAGATATTTAAAAATACTTCCAATTAGCAGTTATTGAATTGGAACAAGATGTCTCAGGCTACCCATGAAACTCAAAATGCTTTAGGAGGGATTTTTGGACAAATTTGTGAATGAGAGGAGGGAATAAACTGCTTTGACTCTTGTGTTTTCAGCTGTAAAAGAAGTAAGTAATGAAAAGCTTTGTGGTGCTGTGAGAGACACTGAAGGTTAGAGAGAATCCCAGAGTGGTTTGGGTTGGAAAGGACCTTAAAGTTCTTCCAATCCCACATCTGCCATGGCAGGGACACCTTCCACTGTCCCAGGGTTCTCCCAGCCCTGTCCAGCCTGGCCTTGGGCACTGCCAGGGATCCAGGGGCAGCCACAGCTGTGCCAGGGCCTGCCCACCCTCACAGGGAAGGATTTTACCCCAATATCCAATCTCAATCTACCCCCCTTCAATTTAAAACCAATCCCCCTTGTCCTGTCACTCCATACTCTTACAAAGAACTTTTTAAAGTTCAGTTTGAGGAAAGGAAAATGGGAAATTGTTCTGCTTTTCTGAACGTGCCTGAAATGAGATAAGGGATTGATACCTTCAGTGTGGAAATTCAGCTGTGAGCTCTGCAGCCATTCAGTGCTAAATCACTGTTGTTTTTTTCCAGATACCAAACTATTATAAAATCATAAAGAAACCCATGGATTTATCCACGGTGAAGAAGAAACTGCAGAAGAAACATTCCCAACACTACCAGACCCCCGAGGACTTCGTGGCCGACGTGCGGCTGATCTTCAAGAACTGTGAAAGGTTTAATGAAGTATGTTAACTTCCAATCTGAGCACCATCTGTCCTTTAAATGAAGATTTATTTCAACCTGGTTGTGCAGCTTCTCCCATGAAAAGCTCTGCTTCCAGCTGTAACTTCTGCTTTTGGAGCAGATGCTGAATCAGATACTTGAAAACCAAACCAAACTCAAGGCAATTGCAGAGTAACTTCTCATTTTTAATTAAATTGGGAGAGCAGAGGGAACTATTAAAATGCATTCAGTGGTCTCTGTGAATGAGGAGCAGGGTGACCTGGTTACTGTGCAGCAGATTGATTGTAGAAGTGCTTAGGAAGTGCCATAAAGACAATCAAAGAGTCCTTAAAAGTGTCTCAAGCTGCCCAGGTAATTGGTTTACACTCATGGAACAAGGTAGAATCTGTTGAGAAACTTCCTATACTGGGGAGAAATCTGCCTTTCTGAAGTTATTCTCGTTTTAGTACCTCACACAAATGAATCAAACAAAGCTTTGTGGCCCTTATGGCTTTTATTAACCTTCCTGCTTAAACCCCTTGGTGGTTGGGCTCTCACAAAAATCAGTTTTAAGTGAATAATTTGGGTATGGGGTCATATTTTTTACTAATTTTGCAATGATCCCATCTAATAATGAAATATCCCTTACACCTGAAATGTGACTTGGGGAGATAAATGACCTGAATGTTACTGAGCAGTGGGAAAATAATCTGAATATAAATTAAAAAAAGGTGATATTGGGCTGAAAGTGAGTAGGAGCTGAGGGGGTTCCTAATCTTTGAGATGCTTTAAAGCAAGAATGACAAAAGACATCACAAGGCGTGGCTTTATTCTGACCTTAAAATGCAGAAAGCAGCCAATATTTCTTATTTCTCTGCAAAATGTAACCTGGACTTGCAGTGTTTGGGCTGCATTTCTGGCCCTGTGCAGAAGGAAACTGAAGGAACTGCACAAAGCTGCAATTAAAACCTCCCTAGGAAAAATCAGGGTCAATGATGTGATGCTGGAACTGCTCACAAGCATTTGGGATTTTGACAGCCCTGACTCTTTTATGTCCCTGCATTAGAGGAGGTTCATGAGGTAATTTAATTATGTGAACTTCTCAATCAGGGGAATTAATGAAGCATCTACTCTAGAGGAAAACATGCTGCAGCTCTTAGAGACCAGAGTCCAACAAGGGAGGAAGGACTGAAGGATGTGGTGATTTTTTAACTTTTTTAAAAAAGAAAATAAATGTGTTTCAGCTTGCCTGGCTCATGGCAAAAGTTGAGTCACTCTGACCTCTCACAGCAGCATCATGTCGAGTGCCTCTAAGCCAAATGCTTTTCCAAAGCAGAAATCCCAGTGGGGTAATCCCCAGGGAATCTCCTGGAGCTCCTCCCTGCAAAGGAGAATTCCCCACAATCATTTCCAGGCATTTCCAGTTTATTGTGAGGAAAGCAGTGATGAGTGGAAAATGGCTGGGAGCCACTTGTACAAAAGTTGTGTGTTCTGTTGAAGGTTTATTTAGCACCTAAGACTGTTTTAAACCTGCTGCCTAAGTTTGGGAACTAAAGCTAGCAAACCATAACAAACTGTCTCGTTGTTATGGCTGACTTTAGTCATCCAATCCTGTGCGATCTCGTAACTTTAGAAAGGATTATAATTTCATTTTTTTTGACTCTGGTATCCTTTTTAGATGATGAAAGTTGTTCAAGTTTATGCAGAAACACAAGAGATTAATTTGAAGGTAAGCGTTTCAGACCATGCACACTTGGTGAAGGGATGTGCATTTCCAACAGGTGAATATTCCTGTCTTCTTTCATCCACAGGCTGATTCAGAAGTAGCACAGGCAGGGAAGGCAGTTGCATTGTACTTTGAAGATAAACTTACAGAGATCTACTCAGACAGGACCTTCCAGCCTTTGCCTGAATTTGAGCAGGAAGAGGATGATGGTGAAATAACTGAGGACTCCGATGAAGATTTTATACAACCACGTAGAAAACGCCTAAAATCAGATGAGAGACCAGTGCATATAAAGTAATCTAATGATATGGACCTAAAATTTATTGTAAAAACTGTTATTTAAGTGTTCCTGGAATATTATCATGCCTACAGTGGCCATCTTGCAGAAGCTGATAGCTTTTTAAACAGTATTAGATAACAAAAAACACTTGTACAGAAAAACATTCGCATCAAAAGGGGAAAAAAACCTGTATTGTAAATTTTTGGTGGTTTGTATTTTTTTTTTCCTTGATTACTTGCTATATTCTTTCTTTTCCTGCTGGAGGGGACGCACTCATGCTGGTCTCACAGCCAGAGGTGGAGGAGTGTTGAAGAGAAGCAGATTTGATAGGAGATGTTCCATGTACAGATAAGACTGTAGTGACACGACCTGCAGGACTGGACCCACTCAGTGACTGTGTCTTGCATTCCACTGCAGTGTAAACTGTGAGCAGAGCTCCTGGAATCCCCTCTGTGTCCACTCAAGTGTGTGTTGGTCGTTGCTTTGATCATCTCATTGAAGCAGGACTGTGAATAACTGATCTTCTGTGTCCATCCAACTGTTGACGTTTTGCTTTCTTTACTCCATTTCATGTATAGCAAAAGGAAGAAGAAAGGAAAATCATTAAACTGTTCTGAATGGGCGAGGGCAGGAATGGGAGGCAGATGAAAGGCTAAGCTGGTGGCTCCAACCCCTTTGAGTAGGACAAGGTGTATTTATTAAACTCCTGTACCCAGAACATTTTAATGGCATCCATGGCAGAAGTCTCAGCGTTGTCATCTGTCCCTGACCCCCTGACGAGGCAGAATGTTCTCTCCAGTGTTCATTCTCTACTTTTCTGTACTTAAAATATAGACTGAAGAGGTAATAACTGGTTGGGGTGTTTTTCCAGTCTTCCTAAATATCAGTTTCTAATAGACCACTCGGCAAACAATAACCTATTAACTACCAAATGTGTAAAATTTCCTGTATTCACTTTGTCTTATTTGTAAATAGTGAATTGAGATTTCTTGCAGGTCAGCAACATTTGCTGAACTGTTTTTAAGCTAATATGTATTCTTATTGATTGTTCCTATCAAGAAAAGATTTGTAATATATGCTATTTCTAACATTGCATTCATTTTGAGGTTCTGTCTTATTTTTCTTAGAGTACTTCTCAGAACTTTCTTCAGAAGCAGCTTGTGAGGGAAATGTGCAGGAAGATTGGAATCAGTCTGAGTTTGGGTTGCCTGTCCATCCATTGAACAAAGCACTTGCACAGGGTTTGGCCTTGAGTGGTTTTTGGTCAAAGAGTGAGAACAGAACAATTTCCCAATTCCTCAGTAGCCCCTGGGGCACCTCTGCAGTGCCTTCCCTTGCACTGCCTCCATCCCAGCATTCCTGGTTAGAAATCATGGAATCACAAGGAGTTACAGCTCCAGGAGTTGTTTTCTTTGCTGACACAAGTCAGTCCTAGAAATAAATACAATTTCTGGCCTTCAGATTGATCTTGTTAAAGGAAGTTGAAGAAATTCATGGAACCAATGAGCTCGAGATGGCAGACTCTTGAGTTTGCCATGGTTTGTGTGGATCCAGCAATTAATTCTGTGGGAGATCCCTGGGGGTTTGGTGTGCTCAGCACAACAATTCCTGTGACATTGTCCATGCTTTACCATCATGGTAAAGAGAAATATTTTAGCACAATATCAAATGGAGAAATGCTCTCAGCAGTTTTTATGCAAATCGCTGCAGATTTGGTTTCTTTTATAAGAACCAGGTCTGTGTACCTTGGGATTCTCCCTCTTGCAATAAATGAGGGGACTGAAGGTGTTTTTAACTTCCAGCTCACTTCTTCACTCAAATGTTACACTTCAAACTCAAACTGGTTGTTTTTTTTTTTAATTTCTTAGACATGAACAGTGCTGTTTTAAGTTTATTTTTTACCAGTTTGTATGTGAAAGGAAAAGGAATTCCACTTCAACATATTAAATTGACAAAGAGCAACAACTTTGCCTGTGGAAAAGCTGATGTGTGAATAGGACACTGGTAGTGACAAGGGATCATTTCATGGCTCTGTGTATTGCCTATTTATGCATTTCTAGTTTCTCAGCTTCATTTTGCAAAAGGAATATTATTAAAATTATCATGAAAATAAGATTCTGTGAGCTCTCTTCACTCGGGCCTCCTGTTTTTGTGGCACTTTGGTACCTTCAGGCCTCGCCTTTTCAGCTTTTCCCTGGGCAGCAGCTGGGTATTGGATCCTGCAGAGACCCTGGGGGTGAGCCAGAGTGTGGGGTGGGCATGGGGGATCCCAGATGGAGTCAGGGGGTCCCAGCAGAGGACAGGGGGATCCCCAGATGAAGCTCAGGGGATCCCCAGATGGAGTTCAGAGGATTCCAGCAGAGCTCAGGGGATCCTACCATAGGACAGGGGGGATCCCAGATGGAGTCAGGGGGTCCCAGCAGAGTTCAGGGGATCCCCAGATGGAGTGCAGGAGTTCCCAGCATAGGACAGGGGGATCCCAGCAGAGCTCAAGGGATCCTATCATAGGACAGGGGTATCCTAGGTGGTGCTCAGGGGATCCCAGGTGGAGTTAAGGGGATCCCAGCAGAGTTCAGGGGATCCCAGCAGAGTTCAGGGGATCCTAGTTGCAGTCCAGGTGATCCCAGGTGCACCCCAAGGAATCCCAGAAGAGCTCAGGACATCCCAGCAGAGCACAGGGGGCTCCCAGATGGAGCCCAGGGGATCCTAGGGGCAGCCCAAGGGATCCCAGCAGAGCTCAGGGGAGCTCAGCATAGCCCAGGGGATCCCAGGTGGAGCACAGTGGGAAGGATTCACCCCAAACCCTCCAGAGAAGCTCGTGCCCCCCATCTGCTGCAGGACCTGTGCTCCCCACCCAGACCCCAGAGCAGTTCCCAGTGTTTTGGGACAGCCTTTCCTTTGAGGTGGCCTCTCCAACACTTCACTGCAGGTGGGGAACTTGGCCAGCTCGTGCTCAGCATCTTCTGCACACCAGGAGTGCAGCTGGGCTGGGCCTTGCTGGGCCTGAGTTCTTCCCTTGCACCCTCCAGAGCTGCTCCTCCCACCCCTCCCCAGTGCTCAGCAGGATTATGTGGAATTTTGAATGTGTGCAAGAAATCTCAAGTGTTTCCTTTATACAAGGAAAACAAAACATTCTCTTCTTCTTCTTCTTCTTCCCCTTCATTTTTGAACTCCCAAAGCAGCAATTCAGTGATTGCTTTGAAAGCAGCAAAGTTCTATTTGAAATGATTTCAAAGATAAACTCTGCTAATCCCTTCCCTGGTCCTGTAGGCTGGGTGTTCATCACAGAACTGGGAAGGGTTTGCTCAGTGGGAATAATTTTTGGTGTAACTCATTACTGGGTTTGTATTAATGAGCCACATTAATTCTCTGGGCATCTTCTCCATGCCAGCTGCTGGGTGTGCAATGTGTCAGTGGGAAATCAGAGCACAGATTACATCAGGAAATCTGTAAAATTGGGGTGGCAGGAGGAATCTGGCACTTGGTGCAACTCTGCCCTCATTTAAAATACTCCCAACAATTTATGTCTTCATTTTGGCTGAGAATTTTTGTTGTCCCTCAAGTTTTAAGTTAATCCAAAGAAGGAAAAGGCAATTTGAAATGAGAGTGCAAAGTGCCCAGTGTGAGCAGCTGTCCTGCCATGGATTCCTGGTGATGAGGGGAAATTCAACAGATAAAAGGGCTCAGGGCTTTTATTTTGCTGTGCCCTGGAATGAAGTGGCCTAGAGCACAATAAGGCAGAGCTGTTATTCATAAAAAGGGGATTTCCCCAAATTCTGCAAACAAAAATGCTCAATTAAATGTGGAGAGGTTGTTCCTCAGTGGGGGATGTCACTGTGACGCTTCACTGTGACACTTCATGCTGGATCAAACATCTCAAGTGACTGGAAAAGTCCCTAAAATGAGCCCAAATTTCTGGTTTATCACCTGGTTTTGGCTGACATGGAATAGTTTAGGTTATTGCAGCAGTATTTTCAATCTGTTTGTGTGGTGTACTGGGAATTGGCTTTTCCCAGTTGGCTTTTCCTTGTTTTTCTCACTCTCTTCCTCAGAAAAAAAGCAATAAAACTGCTTTGTCATTTGCCTGTCAGCATGACAGGAAGCCTCTCCTTAGGATAATGATTTTATAGGGAAGTTTGTATGCAAATCACAAAGCCTAGCTTTTAAAAACAAAGTCTGCAGCAGTTCCTGACAATATAGAGTGTGGCATTTTATTTTAAAAAGTTGGGGAAAGTTCCATAATATTTTTTTAAGAAGTAGCTGTTTGAGCAAATAACGGAAGTACTTTTTAAAAATAAAAATGTAAATGCCACAGTTTACACAGATGGCACATATGGATTGTATCTTTGGGTATGGTGATTTATTTTGTCTTCTCAAAGTGTGTGTGCAGTAACTCCTCCATCTACTTCCACTTGGCTTATGGGGATCCTTTTTTCTGCTTTCTGATGCATCAGGATTGAAGCAGCTCTCCAAAACTGCAGTTAATTTGGCAATCTTTATTATGAGTGGATTGTGAGATGGATGAAATGCAGTTTGGGCCTTTTCTGTTGGGTGAAATCACAGCTGGAGGCTGCTGGCTTGAGAATTTATGGGATTTTCTACAAAGAGAGGCACTGGAATGTTTTGTAAGCTGGATTTTGGCAGGATCCAGTCTGGAGTGAGCTCCCTGCACATCTGTGCTCACCTGCACTGGGGGATTTTAGGCTCAGAACACCAGGACACATGTAAATAATCCTATACAGGTTTGTGCAGTGCAAAGCTTGTTTCACATGTAAACATCCTCCTGGAAGGGTTCAATCATGGCATTCTTTGATTCTTCAATTATTTCCTGCTTCCAGTACTGGAGCTGGCTCATTTTGCACATAATAAACTTGCCTCATCTTTTAATATGATTCTTCAAAAAAACCCCAAGTGCTGTTTCTGTGATATTGTATTATCTGAATCATCCTATTTAACTTTTTTTTTTTTTTTTTTTTTAAAAAGAGTTATTGTTTCAAATTGTTCTGTTCCTGTGTTTTTTTGCTGGTGTGTAATGAAAATCAAATTTTTCTTTCCTTGGTTATTTAATACTTTAGCTGCCTGTAAATATTTCTTGTTAAGTGCTCTGGAATGTGCTGTAGAAGTTGTATTAGCTCAGTTTAAAGCATTGTTTGGAACCCATTTTGGTTGGTTATTTCTATTAAATTAGAAAAATCATTCTTTCAATTTGAGTTTCTTTCTTGCACATCATCAGATACGGATCCACACCTGGCACAAGATTTTCCTCACAACACCTGCAGTGTGGAAATAGGGGGAAAATTGGCTTGCAGGAGCCCAGGTGAGCCCAGCTGAGGCTGCAAAAAATGATTTGTCATTTTTATCTATACCTGGGCATGGGACACAAGTTATTAAAATAAAGAATTTTTTTAAAGTTTAATAATGGATAAAATAAGAGACAAAAATCCAGTGTTGGATTATATCCTTTTCTGACACCAACTGAGAGGTGTTTAAAAAACTTCTATTCTATTTTTAAACCATCAAAGAAGTTTTTTCTGTTCAAGAGAGAGGGGGAAATGTGGGAAATGGATTTGTAGAAAATTCTCCAAACCTGACAGAAGGCTCACAGAGTGTGCATCTGTATGCAAACACTGAGATAAGAAATGCTGGCTTAGAAATGCCATGGGATGAGACAGACTTTATCAAGAGAGAAATGGAACTAGAAACAAGTTTCAAAAATTGTTAGCAAATCCATTTCCAACAGCCAAAGAACACACAGGTCCTACAGACAGTGTTGTCTTTACAACATCACATGCAGATTCATGGGTTTCATGCATTATTCAAACATTCTTGTGAATTTTCTGATGTTTTGGGAACTCCTCTGTTTGACTTCTTCACACTGAATGACATCCTGCGTGTCAGGTCAATATATTTTATTTCTTCTTGT
Organism: Melospiza georgiana; assembly: GCF_028018845.1. Lineage (NCBI taxonomy): Eukaryota > Metazoa > Chordata > Aves > Passeriformes > Passerellidae > Melospiza > Melospiza georgiana. Next base: position 6,834,415 of record NC_080452.1, read on the forward strand.
GCCTCCATCCTGCTGTTTCACATCCTCTGATAAGGATTTAGTGTGTCCTCCTTAAATTTACCATGGTTTTCTCTAATTGTCCTCAAATTTAACTTGGTATTCTCTAATAGTCCTCCAGTGCTCTGCTTTGTGTCACAGTTATCACTTGGACAGTGGATGGCCTTACACTGGTTTTAGTTTCACAAAAACCTTTTTTTTTTTTAAATCTTATATTTTGCTAAGGTCTATATACAATACCCTCATCACACTATTATTTCCATAAGCAATACATAGATATTATATTCATGACACTACTATTTCTATGGGCAACACAGTGCACACTTAAGCTGATTTTTATATATATTATATATATTATATTAATTATATATTATATTATATTAATTATATATTATATTATATTATATTATATTATATTATATTATATTATATTATATTATATTATATTATATTATATTATATTAATAATATATAATATGATACATAATATAATATAATATAATATAATATTATAGTATATTATAGTATATTATAGTATATTATAGTATATTATAGTATATTATAGTATATATTATTATCATCATAATATCATATCATATATTGTATTTTTAACTGGTATTATTTCTAAATATTTATAATCACTAACAACATGCAAAATCTAACACATAAGTGTGAAAGCCAATATTATCTGGCCATTTTTCACACATCTCACCTAAATTCCCTTGGAATAATTTTTCTCAGCCAGGGAGGGAGAGCTCTGGTAGCCTGAATGCCTCCCAGCCTGGGGGTGTGTCTGAACTCCCAAACCCAGCTGAAGGCTCTGATCCAGGCAGCTCTGTTATGTACCAGTTGCTCCCTTCAGGCTCATAACCAGCTCCAATTTTTCTCTCGCTCTGTGTTTATTCTTGGAGTGCCTGAGGTGGCTGAGTGTCACAGAGGCTCCTTGATGGGAGCTGTGTTCCAGGAAAAGGTTCCGTGAGCTTCACTGGAGCTTCTGTTCTTGCTGGAACAAAGCACACCTGCATCCTCTGCTGCACCTGCTGGGCTCTGCTCCCTGCCCAGGGGAATGCATCAAATAAAAACCTTCTGAGCCCCTCAGAGAGAGAAAGGAATGAAATGGAACCTTTACAGGAACTGAAACATATCAAGCCACACAGACACGAAGCAGGAGTGTAAGTTTTAGTTTTAAGTAAGTAGAAATATATCTGAAGTGCCTTAAGAGACTGTGGTAGCCAGTAAAAGCCCTAAAGTTCAGTAATGTTACACAAAATTAACTTAGCTCCAGACATAACAAAAACATAGCAGAACATTGCTTGCATTTTTAGATAGAACAGATAGAACCATTTGAAGGAAAAGACAGAACAATTTGAATGAATAGATAGAACTATTTGAATGAACAGATAGAACAACTTGAATGAACAGATAGAACAACTTGAATGAACAGATAGAACAACTTGTGTACATTTTGGGTAAGAACAGACACTGCTTTCTCACATTGGAATTAAGCTCAGATAGCTGTAGGAAGAATGTTGTAGAATCATTTTTAGCTGAATGGATGATTTATGAATAAAATCCCCTGTATTGGAGTGCCGAAAAGAAAAAAAAGGGGGTAGTAGCTTCTGCTGCTTCTGCTCAGAACATCGGGACTCCAGGGCAGAAAACTTTTAGGGTTTTTTAGCCCAGACTTTAATAATCTGAACTCCTCACCTTCGAGGCTGATGTATTCATGCAATAAACAACTTTACACCAACCAACAACTGCTCCTGTCTCTTTGCAGACCCAGTGGTTTGCACCTGGACTGTGGCCCTTTCATCCCAAACCCTGGCAGCACAGCTGGTGCTGGCTCTGTGTGGGCATGAGGGATGGGAGTGCCCTGCTCAGCCTCCCTGGAGCTGCCAGAGCAGCAATGAACATCCTGATGCCTTGTGAATGCTGAGCTAAAACAGAGACCAGACAGAGCTAAAGAATAAAGCAGAGATTTATTAAAAGGATCTCCTCAATGGATCCACCTTGGGCAGCACCAGAGCCCAGCCAGGGCTACACCCAAAATGAACCAAAATGGTCACAAAATGAACCCAAGATGAACCCAAATGGTCACAAAATGCTCAGCCGGTCATGGGGTCTCTCACTTTGATAAGTTTTGCTCCATTTACATATTGCAGTTAATTGTCCAATTACAGCTCCAGCCCATGCAGTCCCATCCTTGTTTTTCTCTCTCCAGCCCACATTGTTTGTGCTCTTGGGGCTGAGATTTGGATCATTTGTCCTTGGTCCCCAGCTGGAGCAAGAATTGTTTTGCCTCCCTGCTCTGTGCACAGAGCTCACCATCCCTTAGTGTGAAGCCCAGACCCACACACTAAAGCAGCACAGAATCTGAAAAGTATAAAAGCCAAACCTGAGGCATCAATGTCTCAGGAAGGGGTTTGTTTCTCTTTGCCAGGTGCTGCCTGGCTGTGTCCAGAGCACTCCCAGCTCCACCAGCCCATCTGCTGCAGCTCCACCAGCCCATCTGCTGCAGCTCTTTGGGCGCCTGCAGTTGGCCTTTGTGGCTGGGCTGGCATCTGGCATTTGCAGTTCCTCTGTTTGAGTCTGCTCAGGCTTGCTTGGATTTTCTTCCTCTCAATGCCCTGGGTTTAATTCTCCTGGCTTTAATTAATTCTCCTGGCTTGACAGGAGACAGTGACACTGAGCTGTTCACCCCATCACACAAGTTGCCAATTTTCATTTCAACCCAGGGTGAAAAATCCCATCCCAAAATCCTACCAAGGATTAGAAACGGCTGCTAAACTGTTCAACCCCTTGCTGCTATTGTAGAATTCACATCTGTTACAGAATCCCACAATGGTTTGGGTTGGAAAAGGCTTTAAACTCATCCAGTTCCACCCCTGCCATGGCAGGGACACCTTCCACTGTCCCATCTTGCTTCAAGCCCCGTCCAATCTGGCCTTGGACACTTCCAGGGTGTGGATATCTCTGTAGACACAGATGATTTTGGAGTTACTGCTGTCTGAGGGTTGAGATGATCAGTCTGGATCTCTTCCAGAGCACCGGCCTTCCTTCCCCTGATTAATCTCCCTCCCTGTGTGAGCTCTGCATCACTCCAGTGCCTAAATAGACTCACAGGGGCTGAACTGCTCTCCTGACTGTTCCTGTGTCCTTTGCTCAGTGTTTGTGGAGCAGATGGAGCAGAACAAAGCACTTAGGGCTGAGCAAACAGCTCTTGGCCAAATTACCTTTTCCTGCTTCCCACGGGCTGCAGCACAGTGCTGGCTGATCTCCACCTGGGTTAATGCTTAGGAACCTGGATAATGTCTGCTAAATTAGCAGGGTTTAAAACCAGGGATATAAACTCCTGCTTCTCTCATTGACACATCAGATGAGCCCATTCAGCACAGAATCTCAGATGGCACAAGGCTGGGTGACAGTGGCTGGGGGTGCTGGGGGACCCCTCATCCAGGAGCAGGCAGAGTGTGCTGGGCTGTATCTGCTGCTTCATCCTGACACTGATATTCATCTTCCATCCCTGGGAGTGTCCAAGGCCAGGCTAGAAAGGGCTTGGAGCAGCCTGGGATAGTGGAAGGTGTCCCTGCCCATGGCAGGAAGGGGATGAGCTTTAAGATTCCTTAAAAACCAAACTATTTTGGGATTCTGTGATCTGCTGACTGGCCCTTTTTGCACCCCCAGCACTGCTTAGGGACAGAACTTGCTGCTGTTTGTGCAGCTCAGCCCCTGCCTTCCCTCAGACACAACCTTTGGGGCTGGGCAGGATGAGCCACCCCAACTAAACCTGTCCAGCAGCTGCCTGGCTCAGAGTATCTTTACTTTTTTATCTTGTATATCAAAGACAAACACAAAAGACTTTGTAGTGGAAGAATTGCTCTGAAGTGTTTGGAAATCTCATCTTTTGAAGATTTCCACCACTGTGGGAATATGGAGCTGGGATACACCTTTGGGCTGTGCTGTGGACAATGGGATCTGCATTGCAGTGTGCATCTGTTTCAGATTACCATCCTGTCAGGAAAGAGAGAGCTCTGAAAGTGCCTGGAACCCAAACTCATTTGGATTTTTCTTTTGGAGCCATGTTTGGTGCAGTTCTGCAGCTGATACCAAGCACAGCAACATCTGTGCCCTGGATCTGACAGGGGCTTGCTGCTGACTGCAGAATGAGGAGCAAAATTCCAAACTGAGTCGTTTCCTCTGAGTTTGTGTCTCCAGGCAATCCCAAATGTAAGTTCTTCATCTTCTCTATTTGCACTAAATGTTTCCAGAGGAAGGAGATGTTGCAACCAGCAGGGCCCAGGCTCGGGGTGAAATCTGCTTCCTAAATCAGAGATTTGGAGACAGATTTGGGGTTTGGTCAGCTCAGGAGCTCAGGGAAGATGCTGCTACTTCAGGGATGGGGTGGGAAACACAGAGAGCTCTGGATAACCATGAAGGGATCACGGTGTGTAATTCATGCACCATCCTGCCAAGAATCCCCAAATTAACTGCTCATTCCTTAAAATCCGCTGCCCGGATGGCGGCAGCAGATGGTGCTGTGAGCACAGCGCTCTGCACGCCGGGCTCCGGGGAGCAGGAGCTGTAATGGGGCAGAAACTCTCGGCTTTGGGTTCTGCAGGTGGGGAGGGCCCTGCTGAGGGCACCTGTGGGGTCACCCCAGAGATCCGCCAGGGTGGCCCAGAGAATGGCTGGGAAGGAAAGGGAGCTTTGGAAAGAGAGATTTGCTTGGTGTGAAGGGCTGTGCTCTGCTCCATCTGTCCCCCTGTGGGGTGACCCCCAGAGATCCCCCAGTGTGGCTCAGGGAATGGCTGGGAAGGAAAGGGAGATTTGGGAAGGGAGATTCTCAGAGTGAAGGGCTGTCCCCTGCTCCATCTGTCCCCCTTACAGGGCCCTGCTGAGGCGGTGACCCCCCAAAGATCCCCCAGGGCGACCAGGGAATGGCTGGGAGGGAAAAGGAGCTTTGGAAAGGGAGATTTGCTCGGAGTGAAGGGCTCCGGCCTGCTGAGGGAACATGTGAGGTGACCCCAAAGATCTCCCAATATGGCCCAGGGAATGGCTGGGAAGGAAAGGGAGCTTTGGAAAGGGAGATTCTCAGAGTGAAGGGCTGTCCCCTGCTCCATCTGCCTCCCCTCACAGGGCTCTGAGGGAACCTGTGGGGTGACTCCAGAGATCCCCCAGTGTGGCCCAGGGATACATTCCCAGGGAATGACTGGGAAGGAAAGGGAGCTTTGGAAAGGGATATTTACTCAGAGTGAAGGGCCCAGCCCTGCACCATCTGACCTCCCTCCCAAAGCCCTGCTGAGGTGGTGACCCCCAAAGATCCCCTAGTGCGGCCCATGGAATGGCTGGGAAGGAGCTTTGGAAAGAGAGATTCACTCAGAGTGAAGAGCTCGGCCCTGCTGAGGGAACCTGTGAGGTGACCCCAGAGATCCCCCAATATGGCCCATGGAATGGCTGGGAAGGAAAGGGAGCTTTGGAAAGGGAGATTCTCAGAGTGAAGGGCTCTGCCCTGCTCCATTTGTACCCCCACACAGGGCCCTACTGAGCTGGTGACCCCCAGAGATGCCCCAGTGTGGCCCAGGGAATGGCTGGGAAAGAGTTTTGGAGCAGAGATTCACTTAAAGGGAATGGCTGGGCCCTGCTTCATCTGCCCCCCCCTCACAGGGCCCTGATAAGCTGGTGACCTCAGAGATCCTCCAGTGTGGCCCAGGGAATGGCTGGGAAGGAAAGGGAGATTTGGAAAGGGCAATTCTCAGAGGGAAGAGCTCGGCCCTGCTCCATCTGCCCCCCTCACAGGGCTCTGCTGAGGGAACCTGTGGAGTGACCCCAGAGATCCCCCAGTGTGGCCCAGGGAATGGCTGGGAACTGAGACATTTTGGCTCTTCCTTCATTACTCACTGGCAGAGCTGATGGGGCTGTGGGTTCCTGCGTGTGGTCTGGGTCTCCTGATGAAGTTGCAGCTTGTTCCTGGCTTTTCCAGCCTTGTGCCATGCTCTCCTGCCCTCTGGAAAACCTGATTAATCAGAGTGTGTAGTCAGCATTCAATCCTCTGCTGTGCTGTCTGGGAGTTCTCTTTTCCAGTTAGGTGTCCAGAAAAACCTCAGCCTGCTCTTTATTAACTCCTCCACTTCCCAGTTCCCTTTCCCAGCAGGAGATCCAGTGCTGCTGGTTCAGGGGTGACTGTGGACATGTCAAACCAGTTTAATCTCCTGCCCAATTATAATCAGCCTAATTCTCCTGCAGATACAGACCCAGGGTCCTTCTAGTGGCTGAGCAGAACATCAGTGTGCCAGGCCACCTTATTTGCTGCTGGCTGTTGAAAACTGAATTCTGTGGAAAGTAATTCAGTTATGCTGCTGGGTCTGGAGACTCTGTCCTGCCCTGTGGTTCCAAGGATCTCTCTCCTTCTTGCCTTTCCTGGGTGATGGGCACAGCAAGTGGCTTCACAGGAAGGATTTCTGACTGCAGAATCATGGCTGAAATGTGATTTATTTGGGCCATATTTGTAAGATGGCAGAGCTTCATCCAAATCAAGACCTGTATCCTCAGTTCCCTGATGAGTTACTTCTTCCTTTTGGCTCAACAGTGTTCTTCCCTGTTTGCTCCTGAGTTCTCAGAGCCACAGAATCACAGAGTGGTGTGGGTTGAAGGGACCTTAGAGTCCATGCCATTGCAGCCCTGCCCTGGTGCTGGGCTCTGAGGCAGTGCTGGGAGGATGTCTGACTGTCAGACAGCAGATGAACTCAGCACACAACTCCCTGCCAAAGCTAACAGCAGGGTGCCCTTGTCTCTTGTCATTTAAGGCCTTAGGAAATAATGTTATCAGTAAGAAAAGACACTTAAAAAAAAAATCCCAGTGAACTCTTTTGGCCCTGGGATCTGATGGTGGCAGGAGCAGCCAACACCCCCACAGAGAATTCTCCTGCACCATCCCCTTGCCCACCATCCCAGCCTTTCTCCAGGGTGAGAACCTTTGTGTTTGGGAAGGCAGTCTGTAAATCTTCTTCTAGGAGTGCCCCAGGCCAGGCTGGACAGGACTTGGACACCCTGGGGTAGAGGAAAGTGTCCCTGCCATGGCAGGGGGAGCACTGGGTGAGCTTTAAGGGCCCTTTCCTCCCAAACCATCCCAACTCTCCTGCTCTGCCTGTGGGCAGCTGGCAAGGACAGCCTTATTCCAGACTGGTGCCCCTCTTTTGGGGAATTTGGAGCTCTGGGAAAGCAGTTGCAGCAGGAACCAAAGCTGGGAAAGGCCCACGTGCTGCATGGCTCAGCTGAACCCGGTTATTTCTCCACGAGGGTCCTTGGGGACATGATTGCCAGCACATCTGTCATTTAGGATTCTGTCTGTTGTCACCTGTGGAAGGAGATTATTAAGTAGTGAAGTGATTGACAAGGGCTTTCTCTTTTTTCTTTTTATTAATAGGAGTATTGCAAATGCTGCTCTGGGCTCCCAGGGGAGCTCCCTGCAGAGGAGGCTCTGAGGGTGAGCTGGATGTGTAAACAGCTCCTCTGAACACATCCACATGCCTCTGATCAGGAAAAAACACTGGGATTGCTGGCTGTGGGTCTGTGAAGGAGGTTTGGGATGAGCTGGGAATGGCTGTGACCCACACCACACACCCAAGGGCTGCAAGGTGCCTGGGAGAGCAGGAGAGACAGGGGTAAGGAGGTTTGGTCAGAGACTTGGCTCCTTGAAAGTGTTGGTGGGAAGCATCAGTCCAGGAAAAGCAGCTCCTGCACATCCATGCTCCTCTCTGGAGGCTGCTGGAGCAGGTTAATCAAGGAGCTCTCAGGTTTCTTTTCACATGTTAATATTCTCCTGAAATAAAAACATTACAGCGTTTTCTCTCCGAGGCACAATTGTGCACCATAGGTTTTGTTTTCCCTGTTATAAAATACTGCTATTTTTATTACTTGTATTTCCACTGGGAGAGATAAAAATAACCAGAATACAGCAAATACTTTGTTAGCACACTGGGGGAAAAAAAACCCCAGCTTATAACTCCTTACTTCTCATTACAGACAGCAACTTAGAGTGGTTCTTCCAGAGGGTTGATATTAAGGATATCCTGCTTTGCTTTTTAGTTTCCATGAAAACACTCATGGTTTAAAACCTGGGTTAATTCCAAGGAATGTGGGGCTTGGGACCTCCTGCCCTCCCTGCCAGGTGTTACTGGAAGGTGGCTGCAGATGGATGTGTTCAATCTCTGACTGTGCAGACACATGGAATTTATCCAGGGCCTTTTATCCAATGCCCTCTTCTTTCCTGCTGGAAATGGTGCTGAGATAAAGCCATATGCTGTGCGGACTGGGGACGTTTCAAACCTAAAAATCCCTCATTTCATGGCTGCTGGAGCTGGGGATCAATGGCCAAAGCCTTGTCCTGCTCTGGAAACCCTGGATGCCACCTGGAGCCTGCTGGGATTAAATGTCAGAGGGCTCCTCCTGCTCCCCTGAGCTGCAGTGGCTGAGCAGGATGTGAGAGCAAAGGCTTCCCAGGAATCTTTAGCACTTTATAACCAAGGACAAATTTTAATCTCTCTTCTGGGTTCTGACACCAGCACTTTATTGGCCTTCAAAGAAAGTGCAGTCTTTTAAAAATAAATTATACAGTGATTACTGATAGAGGTGTCTGTGGCACAGAAGGCTGAAATGAGACCCTAAAAGCAGCAGTTTTTCATCTGCCCTCAGAGAAAGGACGTGTTAATATTGATCATTAACATTTAGGCAAAGGCCAGCCCTGGACCAACAGCAGCCACTCTGACCTGGGAGAGGTAGAATTAACTGTTCGGGTCAGGGAGAGGAACTGAAAAGGGTCTAATCCCAGCCTAATGCTCATTCCAGGGATTTGCTGTCATAATCTTCCTAAAATTTATGTCCTAAATCAGCCTGGCTTGCCAGGCTGACAGAGGCTGACAGCCCTGAGTGGCACCAGGCTGCCAAGCCAGGGAACCATGGAGCACCCTGAGCTGGAAGGACACACCAGGACCATCCAGCCCAGCTCCTGGCCCTGCACAGACACCCCAAAACCTCACCCTGGACTTCCCTGGGAGTGCTGTTCAAACACTCCTGGAGCTCTGGCAGCCTCAGGGCTGTGCCCATTCCCTGGGGAGCCTGGGCAGTGCCAGCACCCTCTGGGGGAAGAACCTTTCCCTGATTTCCAACCTAAACCTGCCCTGGCACAGCTCCAGCCCTTCCCTGGCTCCCTGGTACTTCAGCCAGGCCAGCCTTTCACTTCATTCATTTTATTGAGGCTGTTAAAGGCAGCTGTGGAAGGTCAGAGCTCCCTGAGCTCTCTGGACAATGGTTTTGAGCACAGCTCATCCTCTGCCTCCTGAGCCCAGCTCAGCTGATACCATCAGCCATCTGATGCTGCTGGAGCAGAAATGGCTTTTTAGAGCTCCAGCCCTGCCAAGTCAGGCTCTGACTCTTAACCTTGAGGATATGCAAAGATTCCAGGTCAATAAAATGTATTTCAGAAGCCTCACCACCAGGAAAGAGCTTTTGGTGGTAGTCCTGCCTCTGGAACTCTTCCTGCCTGGATGCACACAGCTCCAAATCCCCCAGGCCCTGGCTGCAGCTTTGTGTACAACACAGCATATTCCAAGATGCCTCTTGGAATCAGAGCTTTTCAGGACACAGAGCCACATTTCCTTGCCCTGAATGCAATGAAGCCAGCCCTGCCCAGAATGCCTCGCTGGCACTGCAGGACAGGAGCTGGCAGCAGGGACTGCCACCCCCTGCCACGGTGGCCTTTGGGCTGAGCAGTTTCCTCCCAGGCTGTGCCCAGGAGGGAAATGTGTTATTTATCTTTAAACAACTCATCTCGGAGAGTGCTCGTGCTGCAGTCCAGGGATTTTCATTTTAGACTACAAATTCAGCATGATCCTTTTCCTTCCTTCCTTCCTTCCTTCCTTCCTTCCTTCCTTCCTTCCTTCCTTCCTTCCTTCCTTCCTTCCTTCCTTCCTTCCTTCCTTCCTTCCTTCCTTCCTTCCTTCCTTCCTTCCTTCCTTCCTTCCTTCCTTCCTTCCTTCCTTCCTTCCTTCCTTCCTTCCTTCCTTCCTTCCTTCCTTCCTTCCTTCCTTCCTTCCTTCCTTCCTTCCTTCCTTCCTTCCTTCCTTCCTTCCTTCCTTCCTTCCTTCCTTCCTTCCTTCCTTCCTTCCTTCCTTCCTTCCTTCCTTCCCCCTTCCTCTTTTTCTTCCTCCTTCCCTCCCTCTTTTTCTTCCTCTTTTCCTCCCTTTTCTCCTCCCTCTTTTCCCCCCTCCATTTTCCCCTCCCTCTTTATCTTCCTCTTTTCCTTCCTCTTTTCCTCCCTCCCTCTTTCCTTCCCTCTTTCCCTCCCTTTTCCCCTTCCCTCTTTCCCTCCCTTTCTCCCTTCCTTCCTGGATATTCAAGGAGTGTCTATAATGAAATAACTCTTCCCAACCCCCAAATTTCCACAGGGAATGAACAGCCAGGAGAGACTCAGAACACACAAGGAGGGAACCTTTATATTTCCTTTATATTTCCTTTATATTTCCTTTATATTTCCTTTATATTTCCTTTATATTTCCTTTATATTTCCTTTATATTTCTGCTGTTCCTCTGTG